>NC_086289.1:46382925-46704656 GCF_963924245.1 Chroicocephalus ridibundus
AGAGAAACTGGAAATCTCCCAAATTGCTCAGGATCTAGACAGAAATCACAACTGAAACATTGGTAATTTCTTCACACTAAGAAAACATTACAGTGACACTTCTACGGCATTAATTCTTTAAATTTCACTCTATAAACTAGACAGTCTCTTGTCAAACTGTTTTCCTTTATCTGCAGGAGTCTTGAGTATTCTACAATTCATAGATCAATTTACTGAAGTATCAAGGTATGAAACAATTTCAGTTTCAAGATGCATAAGCTATATGTAATTGAAATTTGTTTGTAATCACACTTGTATTACTGAATCTTACAAGCCAATGAAATAATAGCTTAGGCCCACAGGTCTCTAAACACCATAACCTTACTATATGGTCATACAGTTCTCAAAATCCACCTCAAGGGTCCTTTAATACTTTGCATGTTTAATTTACTCAGAATACAAATTAAAATACAGGATTTCTACCACATGCCATATTGTGAATCCAAACATATTAATAAGAAATACTGCATTTTGCTTTTTTCCCCCCCTCCTAAACTCAATACTTGCAAACTGCTCTCTTTCAATCCTTATATAAAACGAATGCATTGCCCTTTAAAGTTAGGTTATTTGAAAATGCTGACCGTTTTTAAGTAATGGAAAATTGTATTTTTGTTCAATTTATATGCTTATTTGGACTTTCCACTGTACAGACTTTCTATTTGCAGGCATTAGTTACTGCCTTTTTTAAGTAGATACTACCATGTTTTTCATACAGTTAATATAAAAAAGCAAAAATACCAACAATACTTTTTAGAATACAAGTGTTCTGTACTCAAAGAGACTTGCAACAATTTATATTAAATATCTATCAATCTTCAAATCTCTGAATTATGTTGACAGTGCTTAAGCACAATTAAATACTTACAGAATATAGCAGAGTAACACTGATGTACTGGATAATGCTGTATAGTGCCATGAACTTAAATACACAGAAGGAAGTTATTAAAGCAGCACGGCCTTCCCTGTCAAAACAAATGCAATAGTGTAACTAGAAAGCTTTCTGTGCAGTTAAATTCTGCTTAGCAAAATGTTAGCTGCAATTAAACATATCAGCAAACCCTTTGAGGGACATCAGGCTGAAGACACATGGAGCAAATGGGGTGAGAATGGTACACTTTCAAGTACCAAGTTGCAAGCGTGCTTTCTGAACTAAGCCAGGACCTTACTTCAGGGTTCTTTCGACTTTGTGGTTTTCCAGCAGAGGTTTTAAAACGAAGGTCTGCTTGCAAAAGCATCTGTGAAGCGCTAGTTTACTGCATGGATTGAATGAACACGCAGCCAGCCACAGAGTTGCTGACTTCAGAGATGTTTCTGACTACGCATTACTTCATTAGTTCCACGCTGACTTAACTACATTCTTCTCTTGTTGACCTTTATCCAAAATTATTACCTAACTACCAACCAATTCTGGAATCAAAAATTGGTCAAAACATATTTAGAAAATTTGTTTTCTACTTCCTAGGGGGCTGAGCAGTTATCTGAAGAGTTTTACTGCCTGCAATTACACACAGCCTTTATGGAAACTAACACAGTAACTAAGATATCAAATTAAATACTAACATGTAGAAGCTCACTCACACTCTAAAGAATTAACTTTACATGGAAAAAAGGTGTTTATAATAAAACTAAATCATGCTATGGCAAGCCCTTGCTCAGAGTACTTTCAGCAAAGAAACAAAACTACTAAAAAAGTATGACTTGTTCTTTAATTCAAACTAGCTTCCTACAGCATCAAACATACTAACGTAGGGTATGCACAACGAGCTCCACAGACGCATTTAAGTTTCCAGTAAGTGGCATTACCTGATCAGCTTTGGCACGCAGGAAATACTAGGTGTCCTGGAAGTGAATGGTGACGCCACAGAAGCCTCAAGTTCAGATAAAGATATACCACCATGTGCCCTCTTTAGCGCCTGCCAGTTAACGTTGAAATAGACAACACATTAAAACTTGCTTTCAGCTGTAAAATTTAATCGAACAGTTCTGTATGGAAAATAAAAATATACTTACGCCACAGTCATTTGCTCCATCTCCACACATGCCCACATAGTAACTATAAAAGCCAAACAGATGTCAGCATTCTGGACCATTCCATAAGCATAATCCAGTTAGCTTATTTCATTGAATACTTCTATATTATTTCACTTATTCAGGGTTTGCATAATAATGAGTGGTCATTAATGCTGAAAGCAATTACTGTTCCCATTATACATATAAAGAAGTACACAGAAAAGTAACGTGACTTAGCCAGGTCAACCGAACCAATAATGACTGTCAGCCCTCTGTCGTTCCAAGGTGGTTTCTAAAGCATCTTTGCCCCAGGCAGAGATTATTGTAGTAGTCTGCATAGCTGCACTGCCTGACACCAACAAACAATAGACTGACCATATGTGAACAGACCTCATCCCGTTAATACTTCTTCAATACACAGAAGACATTTGATGGATTTGTTTATTAAGCCAAACAACGAGATTTATAAAATATGTTAGTTTAGTTATTCATCATTTATAACTTCATGAAAAGTCTGAAACTTTCACAACTAGCCAGCAGATGGTACTACTCTCATTCCCGCTCAGACAATAGCCTGATCTACCAACTCAAGGACGTTTTATTAGCCCAGTCTTTTTCATTTGGCAAAACAGCTAGCGGCATATATAATTTTTTCCTCCTGACACAGCAAACGCTGCCAACCCTCCCGCTTTCTATGCTTAAGCAACTACTTACTCGACATTTTGTAAAGCTTCCACCAACTGAGTTTTCTGATCAGGCGCCATACGAGCAAACACAGTGCCATGTAACACAAGCTGGAAGAAAGAAGATTTCTTAATGCTCACAGGGCAAAGCCTGTTCACCAACAAAAGTGCCCACACTCAATAAAATGCTCACCTTGGGTACCAGGTCCTGAAAATGCTCCAGAATCACTGCAAATGACTTTCCATTCATTGCAAAATGGTATTTGGTCATCTGGAGATCCTCAAGGCTTTCGTGGACCAATTTAACTGGAATATCCTGTCAAAAGTAATTTAATACTCTAGCTGTAATGTGTTTGCACAGATACCTGGTAATTTCATGCTAATGCTCAGAGGGGTATTCCTAGAGATCCCACGCTACAGGAGGTTTCTAAGAATGTTACTTGAAAGAAAACCTCATACAATGAAAACAGTTATTTAGTAATAAGAAAATGTGGTTTAATGTTTCAACTACCAGCAGCTAGAGCAGTCTTAAGAGATTGAAGTGTGGGGAAAAAAACCTGTCTCCTGCACAACTGAAATGTCAAATGCCACATCACAGTTAAAAAACTAGCTCCCCCAGCTGTTCTACTACTCTCTGGTATTTTAAGATCTGAAAGTTAACTAGTGCATCAATTTTGGTTTGACACTTAACCACAGATTTGATACTTAACGGAATAAGATAAAAAGAAAGAAACGCAACAGTAAAACTAACCGCTTGCATTCTAAGTTATTACCTCTGAGTTTATGGCTGGTGATGAACTAGTGCATTTCGCGAGGGTATCTGCATAATGCCAGTTGATCCTGGCAGCCTGCCCATCCTTTGGAGGTAGTGCTTCAGCAATAATGACCTTATCCTGAGGTAGAATCATTCCACAGTCTCTGGCCACAGAGATAGCAGTTAACATGTTATCCCCTGTTAAACAATTGCATTTAAAAAGGTTTCAGTTAGAAAAGGATCAATAGCATATATGGTATTCCACATAAAAGAAAAGGCACTTTTAAACTAGGAGGACGACTGCCTGATGTACCAGTGACAACCTTAGGGCAAATCAAGCCTACAGGCAAAATTCAAATCCCTCCCCTGCACTAACATCACTAGAAACTTTGTATGCTTCTTTCAGCCATAAAGGTCTCTTACTGACCAAATTTTAGTATATATTGTAAATTGGGCAGAAAACACATGGCTATCTAAAATATCGCTTTTTAAACATGGTCACAGAACATGCAAACATCGAGCTGCATTGCTAGCCTATCAAAACATTATTCCAAAGCTTGCAATACCTGTGATTTAAAAAGCAAGCACATATTGCACGGAAAACACTGAACACAGATACCTAGCCAGCTTATGGGGACATACGTCATGCTTACAAAAAAAAAAAATAATCCAATACCAAGTAACTTATTATAATATAATTCAAAATGGTAGGGACCCTCAGGAGGTCCTCTAGTCCAACCTCCTGCTCCAAGCAGGGGCAGTCATAGGATTAGATCAGGACTTTCACCTAGTCTGATCTGAAAATCCCCTACGGTTTTCCATCCTTCAATTCAGTATAAAGTAACTTGTGCATGGAGCTAGGGAGAGGAAGCTATGAAGTAGAATTAATGCCCATACCGGCTTCTGATCTCTGACTTACCAAAGCAAGTTTCACACAAAAAGAAACACTAGTGTCTGAATATACTCCCAATAGTTTCTAAACTTCCCTCTTGCTATAAATACAGTGTAATCCCAGCCTATTGACACTAAAATTTGAGTCCATACACTATAATTAAAATAAGACCAAAAAGAGATGGATTTTTATCTTTTGAGCATGAATGTTTACATGCTAACCTGTAACCATGACAGTGCGAATGTTGGCTTTATGCAAATCTTCAAGTACAGCAGGGGTTTCTTGCTTTAGCTTGTTTTGCATTATAATTAACCCCATAAAATCCATGTTGCTTTCAATAGCATCTCTGCAGAAAAGGAGGCAAGGAAAAAAACATTAGAAGAATTACAAATATTAGATGTAGCTTACAAGGTCTGATTTTCTGTTTATCAAACTAAATGGAAATGTTTATTTTTAACTATGAAAATAATTTGCTTTATAGAAGTGACCCAAGAGATACCATCATTCACATTCAATTATACCTGTCTTCCTTGTTTTAGTTTAAAATCGCATGTGCACGGGAGGGTTTTCACTACATGCCATTATTTTTAATAGAGGATATGTTTCAGTAACAAAGAAATCTGATGACGTTTTTCTGCCATCTTAGCATAAATTAAACACCATAAAGAATTATTATTACAGTTAATTTCAAGCTTAACGATGTTCCTCAGAATTCACATTATTGCAGAAAAACTTCCTTAGCTTAAATTTGTATGTGTTGTCCAGGACACAAATAAAGAATGCACAGAACTAGGTATGTCAAGACAGAAAAGTAGTAATAAGGAAGAGTAGTAATTGATTCAAACAAAGATAATTTTTTCATAATTAATCCAAAGCATATAGCTTTTAAAGCCTGTTACTTATTAACAAAATGAAGTCACTCTTACCTATTAATAGTCTGGACTTTGTGCCACGTAAGCTTAGACTCCAATTTTCTGTGAGCAAGAGCAATAACTCGGAAGCCCTGCTTAGTGTATTCTTCCAGGACACGCTCAAAGTCAACAGGAACTTTAAAAAGGTCAAGTTTAGAGTTATTAAAATTATGCGTATTAAAGGTGATCTACAGAAGAAGTAAAAATAGTTTGTTCCTTTACCTGTTTCCTGCTTACACAAGCTGGCAATCACTTCAGGGGCACCTTTCATGTAAGCATCCATTCTCTTCTCCCCTAGAACTCTTGCTATTACACACATACGCTGCAAAACTGAAGAAAATGGAAACTGGCGCACAATTCCAATCTCATAACTGGTCTGTGTCATACAGGAAGGAAGGAACAAAAGGGTTACATCCATATACATTTTGAAAAAAAGACGTACATGATTAACTGAAAAAGCGTACTTACCGAAAGCTCAAACAATTCCTAAAAAAAAAAAAAAGAAAAAATACATTTACTGTAAATACTTATTTTTAAGTATTTTTGCACCTACAAACTATTTCAACATAAATCTCACAACATCCTTAAGGTAAAGTCACATTGTATTTGCAATGGACTTCACAAAAGCTGAATATAAATATGCTGCATCTGTTTAGTGTCCTTTACTTTAACTGACACATTGTAGAACTCTAGAGCTGGATTTCTTGATTAGAATTTGCAAGAACTTTCATAGTCCAATCTCTGATTGGCCTATGTAAATCATTAAAGTACTATGGTATTTCAGAATGGAGGCCGTGATTATTAAGTACATCCCCAAAAAATCATGTAGTAAGTTTCAAGAATGTTCACACATCAGCTACCGCACAGTAATTACTGCTGTTCGTGTACACTGAGTTCTGAACAAAAAAAAAAAAAAAAAAAAAAAAGACATTTATATCTACTACAGATTAGGACTCACACAGAGGAACCAACTTGCTATACTACACCCCCCCACTACCCTGTTGTGTCATAATCTGGATACACAGTCACATGCTTGAACTCCCCCTCCTGAAGTAATAAAAAAATACTTCAAAATGCAGATATGCCAAGTACATTTTATTTTTGTAACTTGGTGCTTAATTAAAACACGCATCTATAAGGTACAATGGTGGCAAGAATTCCGTGACGTGCAGTGACATTAACAAAAAATTGTTTTAACTAAAACTGCAAGGTGAGCACACCTAAGCACTTCATTAGCAAAGTAAGAATGTGGTAATGATACTAACATTAAAACCTGTAGGCTCAAAAAGCTTTTGAGCACTTTATAACCAGTCCATAAGGGAAGTAACACTGGCAATCAGTCTGCTCACCTTGAAAGCCGCATATACTGAACCACTACCTTCAACAACAGTTTAAACATGTCTTCTGTATCTTTGCCATCAGAAACCACTCAGTTTTGATATTGTTTGAATTACATCAGCCAGAACCACAGCATATAGTAAAACATATTCATTTAACACAAAGTATTGCCTTAACTCAAAGAATCGATTTGCGTTTTTATACCATTTCTTGATTTGTTGCTTGCTTGCATTCTGGGAAAAGCTGTTTTGAAGGTCGAACCACTGTCGGCATGATTCGATTATGAAGGGCTGTTTCCTCTTCAGTTGCTTCCTCTAAAATCTGTATTAAAAATAATTAATTTATACATTCGTTAAGTTTGATTTTCTTATAATATAATTTTCAGGAAAAGAAGAGACTTGGAAGACAGCCCAAGGTGCAATAATCTTTCTAAACAAGATCTCCTGTGAGAATTAAGTGTCTTAATTTAGCAATTATCTTAAGATCCACTTAGCTATTTTTTATATGTTTATTATATGCATTGAGATCTTGCCACACACATCAGTAAGCAGTAAATTAGCTCTTCAAATTCTTTCAGTTCTAGGAATTGTTCCACAGAACACATTTTCGGAACATTTTCATATTAAGACTTCCTTTGACACACAAGTGTTGTCAAAAGCCCACCGTTTTACAGTTACAGCTCGAAACAGCATACAATGGCTTATCTTGTATATAAGAGGAAGGAAGAGTAGGAAATTTCATAGTACTGATCTTAAAAATGTTGCTTCTCTTGAAAAAAGCAGACACTTACCCATCCTATTGCTTCAAACATCTTCAAATCAAGAGGATCCCCAGAAAGTACTCCTTCAATTTTCGTAAGGGAATGACAAGTGGCCATGCAAGCAACAAACTCAGACTTCAGCAAGCTCTCACTGCAAGCACTCTCTTCCGGCAAAAGGAAACTAAAACAATGAAGTTATAACATACTTAACACTGTAATTATTTATTATGAGCCAATTCAAAAGGTTTGTTTAGATTAACAGAAGAAAATGGACTGCACAAGTCTCTTCACTTGTATTTTCACACATCAGAGAAAACAGATAAAGACTCTGGGCTGGCATCTTCAGAAACAGTCACAACTTCTGTCTCCCTCAAAAACTCTGTGTTAATTCACTCTCTAGTTTGATTCCTCATACTCTTTATCACTTTGTACTTAACTCAGTTAGCTAAGCTAATTCATTTTAGCAGCCCAAAAAGTCATCACTTAGGAGGACAGGATTAAGGAAACACACTATACTTTAACTGCAGTATGAACCCAACGAGGTCTCAGACTTCAACAAATTAAATTCCACCTCAGCCTCGTAAGATTGATAACTTTCATTACACCTAAACCATATTTTCAGTTGCATTCTTAGAGCTCATTACAGAAATGCAAACATGTATGAGCTCACATTGAATTTTCTATTCTACTCTGCTGAAGCTCCTGTTGCACCGTAGGTATCACATTTGCTATCAGGTCTGAGCTTATCCTTACCGAGCATTTTCTACTCGTTGAATTCCCCAAAGATCCAAGCCATCCTCAGTCAGTGTGCCAGTCTGCAAAATAAACCAAGGGGCATGGGAAGAAAGCCTTCAGAAACAAGTTATCCTCAGGTAAAGCAAAAATTAACACCTAATTAACCAAATTACACCTGAACAATGTATGTTTTCACTTAAAAATCAAGCCTTTGGGACAGGAAATATAGTATCCCCCTTGCTTTTTGCTAGTAACTAAGTTCCAACTCTGTTAAATAGCTTTAAAGTAAACCAAACACTCAAAGCAACCATGCCCCTCCTTGGAGACAGGACAAACAAAACAGACTCTTAAAAACCAAAGATCACAGCTCAACTTCTCTATATTCAGGGGCCGGGGACAACCGAAAATAGGTACTAAACCCTTAGTACTACTTTCTTGCACAGCTAAAACAGCAACTAGAATATATTTACAAGCGAAATAATAAATTTAGTGTGGGTACTTAAGATCTTAGATAAAAATCTAAGAAGGAAAATAAATTTTATTTAAGAATTAGATAAAAATCAAAGGATTCTGGCTGGTGGCACTACTGTCTTTCACTCGTGTTTCTGTTAAGAAACAAAATATGCTCGTTTGGCTTTTCATTGAAATAAATGAAAATAAGAAACAAGTCTGACCTCACACTTCAAATTTCCCAAAGCCTGTGTACTAAATAAAACTCTCAATAGTCCCAAACTCTCACATTTCTGGGGTGCCAGTAATAAGTTAGCACTTGGGAGTCTTGAGGTAAGAAAGCAGCTCTGTATTACAACAAATTTTTAGAGCAGACTAAATTAAGCGAGTTAACAGGTGGTAAACACTGATTACATGGAAGCTAACAGGACAAAAATCATCTAACTTATCCTAAAGTAATGAGTTTTCCTGTAGTTGCTAGTCTATACGAATTCCTGTTTATAATACAATGCCTCTCCAGGTGGCAACACAAAGTTTCAAAATTCACCTAACCTTATCAAAACACACAAGATTCAGCTGGCCACAAATATTTATCCTTTGTGGGCTGATGCAGAAGATGCCAATTTTTTTCAGTCTTCTTTGTGCATAAACAATGCCAGCGGTCATGGCAGCAGGGAGCGCTGGAGGCACCGTGATGGTGATAATGTCAAGAGACTCAATGATGATGGTGTGAGCTGGAACCTACGATAAGAGTCAGAGTTAATGAACAAGAACTCATTACCTAAAGATTCCCTATCCCACTGAAGCGTGACATTACTGTTACCAAACAATCAAAATCCACACACCGCTTTCCCCAGTACAGCACATTCTGTCTGGATTGCCCAGAAGCACAATCTTCAGCCACCATCAGCAACCATGGTAATCCAGTCTTAAATTATCCACAACCTATAACCTCAAGTTGTCACTTTTTCACCTGCAAATATATTACTTTAAACCAGTAACTGAATAATGCACATTTTTTGGAAAGAAAAAAATTAAAGTTATCAGTTATCAGTTTCTTGGTAATGATTTTTTTTTGCCTGCAGCATACTTTAGATGTGTTGTATCCTATTTCTTCCAACTGGATATCTGTCAGATGGCAATCTTACATATAATAAAGACAAAAGTCTAGTAATTAAGCCAGCAGAAATTGTGGTGAACTCAAATTTCACTCTAATGTATTCAAATTCTGCTTCTCTGCTGAATTTTGTTCTCAGTAAGCTTGTCTTTCTCATTCCATTAATACAAAATAAAGCAAAGAGGTTTTTACTTAATTTGAGTTATTTCTCGTCATCTGACGTGTGTTGGAAATCATGATCAACCCTTTTCTAAAACAAGGCTGTTTAGGACCAGAGATGAAAACATACCTCATTTAAGATGCTATTGACAACCGTGTAAAGAAACCCAATGCCTGCCACCACTACCAGAGACAGGAGAAACAAGTAGGCATCTCTGTACAGTTTAAAATCAGTTGGCTTTGGATATAGGATGGAACGAACAAGCTGTCCTTTAGCAGTACTAAAGCCTAGAAATAAAAAGTAGTAAGTTATTAAAAGTACAAACAAGAGCAATCCTATTCAAATATATTAAAAGACTCGATTAAACCCTTAAGCTACTCATTTCATTACAACTGTTTCTCAATATACAGTGAAATGTTTTGCAATACTGTAATTAAGGTGCTTCAAAAATGTACGTGCACGTCATACTGAGCGCTCCTCTCCTACGGCAAGGACCTGCAGCTGAGTCAAATGAACCCCTCTTCTACTGCAGCAGTAAACCCTCAAATGGTTTGGCCTGGAAGAGTTTGTTGTATCACATTTTGTCCCTCACAGTGCAGAGCTAGTGGGTATGTTCATTAGTTGTCTAATTAAGGCAGTCCTTGCAAAAAGAAAATGAAGTTATTCATAGAGTCCAACCTTAAGTAGTCAAATGGCAAGTCTCTGTAAGATCCCTCGACAATCAGAACGAGAGATTCAGAAAAAAAAACTGCAGTGCAGAGTCATCTTTCAGAGAAACCCACCTCTTGACTGCATTTTGACACCTAAACTAGGAGACTGAACTTCTAAGGGTCTTAGAGTCAGACAACCAATAGATACCCTGAGATCCTCCTTGAACCTTTGCCTCAACATGGGAAGAGGCCAACACCAGTGCCCAATTTTGTATGCCCGAAAGAATTTGTATCTGCTTAGACTTCAAAGTCTATTACTACAATCTCAATATCACTGTCAGGTCTGCTGGCGTTAGTGACAGCTCCTTGACAGCTTCTCAGTCTGCAAGCCGTCCTTAGCCTTTGCTAAGCCCTCCATGCTGACACACGGCATACAAGATTCTACCAGAACGAAGCAGCTACTGCATCAGGCTTAAAGAGGATGAGTTCATCACAAGAGGAACAAGGCATGAAGCCTCCAGGCTTTGAATTCGCTACTGCAGAATACAAACCATGGGCCTGCTCAGAGAAGTTCGGCACGTCAGTATGTACTTGAGTATTCAGTCATGAATGTTTTGTAATTCGACACAGCAGTCAAAAAAAGAAAAGTCAAAACTGCTTTTGATTTTAATGGTTTTGCAGAAGGTTCTGTAGCCACATAGGCTAGAACACACCAGGGTAAAACAATAAATGAAAACCTCATGTGGTCTCTTGGGAACACACTGGACATACTGAGCATTTCTGTTCCCTAAAAAAAATTACCAATTTTTGATTCTTTACAATTACAATAGCAGCCCCAATGACATACACACTAACGTATCCATGAACTGAGTTTCAGGATCGAAAAAAATGAATACATTTAGTTCATCCATATTTTATGTATATTTCAGCTGTAACATCAAACCTGTCACGTTAAATGCTTAACTCTAAAGAGTACTGCGAGTACAGCACCAGCAGATCAATCTTATATCCTGATTTATGACAAAATTAAGACTACATGTCTTTGCACACAACCATATGGAGTTCTGCTCTCCCAGAATTCTTTTAAGGACTAAATTTTCTAGTATCTTCATTTTCGTGGCATCCCCCTTCCTCAGATAACAGGATTTTTACTTGTATCTCACTAGGAAAGAATTACTTTAGTTCTTACTATCAGACATCTTAGGAGCACGAAGCTGCAAGCTCTGTGACATCTACCCAGCTCTGTAAAGTGGGAAATTCCCTACTTGCCTAAAAGCTGTCCCTGTAAACCAGACAGGAGAATAGAGAGGATTTTATATCCCTTTGTTCCTCTCATATATAGTCCTAGCAGGAAAAAATGTACTTGTTCATACATAAAATCTGAACAAGGTCCTCAGAGCTAAATTCATCCTGTTTACAATGAAGGAGCTAACTTTGACCTGTCATGGGCAAAGAGCAGATTCAAAAAAATTACTTCAGATGTCAGGGCAGTAAGAATCAGGTGTTGGAAGCAATCACAATTCTCCTGGTAAGACTTCCAGACTTTTTTTTAAAAAAAAAAAAAAAAAAAAAAAAAGCATCAAGCATCATCCTTCCTGCAGAGTAGAAGAAATAAGTCTTCAGCAGTTCATTTCTGTTCCTGTTTTGGACCTGTATATACACATCAAGCTGGGCGTATAATTTTTTTTCATTGAAGAAACAAAAGAAGTTGAGACGGATATTATTAAAGAGGAGATGTGTTCAAGGGAAGGAAAATATTTTTCTTTGAAAAAAAGATGACTAAAAGCCTCTAGGAAAGACATTAATGAACTTAATAAAAAAATCAGAATACTGACTGCTAAAACAGACTAACAGAAGGTGAAGAGAAGACACCAGAGAAAGAAGAGGCTAATTAGGATGAAGTTACTTGGTGGAAAACTTGCTTTATGTAGTATTCTAGTCAATATAGTCAAATTTATTCGACCCAATTCTATTGTAGCTTGGATTACAGCTTACATTCAGCTACTTTGTGGTGTTTTTCTTAAGATCATCTTTGTAAAGCAGAATTCCATGACATTAGCCTGTGCAATTGTTTTTAATAGAACATCTGTATTATCTAAAACCAAACCTTTAACATATTAGTATGAATAAGCACTTCTGTAGAAAGGGCTAGATCGAATACATTTTTTAAGCAAATGTTATGTGCTTTGGCAAAACTATGGGCAAAGAAAAACATTTGACATTGCCAATGACTCCACTAAAATAAGCCGTTTCCCACTACCCGCCCAAGCCGATGGTATGCCAAACCTTTTCAAAGAGACATACGTAGTTCAACCAACACACTGTAAAAGACATTTAAAGGACCTGAAAATGCATTCAGATAAGTTTTAAATTAACGCTAAAGACTGATTCACTTTCTTGCTTGCCAACTGATACTCCCCAGGAGATTATCTAGTTCCACTATTGTTGCAAGACATTTATCAAATTATTTGGGGTATACTCATTTATCCAAGCTTAGCAACATTCAACACAATACTCTGAAGTATCAGTTGACACACAGCTACAAAAGTGAGTAGTGCATTAACAAGTGATAAATGTAACGATCGATACCTGTTCTCACTACTAGAGCTTTGACCAATTCTCCAGTATAAAAACGCGTTTGAATGACATTGGTGCCACAGAACAAAGTATGCCGTTTGTGCACTTCTGGACTGTATATTTCATCTCCCATTGCTTTCGGATATTCTGAGGGATTTGGTAGATTAATCTTTGTGACAGGAACACTTTCACCTTAAATGGAATAAGAGTCTCTAAGCAAGATCAAATAAGAACAGACATTTTTTTTTCCTTCAAAACTTCAAGCAGAACAATATAATCTCACTTCATCAGCGCAGAAGCAGACGTGGAAAAAGTCATCTTCCTTTCAGCACATTATTAGGTAGTCTCTCACTTATTAGCCTCAGCTCACCAGATTCCGTATCCTATTTAACTCTATTCATTATTCACCAATACAGCTTCTGTGCCTCTTACTTCAAATCTGATAGGTGTAAAATACAGTTCATTGAAAGAAAACAGGACAAGCTTCAAGCTTCCTTCTCCTGCTGCAGGGCATCACCCCTTCTTTACTCAGAAAAACTAGAGGGTGAAGAAAATTATTTGCAGCTCCTTTGGTGACTGAGTACACTCAAGCTAGGGCTGCAATCAATTTTTATCAGTTGCTAGCAGCAGCAAGAGGCTCAAGTATATTCAAAGAATTTAACATGATAAAACACAATCTCTGAGCTACAATTTTCTAAACACTACCAGTTCGGACAGGTTACCCTAGGAATAACAAACGCTCCATCCTATTTAATGAAGCTGTCCTTCAAATACATCAGGTCCCTGGTGCGCAATTTGAGATTATTTCTGTCTTCAAATACAGCAGAACATTCTACTCACTACCTTCATTCTTGGAAGCATCTAAAAGCTTGGGCTAAAATTTTCTGAAGAAACATACAGCAGAACTCAATCTGCACCGAGTCAAGAGGCAGGAAGACAAACTATCAAGAAGAAAGCTTTTCAACATGAAAACATCGCTCATTTTTGGAGCTGCCAAGCAGCACCAGGTAGCTGTTGCAGACAAGCAGACCACAAGTACTTTGGACCATATGTAACTGCAAGAACATACACAATTCAAGCAAAATAAAGATATCCACTTCTGCTGGAGCATACTGCAAGTTAAGCATGCCACACAGGTATAAACTAATACATTTAGCCACACAAAACTGTATCAAGTTTACTTTACCTGTTAACATGCTTTCATTTACAATGCAAGTACCACTGAGAAGTACTGCATCACAGGGCATAATTGTTCCATTAGATGGAATCAACATAATATCTCCAGGCACAAGGTCGGTGGAAAGGATTTCTTCGATTTCTGAGTGTTAAAACACAAACAAGTTTACGTGAAAACAGCCATCATATACAAAACCTGATAAAGATCCTCACAGTTAAGATCCAGGTGGTGACCACTAAGATTATACTTTATTTTATTAATGGCATTATGAAAAGTTTTTGAAAAGATACAGAAAAAGCCATCGATACCCCCAATTCCATCATGGATTAAGTTCTAGAGCACATGGATATACTTCAGCATAACAAATGAATCAAGCTTGTACAAAAGATAATAATTAACTAAAGTATAACTTCGGTATAACATGTCCTACAAAACAATATTACACACCATGACCTAACCATCTTCAACTACTGTGATATCCAAGTGAGCAATAGTCCAAAAATAAATTTGCAATCCCTGCTGTGTAATAAATTGTAATGGAAACCCAACATGTGTACATCTTTAAACCAAGAAAGCTACAATGACAGTTACATACGTGGAGTGGTAGATAATCAGAAACAGGGATAGGACAAGCACCTAACCTAGAAGAAACCTGACACTGGCTAAAAGGACAACCCTGAACAGGTGATTATCCAATTTAAATTCCACTTTGCAACTTCTCATTTTCCCATGCAATTTTCCTATGAAATGCATGCATTTCAAGCTGATCAAAGAAAGTACGGATGCACACCAACTTTACACTAACACTTAATGAACAATTTAAATTCAACCTTCCAAACCACCTGTGAAGCCTACCTTGGTTTCCTCTGCAGACAGAAACCCTGACAATGCTGTGAGCTGCTACCATGTCATGTAACATAACATATTGCTGCAAAGGGGAGAAAATAGTTTATTATTTAAAAGCAAAGCTTGTCTTCTTTTAAATGCACATTCTAGCTCTACAAGTAGAAGTGATGAGATTCTTTACCAACATTCTTTTACAACAAAATGTTACTCAAAACATTCTTTTGAACATCGGAAACTTATGGGCAAATAAAGTTTGAGTGCATCAACATGCACACGTTCCTATTTTTAACAGCATTCTGAAAGCAAATACACACTGCCATGCAAAGTGTTATAAAAACATTCGGTCATTAACACACATAAGTAAGAACTGCAGTAGTTGTATGAACTTGGATTAAGGTAAGAGGGCTTTTTTTGTCTCTGGTCTGAATTCAGAGGTTGCAATTTAAAGATAATTACTACTTTGATTTCCATCAGCTACAGCTAAGTCTACAGAGAAAAACTCATCATCAATTTAATAATCCACATATGTAGCTGGTGCTCAACTCTGTTGGACTTTTTCAAATGGAAGGAAATAATGCAAGATGGAATCACTACTGTAAATACAACTTGGTACATAAACTTGTGCCTAGGTTTTAATTGAAGTGAGGTAGTGTTTCTGTTATCTGAGCTCAACCTAGTGATTCAACAGCATGGAAAGTCAGCAGAGAAGGGTCTCAAAGAGAACTGTAAATCCAGTAAAAAAAAACTGTAAATCTTTCAGCTCAAAGAAGGAAAACCCATAACAATATTCTACCTATATACCTCAAACATTCCTAAAGATTTGCAGACAACTTCACATCAAAATAAACCAACCATAAAAAGCTGAGAAGATGCATCTGTGTTCTTTGAACTTACCTTTCTAATGGTGTAGAGCGAGCTAACAATGGATATTACAGACATGATCACAATTGCTAATGCATAGTAGTGATATTCATCAGTGATCCACAATATCACACTGAACAACTGAAAAATGTAAAAAGGGTTGAGAACCTAGAAGAGTAACAGAACATTAAAGTTACACCAAAAGGCCACACACATTCTCCGTCAGAAAAGTCAGAATCATCCTCCTCCTCCATAGAGCAGATAAATCTTTCAGTTCTATACACATGATTTTTGTCTGATTTGCCAAACTGCTCCCTCTTTTTCACTACTTCCTCAAACCCTCAAAAGCACAGGTCCCACTAAAATAATACACAAATACATACTTTTAAGGCTGTGTGCATTTCCCCCTTCACCTCAAAGCAAAATGACGGGAACATATGATGCACCTCAAGACACAATTTTTAAATTAATTTGGATGTTATTATCTATTTCTTACTAATAAATGCACTGACAGCTCAAGTTCTTACCCCGTTAGTTCAGGTTGGAGAGTTTCTTTGTTCAAAAGTTTCTATCACATGGATAACAAGTCAATCATTCAAATCCATGGGATACAGGGAAAATGGAACAAATCCAACAAAACTATATGCAAGACATTTGATTTGATGCATATGTTGTAATGTATAATCCCTGGGCCAACAATGGAGAACACAACCAGTGGTTTTATGTTTGAAATTAAGAACAAAAAAATAAGTAAGATGCACACCCATCTTATGATGCACACTCATCTTATGACGCATTTTCTACTGTCCTTGCTAAGGCACCAGGATTGTGAGTTCTGAAGAGCTTACAGCTAAGGCCTTTTAAGTTTGGAGAGCTCAAAAATAAAGGTCCATATCACTTTGTTTTACAGTGCTGAGGTCTAGGGGAAGGTTTCTGTTTTACATTTTTATTTGAAGACCAGTCCAGTAGTCATTGTACTTAAAGTAACTTTTAATGATACTTTTCTTTAATTTGTTAAAGATCTTACCTCCTTAATCAGAAGCTTAAAAATGGAAGGCACTTTCACAGCAATTTCATTTACTCCATAGAATGCTTTTCTGCATTAAAAAAAGAAAAATACCAAAAGACAGTTAAAACTTTTACTAGAAGTTTTATGCTCTTCAAAGTAACTCCATTAATATGAGAAAGTATAAAATATTTAAGCTGTGGCCCCCCTTTAGTTATCATGTTCTTTCAAAAGGCATTTATCAGAAAATGTTTACCTAGGGAGATGTTCCAATACAAAGGTAATTATTTTATACTGTAACTTAATCTTTAGGCTGTAGGTCCAGTGTTAGTAAACATGTCATTCTGAAAGCCACTATGGGGTTCTCATTAACTTAAGCTCAAACAAGTGTTAACTCTTACCCTCCAGTAAGACACTGTTTTAATGGTTCCGTATCTTAGTTTTATTCTTAGCCTGAACAAAGGCAAATCACGAAAGAGGGAACAAGAAACTAACCTCTGATGGGATCTGAGCTGCTTAAATGACACTGACATGAAGAAGCCCTTAAAGGATGTTCTTAAGGAAAAGGCTTTTCATGTAGAAAAAGACCCAAATTGACGAATCATTGATAATGGATGAGCAAGCAGCTGTTTCCACGTTTTAAACTCTAAGTAGGTCTCATTTGCAAAAAAACAGCCAGGAATGCTACAGAACCCGAGCTATTCCAGTTTGGGTACTGTATCAATAAATTAGAACACCAATAATTAAGTACATACCTACATTTTCACAACAAATATTCCAGCTTCCTGTTCACATTTGAGAACCTGAACTACGTACCACTGCAGTTGCATTTTAAAGGTTTTCCCTGCAGTAAGTTTTTTTTCTACCTATGCACTTCAGTTGTGCCCCTTGACAAGCATTCTTGCACTGTTAATCTAAAATAGCATGTTAAAAAATTAGCATTTTCCCCCCCTGTTATTTCTTGCCAACCAGAATTAAAAGAAAGAGTGGGGAATGCATTTAGCCCCAACCAACCAGAGACAGACCCATGCGGGCTATTGGACACACCTGTGATACTAACTAAGCTTTTAAAATTCAAGATATAGTCCTGAGACCTGGGAATTTCAGCCTGATCTTCCTAAAAAAATAAATTAGTTACAGTTCAGGCCATGTTTGCTGCTTCCTGGCATCCAATATTCTTTATCAGCCACAAGTACACTACCCCCTCTCTCAGTGACCACTAGAGAAGGATGGGAAAGAAACCAAGAAGCAGCAGAGTGATCTCCCCCAGCATTCCCTTCAAGCCTTCAACAATCTGCAGCTTGAGACAAATGAGCATCTTTCCAGCTAAAGAACCCTTGATGGACTTTTCCACTGGGAATCAGTCTATTTGCTTCTGAACCCACACATGCCCTTCAACATGCTAGTACGTTATGGTAACATTTATGTCACTTAAATGCAAGCTACTGGAGGGGAAAAAAAAAAAAACAAACTACTTTGTTTTACATCAAATGCCAAATTCCACCGTGTACCTGCCAGCGTGATTGAAAACATAACTGCTTGTTATTCTTTTTGTACACTCATTTTATTTCAAAATGTTTAGTAGTACATACAATTTCAGAAATACATTCTGAATTACTTTAAGCAATAGTTCCAATTCCCGTGGTCAGCATAGTTTGAGAAAAGTGACTCAACACAGTATCAGAGTCTAGTTCCTACTCAATTTATCGGAAAGAACAAGAATTTCATATATCTAACAGCCTTCTTTGAAGGACGCATCAGAGTCAGTAAACACTAATCACTCAATTGTCTTCTAGTTTTCTTAACGCTTTGAGCGCAGGTAATGGAACAAAAACAATTTTTCCCTCAAATACTGTAACATTACCTGTAATCATGCATTCCCTTTGTCAGTCCTGCGCTGTGTTCATTATGAATTGAAGAACAGAACGTAGATTCATCTAGACCTCTAAGTAAAGGAAAAAGTCAATGAGTTATTTAAGAAACATGATATTTCAAATGAAGTATTCAGTAAATCAGAAGAGCAACGTCTTTGCCAAGAGTTACACTGCATTATAAAAGAACAAAGTCTATGGATTAATGTTTTTCTATCAATTTTGTCACAACGGTAGATATAAATAAGATGTAAAAAGCAGTCCTCTTGTTGACACATCTTACTCTGTAGGATACTCGTATCAATTTCAATCAAAACGGAGATACACTAAAAAAAAAATGAAGTAAAACACTAGCATAACTAGTATTCAAAGGCCTCTAAAAAGAAAAAATGAGTAAGTTTTATAAAACATATTAAATCAATATGGATTAATATTTCTTCAAATTATCTCATTTGTAGTCTCTAAGTAGTAACGTAAAGTACATTGTTTCTAAAATCTGAAGATTTTTGAAACAATCATTAATCAATTTATCATATACATCTATACTGAAGCTATTTTGCAGCATCTTGCTATCAAAGTTTTATCCATGACTAGGTAAAGCACAGTCTACATTTTCAGTACTTCCTTATCACTGGAAGACTCATCTTTACACCAATAGTGATCGCTGTGAAAGCAAATGCTATGATTTAGCACATCTGCAGATAAGCAAGCACGCCTGAAACATCATTATGTTTACAGCTATGGGATCATTTCAACTACTAAATTCAGTAGCTTGGACGTATCATGCCCAATATCCAGGCATTTTCTAGCAGACATACTTTGGAAGCACAGGAAAATATCATTACCTGCCAAAAGGCTTTCACAGATGACACGACAAAACCAGGACACAAGTCTTTTTTATACTGGATATCTCTTAAGTTATCTACTAAAAAGGATTCAGAGTTATCCCAGTGAAGAAAAAACTCTTTATTGTGCATGTATAGTAACAATTATTTCCATCGTCTAGAACACAAGGAACGCTTTAAACATCCTCACTATTGCAAAGGCTAGGACCACATTTCTGCCAACTTCTTGTGAAAGAAGAGGTGAAAATGTTAATGCGTTAATCTGGCCACCGGTTTACAAGGTTTCCCTAAAATTTTTCAAGTACAAGGATTTTAAAATCATGATTTTTAGATGAAGAAATCTACGATTCTCTGTTAATAATGGTGCCTTTCCTCCCATTCTATCCCAAATGATTCACTTTTTCTTTTCTTGCACAAAAAGGAATGTAACAGCGGGTTTAAGAGCAGCCCCTGAAACTAAGTACTTTATATGCAAATATGCATACCCATGTGTAACATCCGTGCAAAGACAAAGCTTCTAGCAGGATGTTGTCTGCTTTTTACACTACTGTTACAGTACTGAATTCCCAGGCCATTTAAAAAAAAAATCCCTGCATCCACACAGTTTATTACATAAAGCACTCATCAACTCACTCAGAGATTCAGTTAACACCAGCTAAAATAAAACAGACATACAAGGTCAAAGTTGCATCCTCTTTGGCTATGTGACCAAGTCTGATTTAGTTTAAGAACCATTACACTTGCATTTCCTTTGTTTAAAAGAGTGATCTTAATATTATGTTATCGTAAAAAGAACAATGATATGAAACTGAAGCTCTCATAACCAAATTTGTTGCCCAAGAAATTTTAATTTGCTTCCCTTCTGTAGTTTGCTAAGTCTTTAATTGTGTGATCAAATTGTTCCGTCTCTGGATACTTGAATAATTAACTGCATAGAGTGAATCTATCTTCATGATGCAGTATTGTTCTTAGATCACTACTACAACTGCGTTGCTTGCCTTATGATTTTACTAGAAAGTCCTCAGTCTCATATCCCATCTCTTTATAAAATTGATTCTCTACCATGTTATTAGGCAACACCAATTTCTGTTTTTTACACAAACTGAAGAGCAGATTAAGATAAAGTATCTCAATGAAGAACAAACATTTAAGACTTCTTTTCAGACTATTTATCATTTATAAGTTCAGCTATTATTTCAGAGGTGGTATCTAGTACTTCACTACATGATTGTACCTAATTCACTTTAGAGAAAAGTTATAGCAAAGTTCTTATTTGACTTTGTGCAAGAGTGACTTAGTACTCTGCCAGTATCAGGTATGTCTCAGATCCAGCTGTTTCTCCTCTTTATTATTCAATTGCTAAATAACAGTGTCCAGCTCAGCTACAGTACCTGACTGAACAAGTGGTCAGGCTCAGTCATTGCTAATACACCAAATAAATGGAAGTTTGGCGTATCAGCAAGAATGTGATTGAATAAATGCTCACATAACTTCACAGACATATCTGAGATTTTTCCGGGGCTTATAAATTGGCTGAGTTATCACAAGAACATCAAAAGGCACAATCAAACAGCCAACAAATACCAAGTTTCAAGTCACTGCTTTAATGCTAAGGAACAACATTTTTTCTAAACGTGGAGTCGTATGATTTTTTTCCTGTATCAATTCTTTGCATAAAAGTATAGTTTTGGGGGTTTTGTTTTGTTTTTTTGCTTGTTTCGTTTTTTTTTAAAGTCTCATCTTGGAATAGGCTTGGAATAGGTTTGGAATAGGCTTGGAATAGGCTGCCCAGGGAGGTGGTGGATTCACCATCTCTGGAGGTGTTTAAAAAAAGGGTAGATGGGGCACTGAGGGACATGGTTTAGAAGTGGCTCTTGTCAGGGTAGGCTAAAGGTTGGACTCGATGATCTTAAAGGTCCCTTCCAACCTCAACAATTCTATGATTCTATGATTCTATCTGTGGGAAATATTGCCTTTGAACAGTTAAAATTAGCAATGCTATAGGCATGAAAACCAAATCTGATAATGCAAAATGACAAATGTCACTACCTGTACCACTGTAATTCATGAGAGGTTTAGCATAAAAAATACATAAAAAGCTTTTAATTATTTACACATGAACTGAGACATTTCCACCCTCCCAGAGCAGCCGTGCTCAGTATTGTAACTGCTTGTATTATGATAATTTCTTAAATTGTTGTCATTGCTGATAAATTTCCATACTATATGCACACATGTTTTTTGAAAACATAAGAAACATTTGCCGAGTATGTTTATTCTCACAGAAATTTTGGCTATTTTTCTTTCCTTCAGTCACCGATCGTTAATTTTTCCTATATGTAGTGCTTGGACTTTTCCACATGATGGTTCAATGCGGCAAACATTGATTTAAGTTAAAAAGTGGTTATATTTCTGATCCGAACATCTTATTTTAACAAGCAGTTGCCAAAAATGGAGAAGCCTGTGTTCATTTAACTTGTTAGCACTATGAGAAGGCCTTACCATTAGCATCAGAAAAAAGAACTTTCTTCTTCAACCCTAAGGTTGAAGTGCTGCTGGATAAAAGAAAATACAGCACATCATTCCGTAAGCACAGCTAGTACTGCCCGCTAAGAGTGGCGTTCCATCAATGAGAGAAGAGACCTGTTTTTGTTACTAAAGAGTAACAAGGGAGAGATCAAATTCAGCTCAACTAGACTAAAATGTAGCGGCACAGACCTACCAAAAGATAAGCAACAAGGTATTTGGAGAATTCCCCTCTTCCTAGATAATCTTTTTGGGTCTAGTTCAGAAGCAATGCAAAAAGTCTAAGTTATTCTATCAGAAAGAAAGTTTTTAAGATTTTATAGAAGGGGAACTACTTACTGTCCATAAACAGGTGCTCTGATTCTCAAATAACACTCCAAGAATAAGCAAAAAGCCTGCAGAGGCATGCAGCCAGTCACCCTATACGAATCAGGCTCCATAAAGGTAGATTAAACAAATACCTTCTTTCCAAAGTCACACACGACTTAAAAATCTCCCTGCTCTCACTGTGGTTCAAACAAAGACTCAATGAGCTAAAACAGCCGGTCAGAATACGATACCAGTTTTCACCATATTCTTTGTCATGCTATTGTATTTTAAAAAAACGCAGTCTGCAGCACAACACAAAAGAAAAAAAAATATTCTTACCGTAAGACATCAAAACTTTGAACCGAATCATTCCAGAAATACTTCACGCTGTGATGTGTGAAATAACGAATCTGCAAGGGCAGACACAGATATTAAACTAGCACCGCTTAACACCTCTCTTCTGACTGACTTTATTCTGGACAGCGACAGAAAGTGAATTTAGAAAAACTGCACCAAAAAATGAACAGTTTTCTTTCAGAATAATATTTTAAGCATTCCACAATTTCTAGTAACAAGTTATTGAGGAAAAAGATTTGTGCTCCACCCAAAGAATAAGTTAGCCTTTTAGACAAAAGTAGCAGCTCACACGTGCTGTATTGTGTGTGGTTACCCTAGATAGTACTTGAGATACTTTGAAAATTAGCAAGCATAACTTACAGGCAAATATTTTTTCAAATCATTTTTATTCTCTTCTGCAGCAGATTCACAGAAATGAACAGCATGGCCATTTGAAACCTTGTGTACAATAGGGTTAGGATTCTGTAAAGGATTGGCTCCCAAAGAAGGCATAATGCGAACCTTTGCACAAAACCATATCTTGAATTCATCCTTAAAGAGAGGAAAAAAATGAGCTGGTTGAAACACCATTTAAACAGCATTCATTTAACTACAACAGCTGTAGTGAAATGTGTCAACAACAGATGACAGATTAGCAGAGCCTATACATAACTACAGAAGGTATCCCCAAGTTAATATCAGCTACCTTAAGAATACATTTTCACAATTCTAAAAGCATATTTTTGCACTGATTTTTTTTTTTTTTTAACCAGTGAGTTTTGGTACTTGAATTTTGACATCTTCAGCCCTTTACAATTTAATATAGTTGGTCTGCAGGAGGAATAACTATGGGATTCCTGCTGCACTCACCTTGCAACTTCAAATAACTGAGGACTTAACCAGGGACTGTACACAGCAATTGTGGAGGAAGAAAATCACTTGAAATCAAACCACACTTGGGTCCCCAGTTACACCTTAATACAACAAATGTATCTTTCCTGAACAAGGGAGGGGAAACCCGAAAACCATGTTATCAGGTTATATGAACAAGGTATCTATTCTGTAACTTTTGATGACAACCGCATTCATGTATTTAATTCTTAAAATACAAAAGCAAAGACTTTCTTTTTGCTATGTCCTCTGCAAACAGCTGTCAGTCTTCCCACATGGGCAGCAAAGCTATGTACAAGGAGCAGCAAAAGCTACGGGCAGGAAAGCTATCCACAAGTACCAAGGAGAACAGTTCTGCAGTGCTGTAAAACAAAATCCTTCCTACACTGCGGGCAAGGATTCATGTATTTTAGCAAGCAGCAAGAGGGATGTGAAACAACTGCAAACCAGGAGAAGCACACCCTCCTATAGACTTACAGTTGTTCTCAGCAGAACCACTTCACAGTCTTTAAGCGTAGTCCTTCTGCATGTTGCTTTCACGCGCCACTGAGGCATCCAGTAGAGGAGGAGGAGAAGAAAACCACCAGAACAGATCACTCCTACAGTAACCAGCCCCAACTTCCAACGACACAGGTCATAACCATAGATCTCCTGCATGGAAACAGAGAAACAAATAACAAACAGTGACCCTCTTTAATTGCTCTTGCTCAGGAAGCCAACATTTATTTTTTCCATAAGTGCAGTATTTAAAGCAAATCAAATCTCAAAGCCATTTTCTCCTTTTTCTTTTCTGGGTGGAGGAAAGACTCAAAAAACTTAATACATGACAGGGAGGCAGCAAAAAGGAGGACTGTTTTGCTCAGTCAGAAATACAAATGTCAGTAAAAGCCTCAGAAAGGCAGAGCATATGCATCGCTTACAACATTTCATTACAGGACTTGTCTGCTCTCTGCACCGCTCCCTAAGGACTTTGCTTGCAACACAACCTGCCTTAACTCTCAGTGAGCACCAGATTTTTGACCACGACTATGAGCCAGCACAAGGCAACTAAACAGTTAAGAGTAAAAGCATATCTGTTTTTGTCAAATGCTGATTTTACCACATTAGCATTTGATTAGCTAGCATAGCTCTGAATGCTAGCATAGCATTAGTTTTTGTTGCCAGCAGAATTTCATACATTCTAAACAAGCACGTAAATAATTTGTCAAGAACTACTTTTTAGTACAGAAACTGGCTTATTTTGCCTGCCATTTAACAAGAAATGCTACCGTGAAACATTAGGAACTGCAAGCTGCACTGTCAAAGGTTCTGTAACTTGCACCAGCTGGAAAAATCCTCCCACTAAAAAACCAACAAAGTATTAAGCGTGTAAGTAGGGAAGTACCAACTTAACCTGATGACAGCCAGGAACGGAAAATAATTCAGTGACTTACTAGATGCTGTGTTACATTCCCGAGTTTCACATTACATCATTAGGTTATATTTCCTGCTGCAAAAGGGCAATGAAGTTTCCCATTGAGTCCCACACACATTGTTCATATTGACACCAACTTTTTGCAAATTCTTTTGTACTTTTCATTAAACAGTATTAGAAATTGTTTAAATTCCTTTCCTAAGAAAAGGCTTTTCAACAAGTTCATTTTGCAGCCTTCTCAGCTGACAAAAAGCAGAGACAAAACCCCTTCTCTGTTACCCCCAAAACACTGGAGTCAGTATTCATTCCTTACCAATAAAAACAGGTGGGCGAAAGATAGTGCGAGAGGTTAAGGCTTCTTTTTTTTTTTTTTTTGAGGGGGGGGGGGAATTTTTCCCAAAAATATTTATTTTAGCGATCAGACTATAAGCATCTCAGCTTCATTTTTTATTGTAAGGTGTATTTGCCTACTCTCCGTACTAAAGCTGGTCTAGCGAAGAGCAGCTTTTCCTAGCAGCGTGGACAAAGAAGGAACAAGGACTTCAGGAATCTCCCAACATACCCCAAATATTTTCTGCTGTCTCTAGAATGGGATAGAAATTTAAAGATCAGCTGCCACTATTTGCCTGTCAAAGCCAACTGCTGCATCTTCCAGGACAAACAACAAGAGATATCATTGCTCTAGTAAGCAGCAAAGTTTATGTGCTACCAAATACCCATAAAAATGCTCACCATGCTTTAGGGAATGGCTCTTATCTGCATAAATATGAATATACAAGAGTATGCAGAGTACAGTCAGATTACAGAGCATTAACCTGCTTTAAATGACTAGAAAAAAGCTGCAAGATTTGGAGAAAAGAAAAATACCAAAACAAAACCAAGCAAAGGCTTTCAACAAAAACATTTCCTATCCCAAGACTAGATTTCTTAATACCAAAAAAGATTATCAAGGATAACCTTATAAAATTGCTAAACTCATTTAAACTGAAACAGTCCAATTCCTGATGAAATATGCTTCATCTAGAGAGAAAATCATGAAAGTTTGTTTCTTTCCCCATATAAAAATAGACAAACAGAATTAATTACCATCTCATCCTCCTCTGCTTTATTGACAAATTTCTTTTCTTCTTTCTCCATGTTTAGTACGATATGGAACTTCTCAACTTGAGATATGGAAGACCTTTAACAACAAAATAATTAAAAATCGAAACAACATTACTGATTTTATACTTAAGTATTAGGTTGCTTTATTTTCTGTAGGTGCATAGACATAAAACACACTGACAACATATTAATATACATCTTAAATTTTCACTGTTACTTGTTTCCAGTAGTAATGACCCAAGGAGCTCTAGTAAAGATTTAAGATTGAACACTGGATGAATACAAGTGAAATATTAGAGAAACAGTAAGGTCTAAAAGAGGGAAATGAGTTTAAACCAATTTAACTGGGTTACACTCTAAATACAGCAAGCAGGTTTTCGTACGTTCTACAAACTTCACGATGGAAACGTAAATTAAACCTGTAAAAAAAAAAAAGGCTTAAAAGTAGGTGCAGATTAGACATTTCTATCATTCTATACTGTAGTAGCTCCTATCAGATGCTTTCAGAGGCCAGGTTATGCTCCACAAGGAAAGGCATTGTACCCTTGAGATGTGCTTTTCTCATCTGAGAAGACAAATAAGTATGTGCTAAAAAACATTTAGTCCCCAGTTTAATCTTTCTAAATCAAGACATGCTTAATGGTAAGATAGTCTTTTCCCTTCTTTCCAATTCTTTTACCATTCAATTTGTATCAATGGGTTCATTTCTTATTGTAAATCTCTTACAGTTGCAAATCTTGAGGGATGCTTCGAGGATAAATTACAATCACAAGTTTCATGAATAGGGAAAGGCATGAAAAAATAGGAAGCTGTCTATGAGATGAACATATTGCAGACAGATCCCTATTCCAACAGGGAAGAACTACAAACAAGAGGCTACAGTATACTATGAGGTTCATCAGAAGTTTCATCATCACATAAACAAAGAAAATCAAAAGATACCAGTCAAAAAGCTAAATTTTTGAAATTAAAACTGCATCCAACCTTCATTTGGGTATCCCTGTACATGTTAATTGTATACAGTTTATAATTAATGCACCAGTATTGTATTTCCACAGGACCACCAACCATAGTTAAAACCATTGAATAGCCAGAGCTAACCGGTCAAGGCATGGATTAGCTATCATTCTCTGCACTGACACTGTACAGCCTTTGTTTTTATTTATTCCACGTGTATAAACCTCTCTGAAGATAGCACTTACTACCACAGCATATAAGCAGTCCTCAGGTATTAAGGATTCACTGTCATAGCACAAGTAGTTGTTGTCATTTTTCAGACAGAATGCTGTTACCAAAAAAAAAAAAAAAAAAAAAAATAATCAAGGTGAAAGCCACCCACTTAACTTCATCTCAGCTGTCCATTGAAGACTAGAATGCCACTAGTCAAAATACTTAGCCTTAGGTGGCATTATGATAAAAGCACAACCATTACCAAGTTCTTTGCTGTCATTAACTCCCCAACATTTTCACAAATCAAACCACCAGACTTCAAAGCCAGACCCTGGATCCATGCACTTACATTCAGCAGCAATGCCAACTTCAAAATGTCCTTCCCTCACAACTCCTGCGATTTATCAACATCATCACATCCTCACGTGTTTTCTGCAAGCTACCACCTCCTTTCCAGTTAAGCCAACAAATGAAACAGGAACCCAACGGAAAAGGTTTCTGTTTCTGCCCAAATCTGGGTCTCCTCAGAAATCTGCTGAATAAGGTCTTAATGGAAGAAACGCACACTCAAAGCAAAGAACTGCATCCCAACACAGGGCTCAGTCACAGGTGAGAAACAAACTCAGAACTTCATAAATTGAGTGCTTGATACAGTTTGTACTTTCTTCTGTATGGAAGGAAGCTAATTTGATAACAAACACCAGGTCATGCTCCTGTTTCATTAAGCTGAAAAATTTCTATTGCTATCCAATACTGAACTATGAATACCTTTCTTACTGCAGATTAATCTGGAAATTAAGCCAAACGATATCCACCACTGATACTTCCTTATCTGTTACACAAGTCATGCAAGTTCTAAAACACATTTTTGTTAAAATTGCCACTTTTCTTCACTAAAAAGCTTTCTATCCTGTGAAAAATACATACATGAAACCAGTTAAAATCTGTCCTAAACCTGCACAGGACTGCTAAGAAATGTCCAGAGAACAATCTTTGAATTAATAACATCAAACAACTTTATGCGCACTGTACAAATCACATTTTCAATCAAGAAGTCATGCAGCCAGGAAGAGTTTTGTGTATTTACAGAACTATATTTCTAATAGTGTTCACAGCTCATGAGAGAATTACTAATTTATCATACTTGAACTAGTCTGCTCTTAAACAAACACGCATTTCCCTGCTACAGTGTACCACAACATCAAAACCAGTGCCTGAAGGCAAAACTGCAACCTTGATGAGCATATCTAGCAACAACCATGCTTGATACAGGAAAGCACTAGGTGGCAAAATAAAAGCAGCTTCAAAATCAATAAATCTCAACCGAGATTTCCATATGGCCAACACGTCAGAACAGGCACCTTATGGGACACCGCGGCAGCACGAGAGAAGTGCAATTGCTGTAATTTAGGGCCATTCCACAGCTAGGAAGGAGCATCAAGTCATCAGTCTGAAGAAGCACGAAGAGAAATCTCAGCACTGAGAGCACCAGCAATAATTCCTGTGATTCAGAGAGTTCTTTGAACAGCTGGGTAGAATCACACAGGGAATACACAAGGAGCATTAGGAGGCTATTTTTGACTCACATCATTAGCTCCATCTGCATTATTTTATACAGACTCATTTACTGAGCCACCTTCAACACACACATTGTCATTATTTCTCACAGACTATAATTTGCCATATTAAACTCAAATTCAAATCTCTGCACTTATAAAACATTAGAGATCTTTTCTTAGTTGATAGGTCATGAAAATCATTACTATTGAGCAATGAAGAACAGCACCCTTTCTCCAATCTTATCTCTTTGGGCACATCATCAGCCCAAGCTCATCATCAGGAGTTCAAACCCGTAACTGCTTTGGGTTTGTTTCTCACTGCCCTGCTGACAGTTGGGGTGGAACACCACCACCATGGGCTCCAAAGGTTACTCTCTTTGGAGGCAACTACTGGGGCAGATTGAAGAAGTAAGTAGCAGCATCTCACCAATTCAGGAGAGAGTTTAGCAATATGCATTTGATCTTTACTTCCTTCTATAACATGGTGGGAAATTAAACACTTCAATACCTTAAATATTTAATTAAACATTTAAATATGAGCCTTGGACTTTTCAGACTACAAGGGAGTATGACATTTTAGTAGTACTAGAATTGAAGTGAGGTTGAAATCCACTCACAAGACATAATGTGGACTCAGGAATATTCAAATATAAAGTGCCTCTGAAGTAAGTGCTGCCACACAGCCTCTTGCCAGCACAACTTCCCTGGAGCAAACAGCTAGAAAACTCCTTTCCCCCTTTAACAAACTGAAAATAGCATCCAAAACCCACTATTTATTCCTTTTAAAGAAATAATGGAAATAGTGAAAGTTACTGTCACTCCACTTACATAATTTTTACTCATTGAGCTACTATTCTATAGCTAAGCATATTCTAGAGTCAGAAAAGTAGGAAATATCAAAAAGATCTGTAGAAGAAATGCTATTTGCCACTGAGACTAAGCGAATGAAATCACTTGCAACATTTTAGAACAACATAGACATAAATTTAAATGGTATAGCATTCAGCTGAACCGGAAGTACTTCTAAAAGCGTACATTTGAATCACATGTTAAATAGCAAATCTGCAACTTAGTTTGAAAAAGTATATCAAAATTAAGTTAAACTGCATTTGCTATTTGCCTCTGTCCTGAAGAGTATGTAGCTATGAGCAGCACAGCACCTCAATTCCAGATTTAAGCAGATGTTACCTTGGAGCTAAAGCAGATCACAGATTGGATCACTGGAGAAACAACGGCAGTGAACAGACCTTAAAGCCATATGCATCCCCCACAGTGAAGAAAATATTGCACCTTTTCTGAATTACTACACTAATATCTATTTGTTGATCTATCCTGACTAAACAACCAGGACAGCAAGCAGTTCTACCAAAATATTTATAGGCAATAAACATTTGTAGCAACAGTATAAAAGCTGCAAGTGACCTCATGGCATATTTATTAAGGAAAACGTTGTAAAAGAACTACAGTAAGTCTCAATCAGTGTGCCTGAAGAGTTCTGCAAGCCACACTTTCGAGGACTACTAGCTACTAACAAACTACTTCAATGCAAATTTTACCCTTCAAGTTTGATTTGGGGGGGTGGGAAGCAAAGAGATCTTCCCTCTGTTCTCCTCAATGTTTGTCCCAAGTCCATAACTAAACTAATAACTAAATACAACTAAAACTAATCCTGCTTTAGCACACATACATTGTTGTCATCAGTTTATTCTTCTGGTTTTCCAGTTTAACTGGAAGTTTCATAATTTCAAGAGAAAAATTCCAAGGTCTGGAAAGATTACAGCTACAAAGGAAAAAACTTCTGAGATCTGCTGCAGTCACTGGGTATTTTAAATACCAAGTTTCTCAGGTGAAAATACAATTCTGACAGCTCAAGTCGTTAGTAAAATCCACGTATGGATATGCATAAAAAATTATCAAGTTATTACATATGCTTATGCTGTCATAATTTCCCTGCTTAAAATACACATGTAAATAAATTTACAAACTTGTATCTTAAACATTCCCTAGTTTATTCTTTTCAGATATTTGTAAAAATCCCGAGATAACTGAAAGAGTCTCTCTTACCAGCAAGCAGTCCAGCAGCTGTCCTCTGCACTTGCTTTTGTTACCATGAAGTAGCGAGGCAGTTCTTAATAACTGAGACCCTATCTACAAGGGAAGTCCTGACAAATGAACTATTTTGTCTAAAATCTAAAAAAAGTCTCCAAGGGCTTTTCAAACTGTTATCAAAAGATTAACATATCAAAGAAAATTTGGCACTGCTTGGAATGCCTTTTTTTTTTTTTCCCTTTTCCCTCCAGTGTGGCGGAACAATGCAGGCCTGTGCCGGGCTCCAGGCATCGCCTGCCACTCCAGCTCCTGCTATTCCAGCCACTAACGCCTCTCCAGGAGCCTGCGGACTTCTTTCAGGTCTGTGCACCAGTCCCGATACCATCTGCCCAGCTGAAAACAGATGGGCTTCACAGCAAACCCCTTCCTGGATTTACGGCTATTGCGAGTGATGACAGCAATGTTCATTTTGAAGAGCGAATTGATGATAAAGGCAGTGGTTAATACATACACACATTTCTCACTCTCAGCATTTTACAGTTTATCACAGAGCATAATGAAGCCGGCATATACACCGAGTTAGACAAACTTTAGAGATCAAGTGTTACAAAGCTAAAAGAGGGAACTTGCTCACTATCTGAACATTGCAGAAACAAGTTACTTTTCTGTACAAGGCAGGGATGAACCAGCACTGCTTTGGTAAGAACACAAAGGGCAAAGGAAAAGATCTAGCAAGGCAGGCAGGAAAAGCAAGAGACACGCCAAAAACCACCTATGTGCAAAGATTAATACAAGTCAGTCTTCCTCAGCTGCCTACATAATCACTGTCATTAAATAAACCAAGCACCGTAACCTTCTACAGGAGGAGAATTAAGACCCAAAAAAACTGACTGACCTGTCTAGAAAAAGATCATGGTATAGATCAAACATGAATCAAGTTCCTGAAATCTGATCTAGTGTCTTACTAAGTGACCGTCTGGCTCTCCTGGGTATCTCAGTATTTTAAGGGTATAAATGGCATCGTGGTATCTTTAAGGGCTACTGAAAGACTAAAAATCCTTTTCCAGAACTTACTTACAACAAATATATCCTCCATTAAGAGACATTTTACAGCTCTGGAGTTGAAAACTATGTTTCTAAATAGCTTGATGTCATTACAAGTCTTTCAGGTTTCTGAATTAAAAAAGTATCTTGAAGAGTTATTCTTAACCACAGATAGTGGCTGCTGCTGTCAAAACACAGAAAAAAAACATGTCTTGTTTTGAAACTAGAAAGCCAAACATCATTTCAGTCACTCAGAAATTAACATTTCTGCACTTTAGAGCCATACTTCCAATCCTTTATCAGAAGAAGGAATCAACCTCACAAGGTAACAGACCTTACAAAAGCACCGTTTACCACCTGGGCTTACTCTTGTCCCAGTAACATGCAATTCCCACACACTGAAAGCAGCTACCAAACACTCCATTTTTTTCCCATGCATTATGGTAAAGGTTTTTGGCATTCGTGGAATGGACCTACAGGAGGTCTGCAATTGCTTTACATATACAGAACACCAACTAATGCTCAATTTCTGCCATACTGGCAGTTATGAAATTAAAAACTGAGGAAGTAGTCAAACTAGATGAGCAATAAGTAACAGGCCAGGAAGAGATATGTATCTTCTGAGAACGTGTTCAATTTCAAAATAAATCCAAATTCTTACAGAAGATGAAAACACAGCCTGGGTTACAGCTGACCATTAGCAGAAGTGGATGGCAGTTAATTTTAGAAAGTGACTGTCAGAGGAAAACTGTATTCTTTTGCCCTGCCATAGAAGCCAGCTTTCCACATCACCCTACAAGGGCTGTGCATCAGGTGCTGCACTGGAGCACTTGGCACATCCAAGGATATGGTGCTTTGGAAGACAGTTCTGTGCTCATATCTCAAGCCAAATACCAAAAGTTGCTTTGAATATTAAGTGTATTTCTGATTTTGCATGTTATAATATGCCCATATGCATATAAAACAAAGTACCTCTTGTCTAACTACTAGCAGTAAAAAACAATGAAAATGCTTCTTCAAAATTATTCCAGAAAGATTATCCCTGCCATCCTGCTAATGAGACCTGCTCTACATAACACTTGGCAGCACTGACCACGCAAAGTTGCATTCAATACATCGCTTTCAATGCGTGTGTAATATTTAACTGATGTTAGAATTGCCAGCAGCCAAGGAAAGAAGTTCTATGTACAGCTTAAGCAACCACGCTCCAGAAAAAGCACACTTTTAAATGGAGCTATAAAAATAGAAGGAAAAGTCTTATCAGCTACTTCTACTTGAGCTTGCAGCTCCTGCCCATGCCAACTGCCAATGAGTTCCACATACAATACCTGAAAAGCAGAATCTAAAACACTGACTTCATTTAAAATGTGATGAACCAATAACTACATGGACAAGGACACAGGCTAAGAAGAGCAGAAAAAATAAAGATAAAAAAAGACTCAGGAGCACATTCTTCCCAAACCATATCACATAACATGCTGCACATGTTAAAAATCAATCACCAAGAAAAAAAAGCAAACTTGAATAGAACATTTAAAGCTTTCAAGAGCTGAAACCAAAGCTTCTGCCCACAGTGTCTTGGACATAAGTCCCATATTTACTTTCCAGTTCTTCTCCTTTACGTAAGAGATCCTATTTCAGCATCTATAAAAATAATGTACAATTTCCCAAAATTTCTTCACTGCCTGCTTTTGAAACAGATTGGCAGAACCTGCAGCCTCTCAAAATGAAAAAAGGACCATTTTTAAACAGAATTGCAATTTAAAAAAGCTAGGAGTCTAATTTAAAGGTCATAAGAATGTCCTGTGAAAATCCACATTACAACATCTTGTCTCCAAACAGTGTTATCAGGATTCATCATCCCTCACTCATTAGTCTTGGTACCTCCTCAAATGAAAGGGTTTCCAAAGTTCCTTTTTATGGATTCTCACAGTCTTCAAGGAGCTTCTGTACACAGATGTGCCTGCACTTGGCGTTTTTGCTTCTCTGATGCGGACCACTTCCACTTAATATCTTGGACCACCAGATATCTAGAGCCACCATTTGAGGCAGATGGGATTATGCTACACCCTGGACTCAAGGGATCCACGCATACGAACTGCAGCACAATGCCAGCCACTTCTTGCACCACCTGGCAAGCCAGGCTCCATGTGCGAGAGCCGGTCTTTGCCTGCTCCCAAAACATCAAAGCCAAGTCACTCAAAGACCACTTCAAAACTGAAACAGATCACTTTATACCCGATAAACAACTTAGCCAAAAGTTTGGGGATATCACATTTTTGTGACCATAAAAAAAAAAGAAAAGGTTATCGCCTTTTACTTCAACATACACTATGATGAGCTTACACGTGTAGTTTATATTTATTTGTAAAGCTTTCAGTATTATTTTAACATATGGATATTTTCACAAGTTTGTAGTCCACACTACAAACAGAAAAGATAACTCTACTTGAGATGCACCTTCAATCTGAGAAATGCGCTTTACATAAATGGAAGCCAATGCAATTTACAGTTCTCCAGTAGCTTGTGGCTGAACCCTTAAATATGAATTTATCCACTTAATGTACAATAAATGTTTGGGTAGGACATACAAGCTAAAAGAACTATGGAAGATCAAAAATCCTCCAGCTATATTTTGAAAGGAGTAAGGCTATAATTTGTACTACAAACAAAGCTTAACACTTTAGTCAACTAACCACGCTCTAACAATAAGAATGACATAATAGTTTAATGAATACATGGAAATTTTACAAGTACACGAGCTAAATTTTAACAAAGCCCTCCACTCAATACCTATTTTATCACTTCCCATCTTGGGCTTTCTGTTATAATACAAGCTTTTGTTTCTGTGTTTAGGCTTAAGGAAGACCATTGTATCCAACAATCACCAAACCAAAATTGTATTTACATTTGTAGAGTGTATTCTTTGTAAAGTATACTTTTTGTAGGCTGTAATAGCAATTGCAATGTTTATAGTAGAAAACATGCTACATTAAGGAAAGATAATTCTACATTTAACAATAAACTCAGTATCACAATTCATCATGATAACAAAGTACTATTGCCAATACTATACTCAAAACTTGCATTCTAACTGGTCTTCAGATCGCTATTTTCAGACCACTTAAAAATTTGTTATTAATGTAACAGCACATGCACAAGTTGAAGACACGTTAGGAGAGAATTTAGGAAAGCAGCCGGTCATATCAAGGACAGCCAGTCAAGCACTTCAGCACCTAACCTTCCTGCCATCTCATTTATCTTACTTCAAGCAGCAGCCATTTACATTAATGAACAAAATTTTCAACTGATAAATCAAGGACCAAAAGTCAAAATTGCCTAAAGCTTGTTCCCACTCTCAGGCACACAGAAATACAGTCTTTCCTTGTTTCCTTTTTAGTCTTCTGGATCTCCTACCCAGCTGTCATGAGGGAAAGAAGACCTGTAAGGGAATCCAATAAAGCATACATTTATTTTAGATGCTTATTGTTTCTTTCCTCTCTTGGAAGAGTATACCAGACATTTGGGTTAGAATTCACAGACTTTGACAACAGGGACAATGAAATGTTTTATTTATTCTTGGAAGAGAAAGTTAAACTGTTTCAAATTCCTTGGGTAAGGCATGGCGCCATTACACCCAGCGTGACTTTTCAATAGTTAAGCACCGAAGCTGTTTCCAAAAAGACGAAGCTGTTTCCAAAAAGACGTTCCCTTCTCGCATGGGGTGTGAACTTTACTCAGTCCTTCTATTTGATTAAAAAACCAAGGCTATTATGGTGAGAGAATGGAGATGGCAAAGATGCCCCATCTCAAACCCAAGAGAACGGCAAGCGGAGAACTGGGAGTCTGAAGACCCAGATCCAGCAACAATGGGTCCTTTCAAGGAAGCATTTCCCCTCAGGGGCTGTGCCAAGAGCCCAGCCTTTCCTGTGTGGCTGCTGCCTTATTGTGTGATGTAGAGTATCTGCTTCCTGGGATATATTTGCTTTTGTGGTATGGATGCTCAGTAAAAGGAGGCAATGACTTTTTTTCCTCTTCCTCTAAATTCTTGGAAAATATTTTTGACGTTAACCTAAGAACATTTGAATCAAATTTCTGTTCGCCTACAAGGAGATCATCAAGCACAACCAGACTAATCACAAGAGATGAACTCTCCTCTAAAGTTTAGACATTTAACTTTTGTTTCCTCAAAAGCACATGTAGTTGGCATACAGCTAAGACTACAGCATAGCTCGAGAACCAGTCATACTCATCATAAGCAAGCAATCTGCTTTAGTGTCTTTCTTTTCTTTCCTATTGTAAGTATGACTTAGGACCTTTCGTTGCTTTCAGCTGAGCACTCTAAGACAAAGCAGCAGTATTTTTTCCACACTTTTCTGAAGTTGTGATGAAAAACGTAAAGATTCTTAAAGTTCAATTATGTGACTGCTAAATGCACACACATAGAATATCTTCCAGATTAACAGAAATAGCAACAAATTGTACTCACTTCTTAAAATTTATTCTGTAAGGAGGTCTATACATGTAAATAGGTTAAACATCAGCACTTAAATGTAAGGTTTATAATGTTTACCGAAAGTGCAATTTTTTTAAACAGCGATAATAAATTAAGCATGTGGCACTTTCACTTCACTTAGATCAGAAACACTTCAAGGAAAGAACTCTTCTTGTGTGCAAGCTACCCACCAATCAACAGATATACTATACACGACAGAAATTGCTAAAACTCTAAATACCATAACAACATTAAATATTAAAGTTAAAAGGTTGTATCAAAGAATTTAACACAACTTAAGAAGTTCAGGCAGGACAATTCATTTGTCTTAATCAAATTCCAAAAACTGAAATAGTAGCAGAAAAATCTGCAAACAAGTTCCGTTCAGAGATCAGACTGCTGTAGAAGACGATTTTCTTATGCACAGGAATTTATACAACCTGACAGCTTAGCTCCTGAAAGTGATTCATTTACTCTCAAAACTACCATATGAGGTAAGATGAGAAAACCAAGGGGGAAAAGTTCCACTTTCCATGTCCGTGAACAGAAGTTTGACAAAGACAAAAAGAGAACAGACGTTCAGGACCATAACATTTAACTCAACACCTCCATGCCCGCAATGTAAACTTCGGCCCACATCCATCTAGCTACTATGCCCCAGTCATTCAAAACAGTCCTACAAACCCAGAAGAGCTTCAGCAATTTACTAAACAGCTGTCCCTCAGAGAGGGACTTCTACAATCCGTGAAATTAAATGAACTCACAGCAGCCTGCTACAATACGGTTCATCATTGCCTTAAATAGCTCAGTCTAAATGATACTTTGCAGTGCTCGTGTACCTCTTGGGAGTGACTTCCACAGCATCAGCAGTGGAAGACAACTTCTGCAGAATGGAAACAGACTCTACAAAAATCTGACACGTGATGTCCCTTCAACTGCTGCAATCTCCTCAGCGCTGATGAGTCAGTAAAGGTCTTCAGGCTTGCTTCTTCCAGTAAGCATTAGCTTTTGGCTATCACTCCATTTATAGTTAACTTTTATCCTGCAAACTTGCCTAAAAGGAAAAATTCTCTTTTAACATATTATGTCTAGCGCAATATTTACATTTGAGCTACCATTTTTAGAATTTTTTTTTTTCTTTCCTAGCCTATAAATTTTTTTATAGTGGTACTAAGAGATGTAACTGTATCCATCTTCTCTGCTGTAAGGAGGAAAGTTAGTTGTTTTTATTTTAAAACCAAGACTGAAATGTTTTAATGTTTTAAGTAAGTACACTAAATGTATCAATGAGCACCCTTTCCTCAACTGTTGACCTCACTAACTGAAATACCACCGCTGTCTAGCCAAATATTCAGAAGTAGCCTCTTCTCAGACACCTTTGGTCCAGATGCTCTGCTCAGATTTCCCCTTGTTTTTTCTTAAATGTTAGGTGAAAACAGAGGTCAGCTTTCTAAAGCACCATTAAGGACTGCCACTATCTTCCATATACATTAAATGCATTAAGTAGTTTTACTCTATATCCTTTCAATGAAAGTAATCAAAAAATAGACAGTCTAGCTGAAGGCTAACATTGCAGCACATTTTAAGCTTGCCCACATCCTGCAAAGAATTCCTGAGTTCATAGGGGAGAATATTTTTTTTCCTTATTTTGACCCTCCATCTACCAGTTTCAGCTGAAGCCTCCTACTTCTTCTATTTGAAGAGGTAGTGAAATCCTGCCTTATTTACTCCTTCCCTGCCACCTGTGTTCCTTTTATAAACTGCTTTAGTCCCTGCCCTTCAGTTCCCCCCTCTCCATGCAGAAATGACTAACAGCTTCCCTTCAATAGGTCATTCCATACCTCTGATCATCCTTGTCAGCCCTTTTCAGTTCTGCTATGTATCTTTCTTACTGTGCCTCATACCCCATAAGAATTTGCACATGGCCAATAACACATTAATGCCACAAATAAATTAGAACATAGCACACTACACAAATAGCTAATTAAGATTAAACCCTTTTTCAAAAGCAGAAGTGTCTGTATTCTCTCATACATACTCATTCTTTACAGGCAAGTGGAAGAGAAGTCACTTGTTCCTAGAAGCACCTGCTGGTTACACCAAGTGCTGATGTTAAAAAAAAAAAATCATCTGTGGAACAGAAGCATTAAATACCATTACATATATTACAAAAAAATACATTCCACGTGGACATGGTTCTGGGCAACTGGTTCCAGGTGTCCCTGCTTGAGCAGGAGGGATGGACAAGATGACTTCCAGAGGGCCCTTCCAATCTCAACCATCCTGTGAGTCTGTGATTCCACTTATCATACCAAGTATGTTTTCATGAAAGAACATTCAAACAATGGTGGCTCGCAAGATAAAAGATTTAAAACAAACATTTTAATGACTTTTCATAAGTCATCAAGGAATTAAACTGGTAATTACATAGGCACTGAACTCCTCATCATCAAGTCCCAGACCCCTGAAATATCTCTAGAACATAAGAAGCATAGGTAGGCTTTATCCAAGATACCCACCAAACCAGTCTCATTAATATAGTTAGAAATCCACATGTGCAGCTTAGTGACAGAAATTTACTTAACTCCCATCTTACCCGCAAACACACCAACCACCTTGCAGAGTTTTTAAAAATGCCTTCATTATCAAGGTAGAACAAAAGAACTTAGGAAAGACCCAACTTAAACACTATCATAACTCACTGTATGAATATGCACTTTGGTTTCTACTCGACCATGGCACTCCGGGAAGGAAATTCACAACTACTTTATCTCAATGAAAGCAAAACAATCAAAAAGGTTTTGAAAAAGATTGAAGCTCTCAACATTACCTTATTCTGATGGAACATTAAGGAGGGAATCAGCCACAAGTTACCCTATTTTTACTATCTTACAAGCTGATGTTATAGGTATCAAGCCCATTTTCATAGCTGTATTTAATAGACACGCTACTACACTTTCAAACTTAAGAAATATTAACTTAGCTAAAAAATAAAATTAGCATCCAAGGAATGAGGATGTTCCCTGATGGAGGAAAGCATAGATATAAATCCCACACTTCAGGAATCTAGCAAAGATAAGATGGGAGGATACAATGAAACACTGAGCAGATGATTCGCCACAAAATACTGCCCCATGAATTTATAAACTCAACTGCCTAGGTATAGTTCAATATCTGCAATATCAAAAATTACAGTCTCCAAGGAAAATGAGCTTTACAAAAGGGGAAACTACTTCAGTTTAGCAGTAAGTCAACAGAAAGCATGTTCTCAGGGTGCACACCAAAATATTCTCAACTTGATACAGCTTCTGTTGACAGTAGTTAATCAGACAGCACAATTACTGTCTGACTATAGACTATGTAAATCCTCCTACCACACCCACCAATGTTATATACATACAAAGCATTACCCAACTACAGATGGACAGACAATTACGGTTTTTGTTTCCCAGACATCTATGCCATAGGAGGATAACAGCAAGTAGAAGAAGCAGAGGCACTCTACGTTTGTTCAACGCGCAAGATGCAGACTAGGCAAGTCTGAATTACTTGTACTGAAACATAAGCCAAACACTCCTATGATCCGTTCTACCAATGGAAGATACATGGACCAGCGATCTCGAGCAAAGAGCCATCGGCAATTAAACACACCAGCTCATCACTACCGAAAGGAATATAGGCTAAGAACTGGTGTTACAAATACTACTACCTTACCAGTACCAGCTCAAGGCACAAAAATCCTTCATAACGCATGCTCAGAATGCAGTTATGCCAACAGCCTCGCTACTGACAAGCTGTCTCTCTGGGGAAGGGGTGTTGCTAGATAAAGGAAAGGGTGGCACAGGGAAGAGCGCTATCAGGATACCTACATGTACATGCTACAGAGTAAGGAGTCTGTCAAGCTGACAGGACCATAAGTTATTTTTCATTATGCTCTCCCCCTACAAAAGGCACACAATTCATGTGCTGAAACATTATGCGAGTTCCTACATTTCTGTCTGCTTATTACTATAGTAAAGCTATTTCTGCTGGAAAAGACACGGTCATCAGAAAATGCAATTTGTGTTTCAAACAAAAAAAAAATTTGTAGATGAACTAATGAAACTTAGGAAGTCAGCAGCCTGAGTACACTTTGAACCAACAGAGACAGCACAACAGGGTTTTTCCAAGTGCTTCTGTTCACTCAGACGCATTACATCTGCTCATGCTCCAGACACACACCCTTCACCATGAGTTGATCTCGCCCAAGCACCAGATAACTGTCGCAGCAGTACAATTGTACAGAACAACAAATAGGCAGAAGCTGTGTTTCATCCATACGCTGTTGGCATTTAAAGCCTGGCAGTCCAAACTGGAGTCAAAACCATTACTCCTTTTCACACCACAGGTATTCAGCATTGCCATAAGGTCCATACATTGCTTCCAGCAATAAAGCATGGCTATGATGCAGGAGACTAATGTCAAGAACCTCTCTTGAAACACTACTTAACTTTTTTGTGGTCCTCACCAAATGGACCAACTGAAGACAGGGTTAATTCCAAAGAATGCACTCTGCAAGACTGCACATTTGACCGCCCTTTTATGTTCCTGTTTGAATTACCAGTTGGTCTGCAAAGAACTTTTTGCTAGCTTGTCAGATCTGGAGTACTGCTATAGTGACAGAAGCACCGGTTTTAGACAGCAGCACCCTCAGCCAAAGACTGCTCAATCCAAGGGAACAACCCTTTGAATTCACTGGGCTTTGGATCAAGCCTTCACAATTTAGTGACAATGGCAGATATGTTAAGATTCCTCCACTCCTCTAAAATAAAAATAGTTCCTCTGAGAAACAGAGGTAAGAAAAACTATCCTTCTGCTCAGAGAAAAAAATCCTCTAGCAATTCAACAGTAATAGGACTGTTCAGGAAATTCATCTGTACCCAAAAGTTACACAGTTCAATAAATACTATTATGGAGTGAAGGTAAAGTCAGGCAGGTAATGCAACATAACTGCCAACACATCGTACAATCTTCACATTGGAGGTCAACCCTTATCTACATCACTGAACTTTCAGCTCCTGCTATCTACTACTGCATTAAACGCGTCCTCCTGAAGATAAGCTCTTGCTATTGTTGACATTAAATGCTTTGGCAGATCTAAAGGTCAGAGTTCACAAGGGTTACTGTACTTTTCTTCATTGATTTGGAGACATGGTATGACAGCAGAATGCAAGGATTAATTTAAATGTTTCCACACATTCCGGTTATCTTATGAATCAATCACTGAAATAGAAGGAATGGTTGGATCCTTTGTTTTATCATGCAGTCTACTGCAAGCAAACAAAAGCAATTATAAGAGTGCATGAAAATAACGCTACGTAAAATAGCACAGCTATACTCACAGTTGGACTTGCCACTTTGAAATCTGTCCGTCCTCCCTTAGGCTCCCTGTACTGGTGAATATAGCCAGGTACGTGTCCTTCAGAAAGATCTTCAAAGCCAAAGGTGGACCTTTCTAAGTATGGATCAGAAGCATTAGGATTACCATCTGAGTCTAAAGCAGTAATCTGAAGCTACTAAGACTACTGAAACAATTGAAAATTCATCCATGTTCTATTACACTGAAGTTACACACACACCCCTCATCATCCTGCAGTACCTCCACCACAGAGGTTTAGAGCATCCCCACAGCACAATAAGACTTGCTCCACCTGCAGGAGGCAGCATCCCAGAGAAGAGAGTAACATCCAGAACACTGTATGTCTCCAAAGTGATACAAGCAGCACGGTCTAGTTATTTGAACCTCTGGAAAGTCTAAACTCAAATGATATGACCACACGATGGACAAAAACAATCTTCTCTATTTCCCCCTTCTTGTCTCAAACTTGACACATACTAAAACTAGAATCCTATGAAATGGGATGAAAGGGATATCAGTAGATATTCCCCAACCTAAACCAGCTATACCAGTCTTTACTCAACACAGGAACTTGTTCTTAATGGCCACCAATAAGACTTCTTAAAGTACCATTTTTACTGGGAGAAAGTTAAAAGCTTAATTGGTGTTTTCCTTGATGAAACTTAATCCCATCTCAACCTGCCCATCATGATTATTGAAAACAGCATTTCTTATAAGTCTTTTAAGTACTTGAGATCTCTTACACTCCCCTTAACCTCCTCATCTCTTGCCAAAATAACTCGGATTTTTTTCCATCTTTATGAAGTTGTTTCCTCAAACTCTGACCATTTGCATTTCTCTCCTCTGAACTCCTTCCAAATGGTCCAAATTCTTCTCAAATTTTGGCACCCAAAACAGATGCTGTCTGCACATTGAAAGTATACTGACAGCAAATAAAGCTGATGGATTTAAACTTTACATCTCACAGACAATACTCCTGTTTAAACATCTCAGTAAGATATTTGCCTTTTCTGCAAACAGCATGACACTGACTCATGTTCAACTTGTGATCCAGTACACCCCCAGGTCTTTTTTCTAGTACCTAACCAGTTATTCCTCATCCTGCATTTGCACAGATGATAATTCCTGCCTAAGTGCAGTACTCTGCATTTGTCCCTGTTGGGGGACCTATTTTTCAGGTCATTCTGAACTCTCATCATGTCCTCCAACACATAGTCCCTGAGAATTTAATAAGCACATTTAATCAGCCAGTTGACTGATGCTTTCATTAAAGGCAGCCATACCCAGGACAGAACCCTTCAACATAACCTCTCATTTCAACACCGAATCATTAATTACTGTTCTCTGAATAGGATCATCTACCCAATTTTGCACATTTCCTAGACTACTTTCCCCAGATCATGTCTACATTTACTTAGGATGCCATTAAAACATAGAAAACCTTATTAAATAAATAAATCAATCAATCAGGAGACAAGACCTCCACTGCTTCTGTCATAGGCACAAAGCCTTCTGCTCTGCAATAAAAAGTTATTAGACTTTGGATGCAATTAGTTTTCCCACAAATCAGTTCATGCTGTTATTCTTCTTGTAGTTATCTTCCAAGCACTTGAAAATAGAATGTTTGCTTATTAATTGCAACTGATGGAAAAAAAAATGAGATAAAGTGAATTGTCAGACTTCAGCTCCTCTTCCTCAGCTCTCTTCCATTATAACTCTCTGAAAACTTATCCTTTGCCAGGCTTCTAGTACTTCTAGATAATAATTTCGCATTTTTGAGCTGTTTTGAGAATCGCACAGTAAAGCTTATCAGGGCCAGCTGAGACAGAAACATCTAGTGGAAGTACACTCTAGTGTAAAATACCACCTTATCACAAGTATTAATAACATTAAGCACCTGCATGACACCACATTAGAGAAGACGAGCAAAACAGGCACTGAGCACTTTAAATGTTCTGCATACATACAGCCTCCACTAAATCAAGAGAGACATTTCCCAGTCTTCCTCCTGCTATTAACCTATTTCTACAGGAACGGTGCTAGCTTTTATGCCTCTTGCTAGTTGCAATTCCATTTGCAATTTGGCCTTTCCAATATCTGCCTCCACTATTCTCTTATACATGTTCTTCGTAATGTGACTTTCATGCTCTACATATTTTTTTCCTGCACCCAAAGTCAGTAAAAACTTGTAATAGATAAGTAAAAACTTATCTATTTCTCAAAAGCCTTCCCATTTTGCTGTTGTCTCCTATCTTTTGTAAGGATCACAAGCTCTGATTTCATAGCCATTGCCATTTATCACCTTTCATTCTGACATCCTCTAGTTAGAATAAAATCTAAAGGAGTTGCCATTTTTGTTGCAGTGTGTACCCTCTAAACTGAAAATGTCACCATCACATAACTCTGATAAAGGTCAAAAAAGAAAAAGAGTTAGGCATTTTGATTTTGAAGGATGGTCTTTTGGTCTTAAATACCACATAAAATCTCAATCCAACTAAAGAAGTAATGGACTTGCTACCACTTCCAGTACCTGGTCCTCTTTCGAAGAGTTGCTTTAAGATGAACAATGCAATGCCACAATTCTAATAAACCAGAACCACAAAAAAAGAGCAAATTCTTTCAAAGGGAAAATACAGAATGAATGCAAAATGCAGCTAATTCTGGTAGGATTACAAATGCGATTGACACTGCACCACTTTGGAGCACACAACTAGATGCCATGGCCATGGAGAGCCCTTCCCAGTCCCAGCCCGTGCACAGCGCTCCAGGCAAACGGTGATGAAGTTACATATTTGAGAAAAGGAGCAGGAACATACAGCACTCAGATGTTTGTGCAGACCATGTCCATAACTCCTGATCAATAACTGTGAATCATCTATCTTTTTTTATTTAAGTCTGCCTTTCAGCTACCAAATGTTAAAGTTTATAGCCTTATTTCAATCAGGAATAAAGGTGTCAGACATGAGGTTACGATACAACTACAGTTTACTACTAACCGAACTTTTGTTCTCTGCTAAGCAGATTATTTAACAAAGGAAGTAGCTTTTTTTATGAATGAAAACTATTTTTAGCTCATTGTGTAACAGTGAAAGGGACACATTTTAGCATTACTGTTATTTAAATATTTTTTTTTAATGTCTAATTGGGAAATTAGGTTTTTTTGAACTCTCCCATGCCAAACATAACCAGATCCAAGAACTAGTCAGAACGTTGGGGTTTTTTCACCACTGAAAGAACACAAAACCTACTAATTTGCACAATACCATGCGTACAGACCCAAAGCAGGCTTGGCCATACTGGATGCCATCCTGTGGAGACCAGTAATCCCTCCCAAAAAAAGCATACACTTACATACACGCTCAGTTCTCCAATGCAAGTCTTTAAGCCACTCAAAAGATGAGTCTAAATGTACACTGGAGAAGCATACATTTTTACATTACACTGATACTGTTTGGGCATTTCTAATGAATTTCTAAGGAATTTTCTGATTTCCAAACCTCACAGTTCTAGAAGAATTAACTAAAGGACTTGGTTTCACAAGGTATTAAAGTAACGCAACCTCGTCGCTCCGTGGCAGCTACCATCAGGTTCATGCCAGGCAGACATTTAGTGAAGAAAGTGTTACAAGAGTTCTCCCTGGCCTGCTCTTAAAGATGCTTAAGTGTATCACTCAACTCAGATATTTTTCACACCAGAAGTAATAACTCCTACAACAGACCTTGGACAAGCTAAATCAAACTAATCCACTGTTGGTATATTACAGAAATAAAGCAAACAGTATCTGAAGGTTTCCAGAAAAAGGAACAAGGGTGCGATGGTTAAGATGCTTGATGAAAACTTGGCCTTTCCATGTCAACTCCCAGTTCTAGTACAGATTTCCTCTATGACCTGGGCAACCCACCTGGACCTGGCTTTAATAATAAATGGGTGTTTTACTCCCACAAACTAAATGGAATTTGTCTCCACACCACTGAAAATCTGTGTCTTGTTGACTGATTTATACTCCACGCAGAAGACAGTGAGAATACTATCTCCTCAAGGCAAATGAGAAAAATTAATCTGAGGACTCCATGTCGATACAGATGTATTTTTTTTTTATTTCTTTTTAAAAATAATTTATTAGGACCACAGCAAAACAGCTTGTCTGATGCACCATGCCTGTCACATGGCACACTAGCAGAAGAGGACTGAATCACAAAGTTTCCCAATCATACTCAGCCACCATGACGCAACTTCCCTCCCTGCTAGGCAGCCCCCACATGCCCTTGCCAGGAATCGCTGCTGCCTGACCAGACAGCTAGGACCTCTCATCCCTCTCTCTTCAGTTTAGGGATGAATTAGTGCCTGCCCGAGCCATCACACCCTTCCTAGAGAAGAAAGAGATGAATGAAAAAGAAATACATGAACAGACACTTGTTTCCAGAAGACAGCTAACAAAAATATTAAGGGGTGAGAGCATACTGAGCCCAAAGTCTAGACTGCACCACTGGAAGAGACCAAGCGGAGCACCTAGAAGGGCACCACTGCTCCTGGGAGGTGTTCAGGAAGGCAGTAGCTGCTGCCCAGCGGCTCCACTGGAGACAGAGTCTGCAGAACTGCTCAGATCCCTTTCACTGCTTCCTCCTCCTTGTGGCACGGACAGTCAGCTTTGGCCAAAACCAAAGTTAACAAGACCTCTCTTACACATTTTCTGAAGCACTTTAAAAACTGATTACTTTGGAGCACATCAGTCTTTCCCAGCTGACCTAGGTGCTCACACTGGAACGCTCCATGCTGACAGAAGTCAGTGTTCTTCCTCACAGGGGACTACACCAATACATGTAATTTTTAATTCACCAAGCCATCTTACCAATATGCTGCTTAGAAGTCAGGAGAGCTAGGTCAATTTCCAAGTCAATTATACAGTTCAAAGCTTACATAGTACATCTTCTTTAAACTTTGTAAAGTTGTATTTGTAATTGGCCATTACAAAAAAATCAGGTAACAAAACTAGCAGTATGTGGCCCTTACTGTCCCGCTGCATACCAAGACAAACATTTCCTCAGTGAAAATCCAGTCAAGATCTATTGCTGTCACCACTGACACTGCTATATGGACACTAAGTTTATGAAGGCTTGACTTATACCATAGAGTATATTTAAATAATGCCAAAAGAAAGATGTTTCTCCACAGGTTTAAGAAAATTAGTATTCTACAGGAGATAACACAGTGTTGTATAAAAGTCAGTTTTACTTGAATAAAAGTAGCAACTCTTTCAGATATGATGGAACTGATGGCAGAAAAATATAGCTAACCTGTCTGAAGAGCCAGTGTGTGGACAAATCTCATACATACAATGGCCGAGTCACCTACAATAAAAGAAAAAAAAAAAATTACAGTCAGGGGAATGAATAGGCTAAATGAAACTTAAGCTTAATTGCCCTAGCTAAGAAAATACCATACAGTTCTAGCAAGTGCATACAGCAAAGAAAACACACTAATGAATTCTAAAAGTGGAACAAAATTCTCAGCAAGCTCAGATGAAGAGGAAGCGGTCAGTCAGTGCAGCACTCATGCTGGAACAGTTTAGAGTTAACCATCTCCCACTGCTAGAGGCTACGCTATCTCAGCTGAGGGAGACAACAGCTTCTTGCAGGGCTCCAAAAGCCTCCTCCAACCACCGCACCTGCAGGGATACACAGATCCCAGCGGGCACGTCAGAGCAGTAGTGGCAGGAGCAAGCTTTTAGAGCCAAGGCTGCAGATTCTCAAGTTCTTCCTCTTCACCTTAAGTATCAACGCAGTTTTTAATAAATGAATTAATAAAACAATTCTCGGTGTTTACTTCACCTAGCAGTTGTTTATCCCTGAACAAGCACACGCAGGCCCCTCTTTGGGAGGGGGCAGCGGCTGTCAGAGGTGCGTGCAGTCTGGGATCACCATCTCCGCAGCCCGGCTGATGGAAGAGGACTCTATAACCTTTGTCAACAGCAGCACAACGCACTGACTCATCTGCTGAAAAATGGATGAGACGCATCGAGACCCGGTCTCGTGCTCTGCTGGGACGGTTTCCCTCCGTCACACCAGCACGAATGTCTCCCACGCCACCGACCCCAACGCTACGAAGTTAAGTGACGTGTGCCCGAGCAGCGACACGCTCCATGTGCCGGTGTGCGGCAAGAGAACCGAAAGCCAGGCGGGAGAAGCTCTGCGGGACTTCTCCCCGAGCCGCTGATGATGCCACCGAAAGCCCAGGGCGGCCCCGGGGGAAGAGGTGGGGAGGGGGAGACGGGCGCTGCGGGAACCCCCGGGCCGGTGGGACGGCGCCGCACGTGTCCGGAGACCGGCGGACCCCAGGACGGCGCGGGCTGCGCACACGCTCACGGCCGCACGCCCGCCCCTTCCCCGGGCGGCGGGACCGGCTCCGGGGAGGGCGACGGGCCGCCACTCACAGCAGCGGCCCCGCCACGACCCCCGCGCCCGGCCCGTCCTCCCCGCGGGCGGAGGAGAGGCCGGCGCGGCTGAAGGGCACTGCAAGCGGCCGCACCGCGCCTGAGGGGGCCGCTGGAGGCCCGGCCCGGCCTGGCCCGGCCCGCGGCCCCTCCCTCACCTGCCGCGCCGGGCCCGCCGCCCCGTGGACCCACTCACCGGCGGCGCCCTCAGCTGAGCCCCATGGCGGCGGGGCGGGCGCGGGACCGGAGCGGGACCGGCTCTCCCCCGCCCCACCCCGCCCGCCCGGCGGCGCGACCGCGGCTGCCTCGTGAGGCGCGACCGGATCCGCCGCCAACCGGCTGCACGCGCCGGCCGCGCTGGGCGGGGGCAGGGAGGGGCGCGGAAGTGACGTCGCCCCCCCCGCCGCCGGAAGACGGGGTGCCGCGCGGCTGCGGGGCGGGGTGGGGTCGGCGGGGGCGGGGCCTCGCGGAGGAGGGGGCGGGGCTTGGGGAGGGGCGGGGTCAGCTGAGGTCAGGGGAGAGACGCGGGTGGGGCTTAGTTATGGGGGACACGGCTGGGGGGCCTCGGATTGGGGGGACACGGCTATAGGGGACATAGCTGTGGGGGACATGACTGGGGGGACACTGGGGGAGGACATGGCTGGGGGGTACATGGCTGTGGGTAGACACGGCTATAGGGGACAGGTGTGGGGGACATGTCTGGAGGGGACATGGCTACGGGGGACATGGCTGGGGGGGACACGTTTCTGTGGCCAGACATGGCAGGGGTGGACGTGGCCGTGTGGGGCTCTGTGGGGCAGGACAGGGGTCTCGGGGGGGTGGTTCGGGCAGGGGTGGGGGCCATACAGGAGCAGGCCTGGGGCTCCCTAGGGACCCGCAGGCAGTGCCGAGGGTCCAGCCAGGGATGGCGGTGCGTGCTGGGCCTCGCTCCAGGGAGGGAGCGGGGTCTTGGGGGTCCCCGGCCACACGTGCTGTCTGCGGGGTGTCCTGCAGGCACCAGAGCTGGACGTTGCCCTGAAAGCCACAGGGCAGATATCCCTGTGGGGCCAGGGCCAGCTCCTCCCGTCACCCCCATCCGCACTGCGGTGGGATGCGGAGCGGCACCGCAGGGGTACCGGGACAGCTGGGGGAACTGACCCCGTCCAGCACAGCCATTCACGCCATGGTGGGCTTGACACAGCTGCGGCGCCCGGGGGAGCAGGCTGCTGCTCTGGCACTGTACGTGACCACTCCATATGTTACATGGTGGTGGGGAAGGGCTCGTGGAAGTCCCCCGTGAGAGATGAGCATCCCCCTGCACGCCCTGGAGAGCACTGTGCTCTGAGGGGCTCCCTCCAGGCCCCAATCATTTTCAATACTTCCAGGTAACGTATAAAGATAATATTGTAAGGTTGAAAAGGGACACCTGTATGAATTCACTAAACGTACCCTCAGGTGGATGACAGGTTACGTTTTCAGACACCTCAGTTAAAGATTTCGAAGAGCACTGTAAACCATTTGGGGGTCTGTAAACCACAACAGGGTCTATGTTTGTTTTCACTTGGTACTATTTTTTTTCCAATCGTTCTCCTCCCTTGCAGATTAAGGGAGCTGTTGACTGCTACCTCTCATCACTTGCAGCCCCAGCAGTGACTGAAGAGGGGCTACGTGAATCCGTCTGTCAAAGCACCCCATGGCCCTGGCAGTGCTCTCGGCATCCCGGTGACCCCAGAGCCCCAGGGTGAGTCAGCCTGGCGCGGGAAAACAGCAGGAAACTCTGCCAGTAATAAAAAGAAAAGAAAAGGCATAATTTTCTGTTGACCCAGTGAGTTCAACTGATTCACCGGGCAGGCACGTGACCACTATTTTAAGGGAATGAGAGGAAAAGAAAAGGAGAAACAAAACTGCCCCTTTCGGCAGCCACCCACAGAATAAGCATAACACTGAGCTACTCTGACTCAAATCAGAATGGTCGCCTTCCGCTACTCAAGAGAAATAAATTAAAACCATCTATTTTCTGTTAATGTGTTAACTCTAGTACTGTCACAGTTTAATTCTGTGTTGACTGCATCCTTCATCGACCTCCTTCCCGCTTCTGCCGAAGGCTGGTGTCAGCCTAGCCAGGCTTCGGTTCCTGATTGCCTGGGACGCATCAGTTACTGTTTTTTACATGGTGACTCAACCATTACTTTTCCCTGATCCTCTGGGAATTCAGTGATGCAGCATTTGCTGAGAAATCGGTACTAAGTGTTTGATGAGCTTCTCAGGCAATTTTAAAGATACTTTTGTGTGCAAGTTTTCCAGCCCTAGTTTTAAAGATGGGTATTGACCAGTGGTTTTCATTCTCTCTGGTCACACGTGGGAGACAAAAATACCTCTGTTAAATCTGGGGACATCATTCTGTCCATTTCCCAGATAAAGAACAGAAACATTTACTGAATAATTTCAGCTTTTTTTTTTTCCACTGAAGTGCTATTGTCTTTGTCTAATATCCAATCTAAATCACTGCTAGGATTTTCTTTGTACCTCAAGGAAAGGGTCGTGATCAGTCGTATATATTGTCACTAAATTTTCCCAATTCATTACCCCTGTTTCCAAACTGTTGATTTACCCATTGCTATCAGCTTGCCCAATTTCCACCTATCTGTAATTCTTTACTATTGCCTATACTTCCCCTTTTGAGCGGGAAGTTTTGTTTCATTTTAAAAGCAGAAGTGTCTCCTTTGATGATATTAAAATTGTGAGCATTTTAGTCATCTAATAACAGATTGGTGAAGAACTCCCCCAGTTCCCATTCGGATCATGCTGAAGTATTTCCTCGGGCTCACTTTTGCTCATAACTGCTTTAGCCTTGCAAACGCGGCAGCCAGTGCCCTCAATAGAGTCATATGAAGGCAGGGAAATTGAAACGGGTACTGTTCGGTCTGGATGTTGATAGAAAAACAGAGGCAAAACACCTAATCAGAAGTAGCAGACATCCATACAGACCCAGAAACATGACTATGATGAGAAGGCAAAGACGAGATTATTTTTTCTTTTAACTAAGCATTGATTGGTAAGAAGAGCCTACCGTATGACACAAAGGAAAAATATTATGAAGTTATTAGTGCTATTAAACAGCAACTCTTATTCTGTCATTCCCTATTAGTAATAAGAGTAAAAAGATTTGCTTTGATAAATACATTTCTATGTTCTTCATCAAAATTCCTTTAGTCATTTTCAATTAAAGATTAATTTTTCATCACATTTTTCAACTCATCGCATATTCTAATGTATTATCTTTATCCCTATTAGGTTTCCCTTAACACCTAATTGCTTTTCTTTTTCTGTCACTGGCAAATTTGAACTCGTTTATTGCTTCACAAACCTCAAACCATGCAGGCTTTTATTAATTCAGAGATTAATTTTCTGGTTGGCACGTTACCTCCACCCATCTCCTTAAGCTGTTTCTCAGCAGCTTTCCAGCTCTCTCAGCATCACTCCAGTCGGTACCGCCGAAGGTGGCCGGCAAGCTTGGTTCTCCCACATCATCACTGGCTGCAGCTTCTCTAGGGAAGGGACAGGTCACGGGCCATCACAAGTTCTTTCTAGGCACACACCTAGAAAGCACGGCGTTCAGCCCTTTTAAAGCAGAGTGTTCAACCTGGTAGAAACAAGGAAAAAAATAATAAAATTGCAAGAGACATAGTTACATATATTCCCCCCAAACCGGGTAGAGGTCCCACAATAAAACTTACTGTCTCCTTTACAACTTTTTGTGACTAGAACATTTTTTACACTTGAATTTTCTCATTTGCTCACTCCCACCACCTTTTCCCCAGTGTCGAGGGCATACGCTGTCTTCCGTGTCCGGCTTTGCCCCACCAAACCCTGTACTCTCCCACGCGGAGGCACAGATGTGCTGAACAATGCTCATCAGGTATATGGCATTTAGTGAGTCTCAGGCTGACTAATCACATTTTATGTGCTTTCCCAGACTGACTGTATCCATTCTTATCTCTCATCTCAAACTGTAAATCCTTCAGGGCAGAGACCAGCTTTGTTACCTGTTGTATATTACCCAGCTGACAGGGGCCAAGGATTTCACAAGCTCGGGTGGTAAACAGCGTAAATATAATTTTGCTTTAAGAACATTTGCAAAGTTTTTCTCCTTTGCACATGATTTCTAAATCAGCCAGGACAAGAACCTATCTGGAGATCACGTTTGTGTACGAAATCTGTCCTGTGCCAAAACTAAGATATCCAAGTAGCAGAGAAAATAAATCAAAACCTACTGTTTATTTATTCAGTCTCTTTAATGTGTATATATTAGTGTGTTCCACCCTGTCTTTTCTGGTAGGGCTGTATAAATATGTGCCTTAGCTCAGAGGAGGTATGGGACCCACCTCCGCAGTGCGCAGGCACCCAGCTGGCCACATCTGGTCCCAGAGGCTGCAAGCACACCTCTGCTAGCCCTGGGCCACCAAGCCCTGCCCAGGGACACCTCTGGCCCTCTTTGTTTGACTTTCCTGGCAAGGGTGTGAGATGCTTAGGGGATGAAGTCCCCTGCCCACTCTCTCTAATCCCCATTATAGGATTACAGGCAAATAAGAAGAGCCTCATAAGAAAAGGGGCTGAAAGTGGATAAGGCTCCATGCCTTCCCCAAGTCACAGAGGGGAAGGACTTGGCTGTGAATGGACATGACATTCCTCCTCCTACCTCTATCTGTTTTCCCTGACCTCAGTTGCTTGCAGGCTCTGCCAGCTGAGATTTTCAAGTTCAGCAGGTTGGCAACAGCAACGGCACTGCTGTCACACTGGGCTCTTAGACGTGGGCATAGGATCCGCACAGGATCATCTGACTCTTGAACTAAGTGCCAGAGCTCGTGAATGCACAGACAGGTATATAGTGACCCATGAAATCCTGGTTAGCAATCTGCAATTACAGTTTCACTCTTCAAGAAGAAGGTGATACACATGCAGTTGAAAGCCACAAGTCTTTAAAAGTCTCATTTGAAAGCTCCTTTAACTACTTTGGCAAACCCGAGTTGTTAAACAATTTATTATCACTCCTCTGCCGGAAGAGCTTGTGAAACAACTTAAAGAGCAAATTGTACAAAGTGCCCAAGATCGTCACAGATGAAACCTCTCTTTTCTCTTGTGCCACTCAATCCTTTTTCCCCTCTTTCGCCAGACATCCGGTTCTTCTTGGTTTAAAATAGTCTGGCTAGTTATTTCCATTACAACAGCAGCGTATTTAATAAGTCATATGCCTTCAGCAGCAGGCAGAGTGAAAGGGGAATTCATTGCCCCACTTGCTGGAACAAGATCTTAAATAGTCACTTTTTATAGTAAATGGAATGAAAGTGCTTTCCAATTCCTCTCGCTAGCCCCACGACTGCCACGAGAAGCAGTAAAGGAAGTCACTCCTACCTCCAGGTTACTTGTCAGGACCTTTGAAGACGCTTCCCTCCCCAGAAGTTACCATCCCCTCTTCCCTCCTGTCTCCCTGCTGCCATAAAGCCATAACTGAATCACTGTGCCGCTACTTGGCGCATCCTTTTTCTTGATACTTGTCCTTTTTCCCCCTCCTCTCTTTATTTTAAATAACGCAGAAGTCTTTCAGTCAATAGGACTGCCGGACTTTGCCTAGCCCATATCACACCCAAAGAAAAGTGAGATAAGAGCGCCTTTACCTGCTTTCATGCCTCCACTGTATTATTCTTAACCCTGCCATGCAGCGCACACCCAGAAGCTCGCTGATGGATCATCTCCACCGAGGACACTGGTCTCCTGTTGACTTGCACAGGTCTTGTCACATCCAGCCCCTGGGCTGGGCTGAAACCCTTGGGCACCACATCAGCACTGGTGATGGTAAGACCAGAGCAAAGGCTGCTGCACTGTGCAGGAGGGGTGAGTTTGGTAGCAGTTGTCCCAGCCAGAGGGAGAAATTGCCACGGGCACCCAGCAGGTACCTGCAAAACTACTGACTTCACTGGGATGTATTCCTGTAAATGGGAAGAGCTTGCCTCACACCAACGGACAGCATAAATGCAATAGTACATAACCTATTTACAGGTAAGCTAAGAAAAATAAAGCAACTATCTAAGCAGACCTAAAAGGAAAAAATATGCAGGTGAACCTCAAATGCAGGACTCTTGAGAAACCATCGCTTTTACCTCGCAGAGTACAATTGGCGAAGCGCAAGTGCTTGTGCATTTATTATTTGGCTCCAAGGAAGGGGACTGTGAAATCGATCTGCCTCTCACTGCCCACCCAGCACTGAGGACAGGTTCAAGCTCTCTGGCAGCTTTCCTCGCTGGAGAAGGAGATATCCTCTCCAGCAGAACAACGCACACATACCTCTAATGGGCCTCGCCATCTAGCAGCACGATGTTTTGATTTCATATTAGAATTGCTTGAAAATAGGGTCTTTAATACCTCTATTGTTGTACCTTTCTCCCTCAAAGTATGTTTAAAGGACTTAATCAGACTCATTTCCTTAATTTCAGGCATATCTCTGAAAACGTATTATCTCAGGCTGATGGCATCAAAGAGTGAATTAGGAATATAGCCAAGTGAATAAAAACAAAGATATTTCCTTTCAGTTACTGTGCAGCCTTCACAGGCTGCAGAGCATTAGAGCTGCTGAAATACCACTGGCGCATTCTTCAAGATCTGTGAATTAGCGCCTTGCTTTCATACCCTCAGCAGGAAGCGAGGACGCGATCCCCATTACACTGAGCCCGACAAGGGCCGTGCTTGAGCGATGAGCAGCTTTAATTTTGCAACACTGGAAAAATGTCTTTGAACTACTGCTGTTTGGTTTCCCAGCTTCCGAGACATATTTATCATAGCCAAGTTCCCCTACTGAACAAAAAAAAAAAACCCCTGAATTCGATTTTTGTAACATGTGCAATGCTTGCTTTCACCTTCTGTCTTTGTGCAATCCCAAGCACAAATACAGGTTGGGCAGAGAATGGACTGACAGCAGCCCTGAGGAGAAGGACTTGGGGGTGCTGGTGGATGAGAAGCTCAATATGAGCTGGCAATGCACACTTGCAGCCCAGAAAGCTAACCGCATCCTAGGTTGCATCCCAGCAGTGTGGCCAGCAGGTCAAAGGGGGCGATTCTGCCTTTCTACTCTGCTCTCGTGAGACCCCACCTGGAGTACTGCGTTTGGAGTCCTCAGCACAGGAAGGACATGGACCTGTAGGAGCGGGTCCAGAGGAGGGCCATGAAGATGATCAGAGGACTGGAGCACCTCTGCTATGAGGACAGGCTGAGAGAGTTGGGGTTGTTCAGCCTGGAGAAGAGAAGGCTCCTGGGAGACCTTATAGCCCCTTCCAGTACCTAAAGGGGGCCTACAGCAAGGATGGGGAGGGACTCTTTATCAGGGAGTGTTATGACAGGACGAGCAGTAATGGTTTCAAACTGAAAGAGGGGAGATTTAGATTAGATATCAGGAAGAAATTCTTTACTGTGAGGGTGGTGAGACACTGGAAAAGGTTGCCCAGAGAAGCTGTGGATGCCCCATCCGTGGAAGCGTTCAAGGCCAGGCTGGAAGAGGCTTTGAGCAGCCTGGTCTAGTGGGAGGTGTCCCTGCCCATGGCAGGGGGTTGGAAGTAGATGATCTTCAAGGTCCCTTCCAACCTGAACCATTCTGTGGTTCTGTGACATCAATTGCAGAGAAGCAGCAGCTCTTACAGCCATCCCGGGCCAGGCTGAAGGTCCATGCAGACCACCATCTCCTCCATCTCTGAGGGGAACTGGGCCAGAGTGGACAAGCATGCAGTAAAGAGCTGAAGCACACTGAAACCCAGGATAAGGAGACAGCTTGTGTACCCTCCCCTCAGGGAATCAAACATAAACCTCCCTGTTACTGCTGCTTCACCAGGGACTGCAACATGGGCAGGAGGGGTAGAAGGGAGGCATTTGGCATCCCTAGCTGCTCCAGGGGTTCACCACAGATCTCAAACCAAGATGCCCCTGTCCTGCCAGGTTAAAGAACAACTCCTAACCTGTGCTGTGCCTGGAGACACGATTTTAACAGCGTGGTCCAAGGCTGAGCAAGCAGAGTTATTGCTGAAGTGACTTATGCAACCTTGTTCTCACAGCACCTCCTGGGAAATCACCCGGCAGACCGGCAGTCGGTGCTGTCACAACAAAGCGGAGGGCCGGGAAGTCTTTCTTCTGCTTTATGCTCTCCAAAGTAAGGCTGGGCCGTGTCTGCTTTCAGAGAGCGGTGCGTCCCCTCTCCTTGGCATGGCACCTTGGAGAAGGAGGCTAGACAGGTTACGCTGTCTGGTCATTCAGCCCACTGTCAGTCATCTTCATTAATAACTTTTTCATCTCTGTTATTTCAACTAAATGGGCAAAGCCCACAAGTTTGTTACGGTCTGAGAAGCTGTGCTTCTGCAATGCCCTGTGCCACCTAAGTGGCTCCCTGACCGCCCTGCAGACTGGTGGCATCGCTGCCCTTGGAACCAGTGTGCCCAGCCCCATGTGGCCCGGCACCAGCTGGAGCTAAAAGTGCTGGTGTGCAAACACCTTGTGCAAGAGCCAGAGGACATCAACTCACCCACGAGACACTGAAAAGCTGTTCCTAGGGCAGGCAGAAAGCCTTAGGAAGACAAGCAACAAGATCATGTTTGAGGCTCATTTTGCTTTTCTGGAAGTACAGACTTTAGAAGTTACCTGCTGTCCCTTTGCCCCCTGCTTTCCAAGCCGCACTGCTCAGGCTCCCTCCATCTCTCCAGCCTTTCCTCAGCAGCAGCCAGGCCTGGAGACAGTGCTGCAAAGAAGCCGTGAAGGACAGTCACTTGCTGCCAGGAGACAGGGGTTTTCCATGGCCAGTGCTGCAGCCTAACAGAGATGGGCAGCTCCAGGCTTTCTCCTTCCCCCAGCCCATGCCAGAAGATGGTTTTCCCTACCCCTCCTTCACTCAGCTCAGCAGGTTGGCAGCTCCAAAGCCACCACTTCTAAACAGCAGCTAATACTGAACAAGAAGCAGCTGGATCCTCTCCACCATCCCTTGCCCTCTGGGGTCCTTTCTTTTGCATCTGTAAGGTATTAGCATAAGAAATGACTAATTGCTTTTGCAGCTCCACCCTAATGAAGCAAGCTCATCTGCCTCCTCAGGACAGGTCATGCCCTGACAACCATCTGCCTGCTTGCTTGTTCCAGACATCTCTTGGGCTCTGCAGACATTGCAGGCTCCAGGGTGCCAGGAGACAAGTGGTTGCTTGTAGCTATGGGGTGAAGCAGTTTTCAACCCCCTGCCCCAGGCTGAGCGAGCCACAGCACGCTCTTGGTGGCTGGGAAACCTGGAGGGAGGACTGTGCAAGGAAGAGGGGACCTTGCGTGACAGCACGTCTATCCTAGTTTAACCCCAGCTGGCAGCTAGAACTGTATAGCCACTCGCTCACTCCCCCCAGTTTGGGTGAGCAAGAGAATCAGAAGAGTAAAAGTGAGAAAAAGTCTCGTGGGTTGAGATAAAGTCAGTTTAACAGGTAGAGCAAAAGCCGCGCACACAAGCAAACAAAACAAGGAATTCATTCACTGCTTCCCATTAGCAGGGAGGTGTTCAGCCATCTCCAGGACAGCAGGGCTCCGTCACGCACAACGGTTACTTGGATAGACAAACACCGTCACTCCAAATGTCTCCCCTCTTCCTTCTTCACACAGCTTTATAGGCTGAGCATGACTTCACGTGGTATGGAATATCCCTTTGCTCAGTTGGGGTCAGCTGTCCCAGCTGTGTCCCCTCCCAGCTTCTTCTGCTCTCCTACCCTGCTTGCTGGTGGGATGGTGTGAGGGGCAGAAAAGGCCTTGTGGGTTTATCAACAACTAAAAAACACCAGTGTGCTATCAAAAGCATTTCTCACCTCAAACCCAAAACATAGCACTATACCAGCCGCTAGCAAGAAGGTTAACTCTGTCCCAGCTGACACCACGACAACGTCCCACTGGCTCACACGTGCGTGTGAAGGAATGCACCCGTGTGCTCATGCCTGTGCACTGCACCGGGGCTGCCTGCAGCCTTCCTGATGGAGATGGAGACCTTCCTGTGCTGATGGAGACGGAGACCTTCCTGTGCTGATGGAGACCTCCCCAAAGGGCTGTGTCCATGGAGAGGACCTTCTTGGGGCCCTTGATGCCTTCATCCAAGACCACACTGTTCCAGCAGCTGTGCCTGACACCCAGGGACCTGGCTGGACTCTCCTTCCCTCCTGTCCACAGCTACAAAACCAGCAGAGATTAATGTCCCCCTTCAGGCCCAAAGCAGGTGAGCTCAAGTCACCCCGTGGTGCAGAGGACACCCAGAAAACCTACTGAAACCGCTATGTCTGCCCAAACCTGACCTGGTGCCGGCCCTGTCCCTGGCCAGGCTGGTGACCACGGCATCCCCTGCTCACCTCTCGAGGAGGGGGAGCCCAGGCAGACGGATGTGGCTGCAGCCCCTCAGGAAAAGCCTCCTCCAAAGCTGCGCCCGCTCAGAGCATTCCCACCCTGGCCATTGTTTTGGAAATGGCTGGAAAAAGTCAGCAGGGCGCTGGGTGCGGGTGGGGGGTCAGGAAAAAGGAAAAACAGATGATTAGATTTTTTTTTTTAAATCAGCCAATAAATTATATTAACTTTTCCATTGACCTTTTGTCAGGTCACATTATCAGACTGGTGAATGTGGTTCATGAAGATAGTATTATGCTCAGATTTCAAACTGTGCAGAAAGTGCATCCCAAGCAATATGCCAAAATGGAAATGTCGGCTCTGCCGGAGGGGTGTGCTACTCACTACCCTCCTGAGGAAGGCCAGATCCAGCACCCACAAATATTATATATATTATTAAAAAGGTCTGGTTCCCAGGGAGGCTGGGGGTTTGATAAAGTCTGCCTCTGTCAGTGATGCCATTTACTGCTCTCTTCTTGAGGTTGTGGTGGCACTGGAGCTGCCTGCGGAGGGACCGGCTTGCTGCAGGCACCCGAGGTCGCCATCCTGCCTGTGCTCGGCCAGCAAGCCATGGTGCAGGCAGCTGGGAACAGGCAGCTTTCCTTGGCCAGGGCACGAACACTGGCCTCGCACCACGGTGCCACCTTTAGGATAGGATAATGCCCAAAGCACGGGAGGGAGGAGGGTGGGAGGGTGCAGCGACGTGTGTTGAGTGCCTGCACAGGTAAGGGGGAGCACTGATGGTGCTGCCTGCCCCAGCCTCAGGCAGGGTTTAGCGGGTGTCGGCAGGACTGCAGCATCGTGCTGCATTGTATCGGCTCCGTATCACAAAGCCAGTGGCAACAGCTCCTTCTGCAGCCGTGGCACCTTCCAGGAGTGCCGGCAGGGAACCAGTGTGACCCTGCTGCTCCTGGGGCTGTCCTGGTCCTCAGGGCTCGAGAGTCACTCTGCCCCTAGGACCACGGCGCCGGCACAGGCAGAGGTGTCCTCTGCCTCTGCCAGCCCAGCAAGACCAAAATTAGCTTCCCCTGCGTGTGTGCCGGGTAGAAGAGCCACATTTGTATCTCAGGAAGGCATTATTGTACTCCATGAGCCCTATCTTATCAGGGAAAGGAAAATGGGACTTTGACAAATTGCCTCTGTCGCAGCTGGGGTAAGCACATGATTTTTGGTAATCGTCCACCCTGCCTGCAGCAATGCCACGGCCACTATTGTTCCCAGCCCCGGCGCTGCATCGTGCGGGGTCCAGGCAGCCGCGACCCTCCCGAAGGCGAAAGAGCATGGGGGGGCCCGGCCACACTCGCTTTGGCTGAGCCCCGTGCATTGTGTTTGCAGCCCTGGTGGGGATGCCGTTGGAGTTAGACTGATCCCTTTATCAGGAGCCTTCAAGTGCCGATAAAGTGACATCACCCTCTGGGAGCAGGAGCGGGGACTTGAACTCTTTTGCAAAGGGAGATGGTTATCAGCGGGCTCTGGCAGGGCCGCGCTCACTCTTCAGCCCCGCAGCTGGAAGCAGAGCCACCCTCTGAGCCGCTGACACGATAGGAAGGGTTTGTTTTGCTTTGCACAATGGCTGCTCAGATCCTGTCCAAGAGCAGTGCAGGGCCCTTCAAAGGCACTCACTCAGCTTTGTGCTGCCCCAGCACGGGGGGTGCAGCCTGGCCAGCAGCCGTCCTGCCCACAGGGCGCTCAGCCTGGCTCTAGGGACGGCTCGGTCCCTGAAACACCCCTTGCAACAGGAGGCACGTTGCTCCCAGTCCCAGGGCAAAGAGGATCGTCGCCTGAAGAGCTTATGTCATCTCACTGGGAAGCCCAAGAGCAGCCCACGCACCCATCCCCGCCTGCAGAGCATCCCCGCAGGGAGGAAAGCAGGTCACTCCTGCCGTCTCTCCACTCCTCGCTGCTGTGAGGCCACCCAGGGACCTGCCCTGGCAGGGCTGGGAGCACTGAAAAAGCCTCTTGAGTGGGTCCAGATACCTCACAAACCACATCCACTGGCAGAGCAGGGAGCAGCAGGTGCTCCACTCACCTCTGCTGCAAGCCACAGGGCAGAAGACGACCTGAAAGGCAGCTGTGGTGGCCATCAAGAGAGCCAGAACAAGCCTGCAATGCAATGATGTCACGCAGGGGACGCCTGCCTGGCCCACTCGGTCCACCTGCCTGGGAGGGGTGACAGCACAGAGGCCATGCCGGGTGCATGCAGCCAACATCATCGCACAACTGCCTGAGCAATGCGTGGCTGCAGCAGGTCCGTGCTGGGAATGCTCCAGTGCGCTCTGTACAGAGCTCTTCATCCCCCCAAGCGTGACTGTGGCTGCTGGTGTGGTGATCTCCATCAGAGGTGCCGGTGCCATGGGTAGCTCCCCAAATACCCCAGCAGAAGCAGCCACTGAGGGCTAGAGGGAGTGGGCAGAGAGGTGGCAGCAAACCTGCCCCATATTAACGGCGCTTTGTGCCCTTTGTTGCTCTGCTGCCAAGTCCTGCTTCCCAAGGCAGGACGAAGGGGCAGACTGCCAGGTGCTGCAAGCATCACGACCGTCAATCCAGCTGCCACTGTCCTGATTCCTGCATGTCTCCCTGTGCCTACAGCTCAGCCCTCCGCTTCCCAAAGCTGGGCTGCCAGTGTAAAACCAAAGGGCAAAAAACCCCGGTGGGCCCGATACAAGACCTGACAGGGCTGAGACCACTGATTTCCCACCACTGCGCCCCAGGGCAGAGAGCGGGTAGAGCTGCAAACCACAGCGATGTGAGATGTGCCAAAGCCTCAGCACCCTCTTGCAGAGCTCCTCCTTTCACCCGGGTCCGTGCAGCCTGTGACATCCCTTCCCACGGCCCGAGCAAACACTGCTGTGCCCCTTCACAGCTCCCACCCTGCGACCCCCCAGGAGAAGCGGGGCACAGCACCCATCCCGCTGCCGTCTGGAGTTCTACTGTTAATGATGGGACACTGAATCAGCCCTCGGTCCCGGGAGTGGCTCAGCTCTGGGGCCAGAGCGGAGCAGGGCAGCGCGGGGTGACCTCCTGCAGCCGCCCTGCCGCTCCCGGCGGCCACAGCCCGGGGCTTCCTGAGCCACAGGGGCAGACCCGGCCTCCCTTCCTGAACTCCACTCATCATTCATCCCCGTCTCAATGCCCAAAATAGCCCACAATGGTTTCCGCAGTTAATTTGGGCCTGCTCTGAGCCCGCAGGCTGTAATCTGAACTTGTCTCTGGCCAGCTTCACTTCAGACCTCCCTGTCCCCGTGCTCTGAGACGCAGCAGAGGCGCTCATCCTTTCCTTTCCTCTGCTGCCCTGATGGCGCCCACCCCATCACATCCCCTCTTTGGGACAGGACACCTCTTCAGACACTCACCTCTGTTCTTACTCAGAGGCCACCCTTGCTCCTCTTCTCGTGCCCTACACAGCTCTGGGCGCGTTGGGGGATGCCCAGCCCTGCACACACACTGGCATGTCACGGATCCATCCCAGCCGCTCCCACACAGCCCTTGACCAGCCTCTCCTATGGCAGCAGCTAATCCTGCTCCCAGCTCTGTCCACATGGACACGCTCTCTGTCCTGTCACTCCGTCCCCCAGCCACTCAGCGGTGCTAGACCCTTTCAACACATTCTGCCACCAGCTTTGGGTGCTCTTCCAGAGCAGTTAAAGTAAGATTTCTCTTGCCAGTGCGCAAATGATGGACACGGGTGGTCCCACGGGATGGAGCAGGAGCAGTCCAGGCTATCTGCTGCTCCAGGACTCATTGCAAAGCACCGCAAACAGGGCTGCCCTGTGCGACAGCCACCCGCTGGCTTGGGGATCCTGGCTCCCGTAGGCATCCTCCCGCGCTTTAGAGAGCAGCCGAGGTGCCCACCCCACCGTCTGCAGCTGAGACTTTTGTTTCGCTTTGGGTTATCTTATCGCCATAGGAAAGGCAATACAGCAGAAGAATTTCCTTTCCTTTATGTTTCCAGCCTTTCCATTGTCTGGCGTCTGGATTTCTGAGCCTCGCCACTCAGCAATTCGCCCAGGCCTTTGGAAACATGAATGCAGGCGCTTCTTATCAGCAGGGGCTCTGCAAAGGCTCCTTTTGCTGCTGCAGACGAACCAGTCAGGGTCTGGCCACCCCAGGGCCCGGCCACCCCAGGGCCCGGCCACCCCAGGGCCCCATCCTCACCCCACTAAGCTTCACCCTGTGCATTTGCCACTGCCCAAGGCAGGCAGCTCAGCCGCTCGCCTGGAGGGGTGGCAGTGCCAGGCAACGTGGCTTGATGAGATTTGACCATGGCAATGAAACACTGTAGCCTCCTGTTTCTTTTTCTCTTCCAGTTTATTTAGCCAGAGCAGAGCCCAGAGGAGGATGTGTACCATTGGGAAGGAAGAACAGCTACAAGCCACTAGCACCTCAGAAAAGACCGTGGAAGACACTGTCAGCCCAGGGTTATAGCAAAAAGCTCTTTCCCTGATGTGCTCCTTGTAGGAGCCACCACCACCACCCACCCTGGGGCAAAGAGCTGAGCTCCGGCTGCAGGGAGCAAGCTGGCCCCAGTTGTGCTCTCTACTGCGCTCCTGTGCAGGAAGATTTTCTCTTCCCCTGTGCTCTGTAACAGAGAGGAGCAGGAGAGCAGCCAGACAGGTCCCCAAGTCCCCATCCTGGATCCTCTCCCTCCAGACGAGTGCCCAGGCCGGCCAGGTCTTCCCCCGCAGCATCCTGGGGATGGTGCAGCAGGGCACAGCCCATGGATTTGAAAGACACAGATGAGATTTGAGCCAAAGCAGTGCTTCACGTGCAACACATCCATCAGCGTGGGCTGCAGGGTCCTGGGGATCCCCGCGCTGCAGCTGCACCAGCGCATACGTGGCCCAAGGCACTTCAACACGTCATGCCCTGTGGATGCAAACGGGCTGCTCCCTCCTGACCTTTCCGTGGGCTCCTACATTTCTGCAGCTTCCCCTGATCTGCACCACGCACATTTTATGCACAAAATCATGCCAGGGCAAGAAATCCACCTCCCCATCACAGGAAGTGGCAGCGCCCTCCCTTATGGCAGCCGGCACCCACCAGGGAGCCCACGAGTGATGGGTCCATCCCCCACATACAGCACTTAAGACACATATAATCTTCCAGGTGGGTTTCTGTCTCGCTGGTCCTTGGCTTGTGAGGCTAGTGTTCAGCAGTCAGGGATGACCAGGAAGCATGGCAGCCACAGTGGGGACTGTCCCTCTCCTGCCTCGCTGGGCGGATCAGCAGGCTTCCACTCCAGAGGCTGCAGAGCATGACCGAGCAGGGCTTGTAACCCCAAGGCTGGGGAAAACACCAGCCCAACCAAGAGAGGACACTGCTGGTTTAAACCCAGCCGTGAGGCTGCACCTCTCCCGCAGCCCCATTTCCAGGGAGTGCAGCCAACAGCAACAGGAAGGGGGACCCTGCACCTCTTTGCAGCGGGACAAGGGTGAAAGGAGACACTGGAAGCTGTCACCACTCCATGCAGGCAGTGCTCCAGGCACAGCATGGCAGCCTGTGATAGCACCCCACAGCTTACCACCTCTCCCAGGAGAGCCCCGAGGAAGCACCTTCTGCTGGTTACTGCTTGCTCGGCTGCGGGGATGGGTGCTTGGGGTGTCTCGGAGGGGCTGCAGGTTGTCTGAAGGTGCCGGGGCTCAGCACGGAGCAAGGCTGAGCAGCAGGGCTGGGCCGGCTCCACTGCACTGTCATGTCTTCGAAGTCCCACTGTGAAGAGAAAGGAGCAGGTGGTGCCGCAGCCGGGTGCGAGGGATGGCCGGGCAGCACCGCTCCCTGCGGGCAGCACGGGGGACACGCCGCCTCCTGCCAAAAGGGGAATTGGCTAGGTTGGAAAATAGAAAGTATTTGGTTCTCCCTTTCTCCGCAACAACGCAAGCAAAGCTCAAAGCAGAACAAGGCTGGTTTCCATTTTTCTCACGTGCTTCCCCCACCCTGCCCAGGAACGTGACGGGGGGGCTCAGGAGCACACGGGGGGGGTGGCCAAGTGAGATGTGGAGTGGGTCAAGAGAGGGAGAATCCCTTCTCACTGAGACCCCCACAGCAACAGTTCCTGAGCATCCCCCTGTGCTGCTGGGAGCACAGCCGGTTCGGAGAGCCACCTCAGCAGAGACAGCTCTTGCTAAACACCCTGTAAAGCCCCAGATGATGCTCAGGCTGGTTCACCACCACCAGCTAACATAAAGGGGCTCTGCAGGGGCTTCCAGCTTCCCTTGGCTCTGTGCAGGCACAAAAACCTGACTGAACGGCGGGAACTTCCCGTCAGGGACATGACGGTGTTTCTGTTTCTTTGCCTCAACTGCTATGACTCCTCAGTGACAAGGGGCTGGGGATCAGAGGGGAACATTTCCAGGAGGGCAAACCCAAGCCTGCTCCATCCGGCAAGTGCAGCCCTCCCGCCCTGACACCACCCAAAAGGGACAGACCCTTTTCCCACCGCTGCAGCAAGAAAAAAAAACCAAAAAAACCACTGGGGCCGGGTTGTTCCTCTGACTCAGGAGTCGTTTCTTTTCCTCTTGTCCTCCCCATGACCTCTCTTTTTGGGCACCTCAGGCATTTAGCGCTGAGAGATTATACTCTGAGGTGGCCTGAGGAGCTGCTCCCTGCCCCTCTCCCAGTATTTTTTCTGCAAAAGGGAAAGAAAAAAAATAACAACCAAAAAAAGGACCCCAACTCCTCACTTGCCAAGGCAAGAACTGCTTCTCCCACCGTGGTCCTCTTGACCACCCTTTTGCGCAGGCTGGCTGGGAACAGCTCGTTGGTGTGCCACCCTGCAGGGGTGTATGGTGGGGGGTCCCTGGGGACCAGCACCTCTGCTGGGATCCCTGGCTGGGACAGGACCCAGCACTGCTGCTCTGGGGATGCCCTCCTGCTCTGCCAGGGCTGCTCTCCTCTGCCTTGGAAAGGCCGGCCCCTAACGGCAGCAGAGAAGGACTTCAGCCTCCTCCAGAGAAGTAATGAAGTAGTTTTGGACCAGGCGGTGACTGCAGAAAGCTGGCGAGATGCTCGCACAGCAGCCCCTCGCTGCAGGACTCCCTGGTGCAAAAGTCATCGTCCCACTGACCCTTGGGCTGAGGTGTCAGGAAAAAGTCAGAGACACCTGACCCTGCCAGGCAAAGGACTTTTTTGTGTAGTGCTGGCTCTGCCAAGCTGAGGGGACTGAGGCTGGTACATCACCTGCCATGGACCACAGCGTTAGAAGAGCCGCAGCACCCCGCAGCAGAGCAGCTCAGGGATGTGCAGTCGGTAAATGCATCCTGGCATCCCTCTCACTTGTTCACCCACGGTGCTTCCATTTTCAGGGGTAGAGTAAAAAATACTGCTCTCCCGCAAAACAGACTCTGCAAAGCACATTTTCTAGTAGGTGGATGGCCTCGGCAGCAGCTCTGACGTGCAGTGGCAGCCCTCTGTGTGAAGGACAGCCCCAGCCTTCTGGACCTCCAGGGCAGAGCTGGGGCCAGTGTTGCACCAGGGTGACCTGCACTGAAACCCTCTTGCAGCCAACAGCAGCAGCCTGGGTGGAAAAGGCCCTTTGGAGAAACTAAGCAAGACCAGGTCTTGCACTAAGGAGGTACCAGGAAAGCTCTGAAAAGGTGCAAGTCTTGCCCTTCTCCTGATAATAAAACTCCACTAACTAGTAGGCAGACAAAAAGAGAAGGGACAATGTAACACTACCCAAGAGGAGCCCTGTGAAATTCCTTCTTTTCACAGCATCTTCTCTGTAGGACCACGTCAGCTACAGCTCAGAGTATAAAGACCTTTGAGTGAGCCTGGGACAGCCTAGAACCCTGGCTCCAGCCTTTTCAGGAGGAGCCACGGATGGGGACTTCCCAGGTGGGCAGGTGATGCTGCGAACAGGGCTGGCACACTTGTGCGAGATGCTGTGGTGGCTCACCTGCCTTGATAGAACAAGCTAGCCTCCATTCTCCTTTTCTGAGCTCTTCTGCAGAGCAGCCTTTGCGCCTCAGCAGCACCCTGGGCATGTCTGAACAGGGATCTAGACCTGACCCTGGCACCAGGGCTGTCACTCTATGGGGTGGATGCCTTAATGAACACAGTGCATCAGGGCAGAGCCCCAAGGGAGAAGAAACAGCGCCTGAAGAGCCAGGAGCAGACACTGACCTCGAGCTCCGAGTTGATGGAGGTGGCATCAGAGGAGCTGGACGGGGAGACCCCAGGGCACCGAGCCAGGAGCGGGGGGCAGGCAGGCGGCTGCGGTGGCACAGGACCTGCTGGACCCGTCTGTGCATCCCCAGGCAGCCTCGCCACGCTGTGACCACTCTGATAGGGGACAGGAAGCAAGAGGAGGACATCAAAGGGAGACATCACCGGGGAGAGCACCAAAACCCAGCAGCCCCAGTATGTTCACAGCACCTCGGGGCTCACATTGCAAAAGCATCTGCAAGATGCCGGCCTCTCCCTGCTGTGCAGGGCAGCAAGGAAGATGCATCCACTCCCCCCCCCCACAATCTGGGCACACAACCTCTGCAGAGATCCCATTCCCTGCCAGAGGGGTGAGACCATCCCTGACACCCCCGGACCCTGCCCCAGCCCCAGGGGCTGCACCGGGCCCCCAGCAGCCTCTCACCTGCTGCACCAGCCTGATCATCAGGTCTAAGGAGTGGCTGGTGGCCACCATCCTGGGCCCAGTCCTGGGTTTTGGAAACACGTGAAGCGGGACCCAGTTTGCAGCCTGCAAAGGAGAATGAGCCACATCAGCTACACCAGGAAAGCTGCACCTGCACCAAGGGGCACAGCACCTGTCCCCATCCAACAGCAGCGTCGCTCCAGCCACACCAAGAACTGGGGAACTGGGTGGGTGCAGGATGGTGCTGAGCTGACACGTCTGGATCCTGCAGCCAGGCCCTCCCCACCTCCCAGAGGGAGTAAGGGGGTGAGGGACCCCCACCAGCCTCCCCCCCTTGCAGCAGCCACTGGGGCCAGGGGAGCATCCAGGAGCTGCACACCAGTGCCAAGCTGCTCCCCAGTCAGCATAGTAAGAAAATACATGTGGTCCTGTGGTGAGGGTGATGTTCCCAGCATCAGCCATGCCCTGCAGCATGCTGACCCTCCACATGCCTTCTCTGTGGGGCCCCGGCCCCCATCATCCCCCCACCCTCCCCTGGGGAGGCAGAGCAGTAATGCTGCCGAGCAGGGCAGCTCTCCTTCCTGCCCTTCAATCAGAGAGGGAGGAAAAAAAAATAAACCTCCTCCTCTTCTGCTTCTCCATCATCTTCTTTTCCCTCCCCAGCCAGGGGGGCCCAAGCATCGGGGACCTCTGGTACAAGACGCTGGCTCGTCTGGCTCTTGGCGGTGCAGGCGATGAACAGGAGCTGAACCCCTGTTAAGGGTGTTTCTGGAGTAACAGTGGAGCACCCTCCCCACACCCGTCCCACAGCCTGGGCACCTGGACCAGGAGAGGTGCCCCATCCACCTCCACATCCCAGCTGAGAGCAGAGCTGGGAAAGGATACAGCCACGTCCAGTGCAGCTGACCCCAGGGCGACAAGGAGCCAGGGCAGGGCCCTCAGGACATGCACAGGCTGCCAGCCGTGGGTGACAATCGCTGCCGCGTAGAGGACGCCGGCTGTGGCCGAGCACAGGGTGGCCCACAGCCGCCTCCATGGCCATGGCTTTGCCCTGCACTAAGCCACCCAGAGCCTGCTTTGGAGCCACAGACCCTGTCCCCAGCCAGGGACACCGTCGCAGCCGGCACAGGGACCCTGCACCCCGCTGGGTATGGGGCAGCTGTGCCGAACCCTGCAGCTGACCCGAGGACTAAACAGCTGGGAGGGGCACCCGGCATCCCCCCCAGAGCTTTTGCAATGGGATGCAGGAGTCACCAGCATGGCTGGGAAGCCCTGCCTGGGACTCAGGGGCATAAGGGCAGCCGTGCCAGGCAGACACTTACTGCTCTGGAGAGTGCAGAGATCCTGGCCGTGAGGGCAATGAGGGCAGAGAGCAGCCCCAGGACAAAGCCCAGCACTTCCTTGTTGTCCTAAAGGAAGAAGAACAGGGGAAGCAGGGGAACACCTCCATCACAGCCGGCCCAGAGAAGGGGTCTAGAGAGAGCTCAGCACATACCTCCCGACAGGAGCCCTGTCCCCACCGCCCCCGCCAGCTGCTCCAGGTCCCCTGGTGATCCCAGGGACATCACCCTGACCAGAACTGCCACGGTGTGGGGGGGCTGCCTCTCCTGACCCCAGCCCCAGGCGTGCAGGGGCTGGGTGTGTCCTGGGGAACAGGACCGGCCTTGGGCACCCCAGGGACACAAAGCCCCGGGAAGCCGAGACACCAGTTTGGGCAGTGCCAGGGCTGGTAAAGGGGAAAACGCAACAGAACTGAACCTGCCGGTGCTCAGAGCCCAGCAGCTGCCTGTGCCCTACCTGCTGCCCACCCAGCCCTGGGGGGACGAGGAGAGGGCAGCTCACCTCCAACACCACCCCGAGCAGCCTCCGCCGGGCTCCCTCCAGCCGCTCCAGGGAGGACCGGGAGCTGGGGACCCACAGAAACCTGCCAGCACCCACGGACAGGGGCAGGGCAAGGGCAAGCAGACCATCCCGCAGCCTCTGCCGTCGCCGCCTCCTCCTCCTCCACCGGCGGGGTGGACCTGTGTGGGACACGTAGTCACTTTCAGGAACAGGTTTTGTCCCATCCCACCCTCGTGGGCAGTGCTGGGGCCCCCACCCTACTCCTCACCCATCCCGGCGGCCACCAAGCCACCCTCTGTTTGCCCAGGGTGCCACGCTGCTACCCCAGGTGACACTGTCCCCACAGTGCCCGTGCCAGGCTGCCCACCCAGGGGCACGCGGTGCTCCTGATGCCCTCGGCTCAGAGCAGGCTGCTGCCAACCCGTGCCAATGGCAAGGAGGGATATCCCAGCCCAAACCTGCTGTCTTCTGGGACTCAGGCGGGCATGGGGGAAAGAGGGTGAGCAGGAAGCGGATGATGTCGGCCATGGCCATGTAGGCACCTGTGAGGACCTGGGGAGAGACACAACAGCTGAACCTCCCTGAAACGCAGAACCTCTGGCAGCAGCCCACAGCCCCCCCAGGCGAGGGGCTGTATTTGCCGCGCTGTCTTAAGCCAGGCTGTGAAAATCCTCCCCCTCCAGGGCCCAGCACTCCAGGGCAACAGAGCAGCACACCTCCAGTCCCCCCCTACCGCAGGTAGCCTTTCCCACCTGGATGCCAAGCTGGCTGGCCAGCAGCGCTCCGATCGCGTTGCAGACATGGCCCAGGAAGCTGTACAGGAGGCAGAGGACGGATGCCTGCCGCCGGCCCTGCCCTGGGCACCCGCAGGACAGCCTAGGGCAGAGGGACAGGCTGCTCTAGCCACACCGGGCACCGCGGGATGTCGGAGCAGAGCAGCCCCACAGCCTCCCGCAGCCCAGCCCCAGGGAGTTACAGGGAGCGGGCAGTGATCCAGCACAGCACGGCCAGCATCCAGAGCCCCCAGGACACACAGCCCGGCTCCCCGGCCAGGCATGCTGCTGGCCAGGCAGCAGAGCCACTGTGGCCTGTGGCTGGTGTCCCCAGCATGGCTGGCTCTGAGTGTCCCTGGGCAGGGAGTGCCACCACCCACCCCGCAGGTGCGGCACCCAGCACCACCTCCGCCCACGCTACAGCACCCAGCAGCTCCCCAGGGGTAGAAAGCACCGCACACTGCTGAGAGCAGACTCCCGGCTGGAATACAGCTCCCTAAACTCGGCAGAAGAGACCTGGCAGCTCCAGCTCCTGCTCTGCAGGGAGAATTGTATTTCATACTCCAAGTGCAAGATATGGTAAAAGGGAAGTTCACGTTCAAACCATATTCCCAAATCAGCTCTGCGTTTCTGCTGCAGGTATCAGTGCAGCTGGCAACATCACTAGCCAGGAAAATGAACCGCTGGCATTATAAAGCAAAGCCCCCTAAAAGGGGAAGCAGACCACTGGGGTGCGGAAAGTGCTGCGGATCCCAAGGAACAGACTGGAGCCGGTCAGAGCCCACACGCTCCCTCTACACGCACAAGGCACTTTAAGAGAACAGCACTCAGAAATGGAAAGTTGCCTTCCGCGGAAGGCGACGGGACCAACCGAGAGGGGCTCATTCAGCAGGTGGCCGAGGCAGAGCACAAGGTCTCCTTTGTGCCCGCTCCACCAGCGACGCAGTCCCTGCGTTGTCCCACGCCTGCCAGCTGCTCCTGTGCGCTGTACGGAGCCGTCAACAGCCCTGCCAGCATTCCCCAGCCAGGGTAGGGCAGGGTGGATGCAGTTCAGCAACAGACCAAACCACCACAGGAAAGCATTAATTTAACCACGGTCCTCCACTGCTCAATAGCAGCATAAAATATTAACAAGCCTTTGGTTCCACAGCTCTCGTTTACGGTCCTTCTTCTATCAAGGCAAGAGTCCTTTAGCACAGCCAAGGAGCAGTTTGCATTTATCAAACCTGAGCAAACATTACTTGCTTCGTCATATTTACATTACCGTCCATCCATTCACGCAAACACTGCAAGTGGTTTGGCAGGTCTTGTGGCCAAAGGTTTCTGTGAGCAACACACAGAGTTGTCCCAAGCCCCAGGCTCTGGGGATTGCTGTCATTGACTAGGTTTGGAAGGGTCTGCACCAGGACACAGCCTGTCCAGCAAGAAGGGTCACGGAGACCCAGTTGGCATGAAAGGGCTGAGAATGCAAAAGAAAACTCGGGTATATGCAACAAGAACGAAGAATTCAAAATGCTTTGAAAGGAGAGACATAGAATACAAAAAAATATTTTAGTATTCTTCAGTAAAGTATACCCCCAACTTCAGTTTGACAGATAGTAGCTTCACACAAGACAGGACAAAAAGAAATGGGTTTCTGAGTAATCAGGTCCCTAAAGTATTATAAGGGACAAAAGCAGAAACCATCCCTCCAAAGAGGGTGGGAAAACCTGCTCCGAGATGGATTTGGCTAGGGCACAGCCTCTTCAGGAAGAAGAGGCAAAAATCATCTTCTCCAAGAGAATCAGATCAAATAGTCTCTCGAGAATCGAGAGATTCGGTACACTGACTTAAAATACCACCGATCATATTCATTCAGTGTAATTATGCTTTAGTTTTACAGGTGGCAGGGAAATACCTTCCCTCCAGTGATGTAATTAAGAACTTGCGAGCAAGGACTCCAAGGGAAGCAGGAGCCGAGGCGAGAGCTCTGCTGCCAGGGGACCCTCTGCATACACGGTGCAAATTGGCTGGACAGGACAAGCAGAGAGTCACAAAGCCAGAACTAGCTTGGTTGCATGCCCCACATCTGCTGTGGCTTTACTTAGCAGTTGCTTTCATCTCTCCATCCATAGTTAAGCGCTGGAAAGTACAAAATTACAGGACAGCAATCCCTTTTTTAGTATCAGAGACCAGCGTCATCTGCTACTCTGCTTCACCACCCAAAAACACCACCTTCACCGAAAAACAAAGCACATTTTGTCTTTGTGAGCCTTTCCAGTCCTATCATTACTCCCTGTGCTAGATTAGGAATGAAGAGCACTGACCAAGTGCACAAACACTTTTTCTGCAGGGTGAGCAAGGAGTAAGTCTCACTTAAATCTGACCCCAGATTTTTACCAGTCTTTTTACCATCAAATACTAATGTACTCATTCAAATCTGCTATTATGACACTTCTGCAACTAGGCCAATGCCTACAAGGTCACTGAGAGAGAACATGACACCACATAGGAAGTAAAATCTCAAGTATATTTAAGGACAAATTAGCACCAGATATTTGGCCAGTCACATAGAGCTAATGTTTTAAAATACCAATGGGAGGTCACACAGAAAAATAACTGATACCAGCTCAGTGTGAAGGACATAAAAGCAGCGTTTTCCTTGCACGGTGTGGCTTTCCTTCCTCTGCTCTGGTTTAGGCTGGGAAGATGAGTGGTTTCAGTACCAATTCTACAGAATAGGGCTGGTACAGCAGGGAAAGAAAGAGGGCAAAATAAAGATCCTTTCATGTAATTTTTCAACATACTAAAGTGTCCTGTCAAATCAACAAACAAGTTTGTTTTTAAAAAAAAAAAAAAAGATGAGCAATAGTGTCTCAAAATGTAACAAACATCACTCATTGAGATTCAACTGTTTAAAGATTTTAGTCAGTTTTACAGGACTGCTTTGATCCCAACAGCTATAAAACACATCCTTTATAGGAGGAAAAAAAAAAAAAAAAAAAAAAAAAACATTCCCGCATGGCTCCATCTGCTCCCATTGAAAGGATGTTTCAGCAGCAGTCAAACGGCTGGGCTGGCTTCCAGATAACACGAATGGACAGGTCTCTTTTGTTCTCAGAAGGGACGAGCTCCAACTATCAGAGCCCACGCTTATCCCCTGCACAGGCCAATCCATCGTACAGAGCTCCCAGGTGAGCTAGCGATGCTCACTTATCCTTTTTTTCCTCCCCTGCTCAGTTCAGGCCTGCAGAACAATGCAGTCTCTGCCCTGGAAAGGCCAGATACCGCTGCCACAGCTAAGCCTCCAGGTGCTTAGTGATCCTGCGAATTTTCTCCTTCCTGTTCCTGTTTCCGTGTTTTTTCCAAGGCTTTCCTACCACGTTGCCAGGATTGGAGGTAGTCACAGGCACAAGACCGCTGCCGGGCCGGTATCCCATTGCAGCCCGGACCCCTTTCATCAGGGCGCGAACGTTCTCCTGGAAGAGGAGACATAGTCACCATGAGAAGAGAGAGTCACCACAAGGAGAGAGACCCATAAGAAGATATTTCACAAGGAACCGTGATATGTCAATAAAGCCAGACACAGGCAAGCTCAAACCCATCAAGACCTGCTCAGCCCCCAGCTCCAGAGCTGCAGGAAAGGTCAGGCCACAGAGCTGAGACAAAGCCTGCCAGCACGCTCCAGTGGTGTCTGCAGCCACGCCTCACCGCGCCAGGTCTGCCACTGCAAGCAGAGGCACAGACGAGACACTGAGCTCCGCCAGACATTAGCTACGGCGCTAGGATTGATTCTCACAGTCTCTGCTTTGCACACAACAAATTGTCTTTGCAAATAAATCTGGTGTCTGTGAAAGCCAGAGACTAAAATAACTTGCTAAGTCTGGAGCGTGGGTAGCACTGCCGGGACTCAGCTCGTGCCAGCACTTTGGGCAGCCAGAGGAAGAGTCTGGTAATCCCAAAAATTCTTTTCAGGTCGTAGTTTTCCAAAACAGCTCACTGATTTTTTGAGAAGAGCCCAAGTTCTTGTTTTCAAAATGCATGATTATCTTTAGCTGTGCTGAAACAAATACTGTCCATATCCAGCTAACCAAGCAGAATGGATCAAACCATCTATGACCCATCCTCTTCACTGCTGAACACCTTGTTCTGGTCTTTGTCACGTGTGCAGACTTCATCAGTTACAGATTTGATATTTCATTATGAGTTACTAATAAATTATTTCAGTAGTGTAGGGACTAAAAAGGTCCTGTAGGATCTAACCAGAAGCATACAAGTTAAGAAAAATTCCTATTTTCCACTTCATTTTGACATTTCTCAATTAGATTTTAAATCAATTTGCATGCTTTTCATCTGATTTCAGGTTCTGAGCCAAAACAACCAAGTAGTACTAAATCAATTGTCTTAAAGAAGCTTATCATGACCCCTAAACGCATCACCTCAAGAAAGGAAAGTTAGTTTGCAGGATCTGTTAGTCCAAAAGAGGCTCCTTCCTTGTCTTTCTTCCCTCTCCTGTTTGCTCAAGATTGATGTTAGGCCCATAACGCTGAGGGTCACCCCGCTGACCTTTTAAAAATCAACCATGCGTACCTCATTAGCCATCTTTCAGTCACCTAGGACATTCCCAGCAATTTAGAAGATAATAAAAGGAACAGAGCACTCTTGGGTAGAAATTACGTGCAGATGCCAATGGCATCTAACACCATTAATGCAACCCAGCACCCCTCCATCTTCAAAGCTCTTTTTTCCGGTAACTATGACACACCAGTGCTGCTGTAAAAACTCCTAGAATAAATCTCCTCCAGAACTTACCTGGTGGAAGAATGTTTTGTCTACCACATTTTCAATTTGTTTTGCTTTGGTATTCTTCTCAGGCTTCACCTGTCCACCGGCCTGCATAGTTCTGCTCTCTGGGCACCTTTGATGCTGGTGCTGAAAATCATTTGGGTCAATGCCAGGAGGCGGATGGCAATATAACAGCTTCCCCTGCGAAAGCAATGGGATACAGTTTTTACCAAAAAAAAACCTTGGAGAGACACACAGAGAGGAAAGAAAACAACTGCAAAGCTGAAGAAGGGCCCCAGGGGCTCACGCTGGCAGAATAACTATTAGTACACTCGATTTCTCCTCCCAGGCAACAACTGGCTTGATTTTAAACCACCATTCTACCTCTACTTCAAAGCACCATTTCCAGCTGCAAACAATACAGTGCAAAACTCTCAGGAGTACTGGAGGATCCAATTAAGAAACGCTCAATAATAAGTTGCAGAGCAGTGCTGTAGAAGCACGCAGCATTACAACGCTCTTAACGGCAGTCCTTAGCACCAAATACTGATCCAACTATAGAAAATGGGTTTGTTTCCTGAATATCTGCTGCATGTTTTAAAGAAACGATAATTCGTTTAGCTAGCACCTTATTTTTAAGCAATCATCTTTTTCAGAATCAGCAGCAGGAGAAATTTCATTTATTCCTTTAAAACATAAAAATAACCCAATTTAGAGTATTTTAATATATGCTGATTTTATCCAGAGAAATAGAATTCATTTTATTGTCCTCCTTCCTGCTCCAGTGAAACCTTCAATTCACCTCCTGTCAGGAAAGAAAACCCAGATGTAGGAAAGCACTTACACTAACATAGTCTTTTAAGACATATCGAGCTGATCTTGGCTGGTCTGGCTGTCCATGAGATGTCATAAAGCCTCTCATATCTGGAAGACATATCCAAAGTACATTCTCTGTCAGTACAACAAGAGCATTAACACATCCTCCTCTGCCGCTTAATTGCACATTTGTATCTTCTCTCCAAAAAAAATCTCCCTTAAAAAGTGGGTTCTGTTGTGGAAAGCAGGGAGGAAAGGGGAACACTGCTGGCTGTAGGGGGGCTGCAGAAGCATCCTATACCTGAAAGGAATTACGAGAGCTGACATCCCCCTACCACCAGAAAACCTGCTGGCTTTGTATTTTTGTTTTAAGGACAGAGAAGATTAACTGCATCAGAGAATCAGACAAGGGAGATAAACCTTCATTGCTTTCTTCCAAAATCGAATTCAAGACAGTTGATGGGAGGTATCCCAAAGGATGAGAGCCCCACACCACACTACACAGACTGGCAGGGCATTTCACTAACATCCTCAACACAATCACTACATCTGTTGGATGAAACTGGCAAAGCACCACTGCAACACACACGAGATTAGCTGTTACCGAAGGCCTTTCCCGAGAGAAGGGGAAGTCCTAATGGGGAGGTTCAGTGCATGACAAACCTGAGTCAAGCCTAATTTTAAAAAGTTCTCCTAAGGTCACATTCAGGACCACACACACAGCCTAGGCGACAGGTTTTGAAGGGATCATCACTCACATCCATATGCTGTTAGCAGCTCTTCAGCTGTTGGCGTTCGATCTGGATCCTCATCTTCCCTTGGCCTTATGATATTTATTCCATAGGTTGCTTCCAAAATGTTTCGTGGGATATGCTGGCAAACGTAAGCTAGTGAAGGAAACCACCTGGTGACTTTCAGCTGCACAAGTAATCTTGCCCTAGTTACTCCAAGGGCACACATTAAGAATTAATTTTGTCCAAAACCAGAAAAACAATGCAAGTCTGACAACAAGTTAAACTTGAAATGAGATGGGGCAAGACCAACACAGCATGGCTTTTTTTATCTACTGTGTGTCCCCACCGCCCTCAACACATGAGAACACGTGACCCCAGCAAGGCTGGAACATGCCACATTGCATACTCCAGATTCAACATGTGCAGACTCTCTCACAAACCCCATGCAAAGGATATTAGAGAAATGGGTGGGACATGGTCCCTCATCTGGTCTATGGGCAGAATTCCAGAACAAATCATTTCTGCCTTGGTAGAGATGAAAGATGGCATCACCAGACCAGGGCAATCGCAGAGGCATAGGCCAGGCTCCACATACAGGGTCTACACAATAAATAACCGATGAGTTCACCAAGGCAAGCCAGTGTCCATGAAGGAAAAAGGAACAAAAAAAAAATAATCAAATGCATAGATGAAACAAGGATGCAAATGAGAGTAAGCAGAAATTCTACTAACACAGACATCTGCCCTGCTGGCCCCAGACAATGAATTAAGGAAATCTGATGTGGAAGACAGCAGCACTTCCAAGGTTCATAAATAAGGTGTCCAGATGAGGGCAGCAAGACCTTCAGCTCTCTGATCTGATGGGAGAGAAGAAAGCGCTCCAGAAACCTTTGTGTCGGACCTTTTGAAACAGGTAGGAGATTCCACAAGTACAAATCCCACAATGCTCATTATAGCATTGGAGTTGCTACCTCAAAATGAAGGGCTTGATCAATATGAGAGCAGCGTAACTGGACTTATTCACAGCAGTGACTGTGGACAAGAAAGACCGTTTGAAAGCTTGACCTTAAGCTATTCAGAGGTTTTCTCCTCCTCACTGGTGTTGAAAAAAGAACGGCCAAGCCACTTAAATAAAATCTGGAGATGGAAAAATATCTTCCATTGCACATCAGCTCCCATGAGTGACTCTCAAACTGTACCAAGAGTTTGGAAGAAAGAACTAAAGTTCCAAAACTATATACATCAAGCCCACTCCTCTGCAACCTACTCTGCTGGGCAGAGTTCAGGGTGACAAAGAGTTCTCACTGAGTCCACGTGGTTGCAACTAGTTAATAGTGAAGCACTCTTCCATGGGGTGAGAAAAAAGAGAATAAAATGATCAATGCTCTTTGTTAGCAATACCTGAAAGTGTTTCGTACGGCCTGGTGTAGCAGACACTGACACCTTCTTATTTCCAAGGATTGTGTTGATGGTCGAACTTTTGCCAACATTAGGGTAACCCACCTAGATGACAAAGAAGTGGAATGGTAACAGTGATACCAGGCAGCGGAATGCCAGGTGACTAGCAGAGCTCTGACACAGAAGTACTTTAATAAAACATACTAAAAGAACTAAAGCAAGCAGTGGGGCACACTGAACTCCAGGAACTTCAAAATTAATCTTTGCACAAAGCACTCAGTGATTTGTGCTTGCTAGATTTCTTCACACTTACAGGAAGCCAGGCTACAGGATTAATTTTGCCCGTGGAAGGCACATGGAACTAAAAATTTAGATTAAGCAAGTTCTATTTAAGCACAAAGTCCAACTCACCAGCCCAACATTTACTTCCCCATCCTTCACCCTTGGTCCATTGTGCATGGTTTTGAATATCTCCAGCAGCTCGTTTCTCTGCACCAGATGGCTGAAGTTCCTGATGTTCCTGTTCTGCTCCTGCACTACATGCTGCACTGCAGCACCATCAGTCTTGCTTTCCATCCTCTCTGGGGCAATAGCATTTACTTTGTCCCCACCTTCATCTTCAGAACAGGTTTGCCAGGCCTCCTCTTCATCATCTTCACAGTCTTCATATTCATCACTACTATCATCATCACTAACCAGAACTTGGTTTATGGTTTGCAAAGCATTGCCTGTGGACGTGCTTTCTGCACTATCTTGTACTGTATCACCTTCTTCTTCTTGACTGTAGCTTTCATCGTCAGAATAACTCGGATCCTCTGCTACATCTTCAGTGTCTGGCTCCTGCGTGAACAGTTATTTCATAGGTGAAATGTAAAGACAACAGTAAGTCTTGGTGTTGACTGCAGTCGCTGCAGCACAGTCACCTATTTTTCCATTAGCCAGATCCCGAGGACTGACAATTCACTCCTTACATCACACAATGCTTTTTAAGGGTCTTAAGTACAACAAAGAAACAACTAGCCTGTTTTAGGACAATGACAAAAGTATTCCAAGAGGGACTGTTAGCTTCATTGTGAAGTTGTTAGAGGTTTCTCCCCAGAAGCACAACTATGAACACACACACACACACACACCCCCCCATAACATCCTTACACATAGCAGCAGCAGAGCCCAGGAAATATTTTTTTTTTAAATTATCCAATGCTCCTAGTAACAGGAATGAATGTAAGAAAGACCTTTTCATAACAGCAGTATCTTGAACTTTCCTTCCAAAAAAGACAAGCGACCTAACGCTTTCAGTCTCACTTTTAAAGCAATCTGTAAAAACATTTTACCCAAGAACTGTGAGCCACCTGAACAGATTAGGTATTTTTGAAAAGAGACGTGGGATATTCCATAGTTGAACAGTGATGGCTGTAACTGATGAAGCCAGTAAAACACAAAAGTAGGATTTATAGATAACACTTAACTTGAGGCAGCAGCAGAGTTTGTTCCACTGGGCAGAATGGGAGAGAAAAATCCTCTGTACAGATAACCATGTCCCTCACCGCATCCCTCTTGGAAAGGATTCCAATTCTTTCAACAAGTTAAGAGTCTGCAAACAGATCTACAAGGGCTGTTTCTGTAGGTGTTTATCAGTAGCCTCAAGGAACAAATTTACATTCTACTTCAGTATTATTTATCAAGTCATTAACCTTGAAAGAGAAACTGCAAGCACCACCAACAGTGTCTGAAGGACGTACCACTTGGTTCACCGTTTTCCTCTCCTCACTTTTGTCTCTATTTTACAGCCACACAGGTCCTTAGAATAACCCTTCCCCGACAAAAGGATGGTGCCTTTCCTAGAAAGGTACTCGGGTATATCACAAGCATAACTGCAAAGCAAGCTATCAGAGGCAGCCAGCATGTACCCAGTCGGAACTGGTCACCTACAGTACCTTTGCCTCCCCCGAGAGCCGTCTGCACTCTGCCAAAGCTGACCAGAACACCACCTTAACGCCCTCTTTCTCGAAGAACCGTGCCCAAGCAGACCGCTGCTCCTCACTCAGCAAATCTGCTTTGTTTATCAGGATCATGTTCTCCTTGTCATTGCTGACTTCTTTAACATAACTTTCCTAAAGAAAACAAGAGAAGGATCAGTTCGTACTCTGGATTAGGCTCCTCCTCCCCCCAGGGAGATATAAGAGCAGCAAGACAAGTTACCCCATCCAGATCCACATGACTGTAGCTAAATTTGCCATCCCCTGGGCTAGATGGAACTGGTGTTTAGCACACAGCTACAAGAACAAATCGGAGCATGCAACTACTGCAATACAGGTTGTTTCTGGCCACGTGTGTGAATGAACACCTTGTCTGCTTAGAGCTACAACAAGATATTAATCAGCACCTCACAGGAGAAACTCCTAAGATCAACTATTTGAGCAATTTCATATCTCGTTGATGCAGTGTTCTATAGCCTATCATTACAAAGTCGTCACTTCAATAATTCTTGATCCTTCACTTTCAGTGCAGTAATCCTCAACCATTTTCATTCCACTATGCTTTTAAACAGAACAATTCCTTTAAGTGCAGACACTTTTAATTGGTAATGGAGAGCGATATAATAACTGCAATATAACATCTGCAAAACTACCTCTAAATCCACAATACTCTATGTGTAATATTAAAAAAAACGTTGAAGAAAAATAATTTGATGCCAGAATACTTGCATGAATAAATCAGACATCCAGTTAGGCACAACAGCAGAACAGCTTCAAGGTAGCTGAACATGTTAAACGAAAAATAAATCATATAAACTCTAAGAAACAAGTTGAAGACAACACTCAAGAAAATGGTTTACTTACCAGATCTTGGCATCTAAACAGAAGGGGGTTTCTAGCATCTACTATCTGGACTACAATATCACTGCAAAAATAAAAGAAAGCTGATAAATTATTCTTTCTTACTTGCCTCAAAGAAAGCATCAAGGCACAGCACATGGCTCACTTTTAGATTTTGCTTGGAATTTTAATGGTTTTAACTTTATTATTCTACTAAGCACCTTTACTGAATTAACAAAGCGTCTCAGCATCCCGCATGCCCCAACAGAGCCACACATGTGCTACATGCCAGCACTGCTGCGCAGTATTTCTGCCTCACATGCCTAGTTCTCCTGTACAGCCAGCAAGGGGAAAACAGCCCTGCAAGTTCCGCCAATTCATCTACCCTTCAGAAATGCTCAGCAGGCAAGAACCAGAGCAGTGGTATCCCATCCTTTAAAACGTTACTAAAAACTGTGGTAACAACTTTACTTCTGTTTATTCTCATCCCCAAACTGCAGCAGAGTGTCTACAGAGAGGAAGAAGAGGTGGTTTTCCTACATAGTGAGATATTCTGGAACACTGTTGCCCACTTTGCATGGAGCAAGATGTACTAAGTCTCCCACAAATGACTTACAGATACCAAGCGTTTGCTGTCAGGCATCTTCCAAATTTATTTTGCGCTCTTCGTGTCACACAAAACATAGAACAGTGAAAGAATTAGACTCCAGTAAAACATGTTGCTCCCCCATGCAAGCAAAGCCTAAAAGTGTGCTTTTAGGAAACATCTTCCAAATACAGACACCAGGTTGCCACCATATACGTGAGCAAGACTCAGTTCTACAAATTAAATGCAGCAGCTTCAGATACCAGAGGCACCCATGTTTCTTTCTTCAAAAGGAAGGGGAAAATTTAACTACACCCTCTCCCACTAAAACTTCTCCAGGGATATAATTTAAAATACTGGTTGCCAGATATTGATTCCATTTGTTTGACAGGGATTCCTGCTAACTCAGGACAGCTTCAGGTTGAATGGAAGAATTTCAAGCCTTGCTAGGCAGTTGGTTACAAATAAATAAATAAAAATCAATAAAACCCCCAAGGGAGTCATTTAATAAGCCGCATGGGTACAAAGAGGTACTGAACAGTTACAGCAATTCAAAGATCAATATGAGAGAAAGCTGACACCACAGTACTGGGATGGGATACAGAGAAGTCACTGAATCACGCCACTGGGAGCTAGTTTGAAGCAAACACAATAAAAGGCTGACAACAGATCAAATTATCCAGCAAGGCAAGGGACTGGATGACTTTCATGTTCAGTTCTGAGACAGCATCCTCACTCTACACAAAATAAAAAGCTCCAACAATAGAAAGGCATTAATAACACATTACAGCCACCTCAAAACACACAGTACACTCACACTGCACATCATGATACCCTATAGTAGATGCGCCCTACCCAGCTCTCTCCTAGCCAAAGACCCAGTAGCGCCCAGTACAAAGCCACTTCTGTGAAAGGACCAGCTCACCATGACCTCACTGCTGAAGTATTTTTCAATTTTAGGAAAATCAGACGAGATGATCTCAAACTTAATTACTAGTGAAATTAAATGCCCCAGTTAGATTAGTGTAGCAGATAGCACTCCTATTGTATTACAGCTCGGCAGAGCAAACAAAGCTATTTCTGTGATATGACAAGCTGTTGCCTTTCATGCACTGGTGCAATTTCTCTGCATGGCAAAAGGCCAAGGACCAAGAGGCTCTTTCTTTCTCAAAGTTATTTAGTTGTTCTCCCTTGCCTCCTGCCCCTGAACGTCAGGCTGCAGCTGCATGGTTGAGAAAGAGGAGAAAGCGTTAATCTTGACAAAAGATCTCAAAAACACGTTCTCAAAGGAGGCCTCCCACACAGAGTTACTGGAAGAGGCCAAGAGCAGCAGCATCGGAAGAATCATCAGAGAGTCGCAGCGAATCGCCTGCAGAATTGCAGTGCTGAGAGCTAGCGTGCACCACTACACAGCTGCCCTTCTTCACATCACATTTTGATCACTTCAAAACCAAGTCACTTCAGTGCTGATAACAAAACATTATTAACTGTAATCGTTTTTCCTGTGCTCAGCCACTTGAAGCTTGAAGCCACGTGAAGGCTGCAATTCAGGAAAACACATTAAATGTTACTTTTAAAAAGCAGACAGTGATATCCTTTACCTTCTTTCAATGACTCTCCAAAGCTGACGCCAAAATTCCAAGTTTCGTTCAAATGGGGTTAGAATTAACTTTTTTTCTTCTTCAAGGCTAAGGCAAAACAGAAAAGACATCATATTTGACCCATTTCAGGTAATAATCACACCACCAGCTCTTCCTTAGATCCAGGTGGCTTTAGTTTCAGAGACAGCTATCAAGTCAGACTCATACAGCAGGTACTATTTCTGTTAGTTTTGCATTCTGGTTCAGCAGTAACACAATGGCTCCTGACCATGCCAGCTGAGAACTGGTAAATAACAGCAAGAGCAAAAGCTCATCAAAAGCCTGCCACAATAATAAACCAGGGAAGTTATCCCAAACGCCAGCAGTTATTACTCAAAATGAGTACCACTTTGAAAATGTAACAAATTTGAGGATGGTACCTGACATGGTTCTACACAACGTTTGACTCACTGTTACCAGCATGCGAGGGCCTTTGCCCAGGGCAAACCTGGGGTCACAGGGTGTAAGCAGATGCCACCTGGCTCTCCAGGCCAGCAGATGCAGCACAGGACCAGCACAAGCTGCTGTATGCAGGCTGGTAGCGTTGCACTCTGCTCAGAGCAGCACTGTTGCTCTTAGGAGGCGCATTCACCACTCCTCCACTTCACAGGCAAGAGCAGAACACCACACTCCATCCTGAAGAATTTTAACATACAAGAACACGCGCACACAAGACAGCTATGCACAGCTCACCACAAAAACATGTCTGGACTGTGGCTGGGCTGTCCAGCCTCCTAGAACAACTACAGGGAGCCACTGACAAGACGTTACTTTTATAGGCCCAGCAAGGACAAATACAACCCACTGCTTCCTGTGTCTTCAGATGCCAGCAGCTACTTACCCAGACACTAGTGGCATACTCACTGGGCAAGCTGTCGCCTCCATTCAAGAAAGCTCTCCCTCTCGGCTTGCTTCAAGTCCTCTGCACTGGTTGTCCTATCCCAACGTGGCCTGTAGAGCAAGCACATTTTAGAGTGGTCAGAAGCAGCCATTAGACCCATTACATTACTGCAATAAACACCGATAAACAACACAGGCACCACGCATTCAGCTGTGCTGAAATGGTTACAGTTGAGATATACGTGCACCTGTTTTCAATAGCTTTAAGTACACCTTTTTTCATTGTTCCCTCAGAACTCCACTAGCTGGGAGAACGCTATCCTATGCGTATTAGCTCTCACAAAGCTGTTTTTTTAAGCTAAGATTTGCAGGGCATTTAAGATGGGGGACTTATCTCTCTGTCCACCATGCACGCATGGCACCCGCATGGCAGGCGGGCACCTGTGCCATGGGTTACAGCAAGCTCGTGCAGGCCAGGTGGTGGCTTCCCCAAAACCAAGATATTGACACAGCAGAGGGCTGCCCCCAGGCTTGCAGCCACCGAGGAGCTGAGCCCACTCAGCAGAGGGGGATCTACGGCTGGCCATGCAGGACTCACCTCCGCGGGATGCGCAAGAACTGACGGTTCTCCTCATGCAGCTGCCGGACATGCTGGGCCTCCTGGGCCGTGAGGAGGCCCGTGCGGCTCTGGGCTGACACGATCTGGATGTTCAGACGCTCTTGCAGGAAGGGCGAGACAGTCATACAAAGCCAGCTGTCCCCATCCCTGCCTGTCACCAGCCCTGCTGGTCCCTGCCACCCCACCCGCTCCCTGCGGACCCCCAGCCCTGGCTCAGGACCCCACCCTAGCCAACCCCAGACCCTCTCCCCTAACCCAGAACCGGTCCTGGGCCCCCCCCGGATCCTCCTACCCAGCCTGGCACCGGGTCCCTCCCCGGGCCCAGCCGCAGCCCAGGACCTGTCCCGGCCCCTCACCGGCAACGAAGCGGGTGCCGGCCAGCTCGGCGGTGGCCAGGAACTCCTCCAGCGGGCTCTGCTCGGCCGCCGACCGCAGCTCCGGGCCGCGCTCGCCGCCCACCTCGCTGGCGTGCAGCTGCCGGGACAAGACACCGCCGTCAGCCCGGGCCTCCCGCCGCCCCGAACCCCCCGCCGCCCCCGGCCCCGCCGCCCTACCCATGAGGCGGCGCCCCGGCGGTCCGGGCCGCGCTGCCGCTGCAGGCAGCGGCCCAGCCCCTCTCCTCGCTTCTTGCCCATGCCGCCGCCGGAGCCGGAAAGGGCCGCCCCGCTTCCGTCTGCCCGGCTCCGGGCCCTCCGCCGCGCCCCGCGCTCGCGGAGCAGCGTTCCGGGCAGGAGGGTTCCGGGGTGGCACCGCCACACTCCCCGCTCCCGCCGCCGGGCGGCGACACGGCACCGGCCCCCCCGGGACCGACCCCCCGGGACAGACCCCACCGTGACCGGCTACCCCGGGGCCGTCCATGCCCGGCCAGCCTCTCCATCGCTCCATGCACTCACAGACCATGCATCCACACGCTGTTCTAGCCAGCGAGCCACCAACACCCATCATGTCCCTCTGTCCATCTCCATGCTATCCTGTCCATCTATCCATCCATCCACCCAGCCCCACTCTGCTCTGCCCATCCTTCCTTCCTTCCTTCCTTCCTTCCTTCCTTCCTTCCTTCCTTCCTTCCTTCCTTCCTTCCTTCCTTCCTTCCTTCCTTCCTTCCTCCCTCCCTCCCTCCCTCCCTCCCTCCCCACACTACCCTGCCCATCCGTCCATCCATCCCAACGCTGCCCTGTCCATCCGTCCATCCCCATGGCGCTCAGCACAGACACAGGCCCCTCCAGCGCTCCCCGCCCCAAACCCAGCTCTAACCCTCTCACTCTCCCAGCAGCCCCCAGCCCCACCATTAACACACAGGCGATAACAAACCCCGGGGCAGGTCCAAACACAGCACCCCGAGGTCTGTGGCCAAGGGGGGATGCGTGGGGCAGCCAGCCCCAGCAGAGCCCACGGCAGCACCGACGGCTGCAGGGGGCAGTTTCGCCCGCCGGTTCAGCCTGGTGCAGATGCTGTCTCTGGAAAGCAAGCAACGCCGTCAGCGAGGTGTGCGAAACCCTGTCCCGGCAGCCAGTGATGGGGCAGGGGTTTTGTGCGTCCCTCCAGGGGAAGCCACGAGCTCCCATGGCTGAGGTTGCCTCTGTGCCCTGTAACACACCCAACACAACGCAGGATCCCCATCCCCGGGATCCATCATCCCAACAGAGCTAATAGCACATACAAGGAACGACGGTGACTACGAGAGATCCTGGGTGGAAGGTATGCTACGGGGTAGCTGCCAAAATCTAGCCAGAGCCCGGGCATCTCTGCAGGATGGAGGACGTTGCCCGCCCGGCCAGGGAACCATCAAACAGGTTTCGGTGGCAGCAGTTGTTGCGGCCAGTCCAGGTCAAGAGGGAAGAGGAGGTGAAATTAATAAACAACTCGATCTGTTCTTGCACAGTGAACTGATTTATGAACCATTTCTCCTTTATAGGTGTTGGGTGAAGGCCAGGCATTTTTGACCATAACTCTGTAACATGTATCCTTTGTAACTGGAGAATAACCCAGCTAATCCGTGGAAAACAGAGGCTCTGCCTACACAGGCAGGCAAAGCTCGGCTTGAGGTGCTGCACGGCAGCGTACAAACCCCCGCGGGCTGGAGTGGTCTTTTCTCACGCTCAGCACTACGTGATGCCTCCCCATGATAAACACTCGTTAGGGAGACGCAGTTCTTCCTTTCTTCTCCTTTTCAAAGCCGGCAACCGTACGGCATAAATTTCCTGAGTACGTCTGAACCCTTGCCATGCTCATCCCAGGCTCTGCCACCACCGCCAGCCTGGCCCGGCCCCTCCTTTGCTTCCCAAAGGCAAATAAGACAGATGAAAGGGGACTCGGCGTTCGGCTTTTCATTTACACAAAGTGCTCCAGTGGAAGGCTGGTGGGCTGCAGACAGCATGCAGCGATTTAGTAAATTCATTTTTAATCAAGTCATCTTTAATAAAACCATCTCAGGTCTTTATGTGGGCACTGAGGCAGTAATATAAGTGCTCATTATTGTATTTCTTTTATACTTCAGTTAAAAGTTACCTTCCTTCTGTGCTGCATAATCATCAACCAGAGCAGCCAGCCAGCCCGGCCTTTCCCCACGCCTTGGGTCTGGCAGCACTTCTAACCCCACAGCCGAGGCACACGCCATGCCGTTCCCAGGCTGCCCAACCAGGGGTAAAATGCTTTGATAATCCCATCGGCACAGCCCCGGCACCGCCGGGGTCCTTGGCTGGCAACACAGCCAGCAGTATGGAGCGCAGAGCTCGATGGCCCTCCATGGGACATGGGCAGTCATTCCGGTGGCATGGACTGGAAACAGAAATGCTCGGGGACAGGCAGGAATGCCGGCACGGTGGGAAAAGGAGACTCAGGCTTGCTCCACCGCCTGTAACCCTCTGTGCATCCCGGGGGCGGTGAGGTTTGAGGGTAACCCAAAGAGCAAAGAACTGTGCGTTTTGATTGGGATGGTTTTCCCACATGTTGCCCTTTTTTCCCATGACATTCCCTGTTTCCAGAATTAAGTGCTCCCAGGACAGTCCCTGCAGATATTTTCTGCCACCTTTGTGGGAGCTGCTGAAGAAATGCCCAAACTGCCCTCGTTCTTGCAACAGATCCATTTCTGGGCACTTCATAAACACTAAGGAATTATTTTTGTCCGCTGATGCCAGCAGCACAGCGAGGATGGCTTTGAGCAGAGCGGTGTTGAAGGAGATACAGACTGGGTGATCCCAGTAACAGAGACATCAGAGTTTTTGCCTAGAGTCTTAATTGCCTATTTCTAATTGCAACATTTCTCATCCCACTCCTATTGCTCTGCTGTACCTACTGGAACAAGATGGGCTGCTTCTGGTTTTACCTAAACACGACAACTTGCTTCTCCTAGAAGACATTTCTGCATGGATTAATCACAAGCGGAAAAGGGCCACCAAGGAAGAGCTGCTGTCGCAGGAGCTGTATGGCAGTGGCTTGGCACCTGCATGTGCCTGCCAAGAGCACGGACAGCCACGGAGAGCATGGAGGAGAGGGGCACGCTGCTGCGAAGTCATAAACCTGTTGATTTGCAGCCCGCTCCCTTACGACGCAGCGGTGCCCACGGCATGCAAAATGAACTCGATTTTCGCTGCCGGGCCTTGTTCTGACAACTCAGTTCTTTGACAGCAGTGCTCGGGCTGGAGCGCAATGCTGTCCCGGGAGAGCAGTCACCCCCTGCGCACCGCCGAACCTCTCACCGCTCCTTTGGAGCGCGTTAGCCGAGCGCCCAGCGCTGCCGGCTCTTTGGAGGGGGGCCGTGGCTTTGGGACTTCTCACGAAACCCATCGCACGGACGAAGTACAATCTGCTGTCCTTCTAGCGCACCGCAATCATCGACTTGTGTCAAAAGGGCTGGCTTCCCTCCCAACTTCTTCTGCCCTGGAGCCAAACCACCGCTCCAGTTTTTGATGCAAATCCTGAGAATTATTTAGCAGCAGCAGCTCTTTTTCAAAAGCCGACGACACCAGTGCGTTTTTGCCTAAAGGAAACATTGTTCTTTCTGGACAACTTTTCCTCCATTTTCCTCTAAGGGAGCACTGGGAGATTTCAGGACTGTGTCTCTAAAATATTCATGTGATGGCTATTCATTATTCATGTCGGCTCACAATGCTTGATTCAGCGGTACCGCCAGCCTCAGCCTGACAAGCAGACCCATTAAGAAACCCCCCCCCAAAGCACCCCTGCAAGAACACCAAGACAATTTTGCTCTGTGCACAACTGCAGCTGCTTGAACCCTCTTCTTTCCAGCTGTTCTCAAAAGCATGCCGGCACCGTAGGAACAGGGGCAGCCCGCTCCGCAAGCTCCCCCATCTTTGGGTTCCCTCTAGGAAGAGGAGCACCCGGGGGGATGCTCTGAAGCTGGGCAGCCCGGCCAAGGCTCAGCCCTGAGAAGGCACCGACCCTGCCGGGGCCCTTGGGCGAGTTTTTTAGACTCCGCTTCTTCCACCAGCCCTATGAAGATAAAATCACCTCCCCGCCTGGCAGGGTGGGGGAAGGTAAATTAGAGAGAGCTGCCTGTGTCTTTGAAGGCGCAAAGCGCTGGGCAGGAAGCCGGCAGGGGATTTCTCCATCTCCCCGCATGCCGGCTCTGCCCGGGCAGGCTCATCCCTGCTGCCCACTGCTGCCCGCACCAGCTCCCCCTCAGCGTGGGCAGGGATGGCCCCATGGCGGCAGCCCCCAGGACGGGGCGTCGAGCAGAGGGTACCACCCCAGCACCCCTTCGCTGGCAGCATGGCGGGAGGACGGGTGCCCAGCACAGCCCTGCTGGACCAGTGACACCTCCCTGAGTGTGGCGTGACCCCTCCAGGGAGGGCTCTGCCCCCCTGGCCTCCGGCTGCCCTTCTAATTATAGCTGCGGGCGCAGGAAGCGCCGTGGCAGGAAGCGGGGTGTGCCGCCCTCGGTGACTGAAAAACAACGGCGGCGGAGGTGTGCCACCACCGCCACGGCCCCGCTGAGCAGCACAGCCACGGCCCCGGGGCTGCCACCGGGCTGCGGCACGCCGAGCTGCGCCAGCATCACCCTTCGTGCACACAGGGGGACCCAGGGCCATCGCCACATAGACCCCCGCCATGGTCCTCACACCGCTCCGGTATCGCCTGTGCCCCCAACCCCGACCCCCAGAGCCCTGCCGGAGCAGGACAGGGTGCTGCTCCCCTTCGGAGAGGCAGGAGAGCTGCAGGGGTGGCATGAGGCAGCCATTAAGGGACTTTAAGGACCCTCCTCCCTGAGCAGGAGATGCTGTCCCCCACCCCACCAACTCGCTCCCGCAGCAGGTAGTCGTTTGCAGCTGCTGTCGGAGACACCTGTGTGGCAGCCAGCAGGGCTGGGAGTCACGGCACCCTGCTTGCCCCCAGTGAGAGCCCACGGGGCCCAGGCACCGCTCAGCCCCTCCGTTTCGTGGAAAATCCTGACAGTTCAGCGTTTCCTTTGTCCTGCTGCAGAACAAAGAGTCGAAACTTCGACGTTTAGCACAGTTACAGAGCCTCTGAAATACTTTGTTTTGGAAAATACTGAAATGCCGGTTTGAAACGTTTCGCTTTGACTGTGTGACTTCGGCTGCTGCCGCACGACGAGCTCTGTTGCTTTCTGAGAGGTGAAAGCCAAGGATGTTTTCATATGCTGACAAAAATCAATCCATGCCCATGAAGTATATCATATCAACTTGTCATATCAACTTTTCCCAGTGCCTTTTTCCCCTTGCTCTCCCCAAGCAGAGATCCACATCAGCTCCAGGTCCCACTGCTGGGCACAAAAGCCATCCCGGAGGCAGGGCTGCTCTTCGCAGGGTTTTACCCTCTCCCATCAGGTAGAGGCCCCGGCATCTCCCCGTGCCACCGGAGGGCAGCCAGCACAGGCAGCCTGGCATCACCCCCCCGGAGCCCAGCGTGCACCCCACAGCCTACAGGCTCATGGTGGGGCTCCAGCGCAGACCAGAGAGGCCAGGAGAGGAGGAGGATGGAGGGAGGAGGGTCTGCCAAGGGCCAAGTGCGGCAGTCGCCACTGGGCTGCGAGGCAGAGATGGTATCTTACAGACTTTCCCACGCCTCGCACAAGCTCTCCAGGCAGGCGCACGCAGGCAGGCAATGCTCGGTAGCTGCTGGGGTATTGCATAAATCCAGAGCAGGCTGCTGTGCTCCCCCCGGGGCTACAGGGCTGTGCAGATAAGCCCCCAGCGTGCGTGTCCTACACAGCGCGGGTGGCTGCTGGCCTCACAGGCAAGGTGGGAGCCTCGTGCTCACTGGGAAGCAGGCAGCATGCCCTGGCCCCACGGGGCAGGATCCCCTCTCATTGTGCCTCAGCTTCTCCTCCTGGCAGTGAAATACAGATATCCAGCATCTCAGGAATAGCCCCACGCTTAGGGCTGGTACCTTAAGCTTAACTGGGCTGCTCCCTGCTGCCAGACTGCACCCAAACGCTGCGGCACAGCTCCTCAGCCCAGCACAGGACTAGGAGGGGTCAGCATCTCCTTTGGGAATTGCTATCACAGGCCACCACAATTTGCAATGTGCTCTTCTGTTGCCAAAGCATGTGGCGATCCTCCATGCCCAGAACGGAAGCAGCCACCACACAGCAGGAAGGAGACAGTCCTAAAGCTAATTGGGCTCATTACTGAAGCAAGGAAGGCTGCAACGGTCTGGCACACCAACTGGTGAGCAAGCATGGCGAGGAATTGAGCTGAGACAGTTTCCATCCTCGAGCAGGACTGTCACCACAAGACACCTTCCCTGCAGCTGCACTCCCAGCCAGCCCCGAGGCAGCCATGCCGGGGGTGCTGCTGCTCCCCGGACACCCGCTGGAGCCCCCAGTGGGTCTCTGAGGCGCTGAGAAGGAAACCTCTGCCCCGAGAAGGCACCACAGAAATGGAAGTGCTGCTGACCTGGGGGCTGGGGAGGTGGTGGGGACGGGAAGGGGATTGGAGCTCCTCCTCACCTTACACGCTGCTGGGGTTTGCAGACAGGTTTGCCTACGGGCTGTCGGAGAGACACGGGGCTCAACAGCCTGCACAAGACATGCTGTGAAAATTCCAGGTCTTCATTCCCAAACATGGAGCACTTTAATTGGGATGGCAGAATCCCCCCTGGCACCAACCTCCCTCCAGAGGCAGCACTGCAGGGAGGCGTGGGGGCGTCCTTGCCCACTCCATCCCACCTGGACCTAACACCTGCCTGCAGAGCCACCAGCCCGAGACCCAGAACAGGCTCCTCTGCCCACAGCTGGAGAAGGCAGGGCTTTGGCAAGCCAAGTCTGGCTCCCATGGAGAGGCTGCTGTGCCCACACATCTCAGAGGAGCGGCCGGGGTTGCTCTCGCCTTGCAGCTCGCCGGCACTGCTCAGGCAGGTGGCAGCTGCTGAGCAGAGGGCAGCCATGGGTCTGGGGGCATGAGCCCGGAGCTGTGGGCTTTCAGCAGGACACCTCGAGGGGAGAAGGCAGCTCTGCGGGTGCCGTGGGAGTGCCACACCATGTGTGGGTGTCACATGTCACCCTAAGCCGTTGGATGTATTTTACGTGCGCAGCAGCGTCTTCTGTTTTCACCTTGCAAGACAAAGGAGACAAAGGAAAAGCACACTGGATGCTGCTGGAGGTGAAATGAATTAGCTGCACAAACCAAAGCTGCACAGCAGGACGGTCCCACAGGCTGGCAGGAGCTGTCTGCAACGTGGCTGCAGCGTGGTGCGAAGCCCCTCCTGCCCTCGCACCGACAGCACTACGGGGGGTCCCAACGGGTGCCCAGCACCCAGCCTGTATCAGGGCCGACAGCAGGGACCCCCCCCCAGCTGGGGCAGGCTGCTGCTGGGCTCCGCTGGCTGGGGCAGACCTCAGCCCCTCGCCTGCCCTCCTGCAGAATCCAGTGCGACTTTGCCCTGGAGGCAGAGGGCTCGGTTCAGCATGGTGCCGAGCCAGGATGAGCATCTCCACGGGCGCTGGGCTTTATGCCAAGGGGTCCATCCAGCTTGCCCTATCTGTCCAAGGGCTTGTGTGCGCTGACTGGTGCGTGCCCAGCCTGTGCAGCTCTCCGACTACAGTTTTCCCATAGGAAAAATGGAACGTTCACTTCTCAAGGCCTGCAACAGCCTTCCCAGCAGTGTGAACGTGCTGCGCTACAGCCACCAAAGACAGGAAATGCAGGGTGTTACAGCTCCACACCCACCATCGGCCTCTGGAAACCATAGATGCGGTCAGGTGTCCCCTGGTACGAGCTGTGGCTGAGCAGCCTCCAGGGACGGCGTCAATGACGCTGCCCTCCAATGAGGGGATATTTTTGAAATGTAAGCAAATGGGCAAGTGCTTTTAATACCGGTCACTGTGGTTACTTGCAGTTCCCAAGTAATCTGCTAGATGGCATAATGTAATAATAATAATGATAATAGCGATAACGATACACGGGTTTGTTTTAATTGATCCAAACTCGAGAAATGATTTGTCAAATAATTTAAGCAGGCGTTTACTTATTTTACTGCACGAGTACGTACCACTCCCCTTCTGCCGAGCGTTTATTCAAACCCTGACGACGTGCCGTTCTCTGCAACCCTGGAATTTCTATTCTTTCTGGCAGAGGATATGATCCATGACACGAGAAGCTATAGCAACGACACAGAGACCAACTTTCTCATTGTGTCTGTGACTGTACCCGAGCAACCCCAGCAAGAAATTACAAGACAGTTCCTTGTTATTCGGCTGCCGCGTATAAATAAAGAGCTAAGCATTACTCATACATAATAGCTTTTATTTGCTGCAGGCCCTTCGGCTCTCAGAGCCGGACTAACCAAATCAAAGGGAAGATTATGTTGCAAGAGTGGGACTCCTGCACGGCACGCCCAGGCCGGGAAGGCTGCTGGGCTTTGGGGACTCCGGGAGCGTGGGGCCCCGCCGCCACCGTGGGATTTTTACCAGTTTGGGAGGTTTTGAGTTCCCGGTCCGTCCCCCCCCTCACCCCTCCCGTCTGCCCTCTCCATCCTCCCCGCCCCGCCGTAACACCAACCCTCCACGCGTGGTCGTGGGGACAGAGAGGGGGGGAATCGCGGGCCGGTTCCTCGCTCCCCTGCGCCCGGTGCCGCAGCGGCCGGTGTCCCCCGCTGGGGGCCGCGCTCGGCGGGCCGGGACGAGCGGAGCCGGGAGGGAAGCGGCAGGAGGGGGGGGGGGGTGTCCGCCCGTCCGGGCTGGCACCGCCCCGTGCCCGCCCCCTGCCCGCCCCACGTCGCGGCGGGGCCGGGGCCGGGACCGGGTGGCGACGGCGGGCGGCGCAGAGCGGCGGCGGCGGGCGGGCGGCGAGCAGCGTGGCCGCCGTCTCGGCGGGCCGCGGGGCAGCGGGCGCTCCGCCCTCGGTGCGCGGGGGCCTCCCCCTCTCCGCGCCCGCGGAGCGCCGGCGCCCGCCTATATCTACGGCCGCGGCGGCCCTCCGCCCGCAAGGATGTGAGGCGGGCGGGCAGCCCAGCCGCCGCCGTGGCATGCCCCCCCGCGCCCGGAGCCGTCGGCGCGGCGCCTAGCCGCGGCTCCGCGGGGCGATGCTGCCCTGGAAGCGGAGCAAGGTGGAGCTGGTGGCGGGCGAGGGGCGGCGGCAGAGCAAGCCCAAGGGGTACGCGGTGAGCGTCCACTACTCGGCCCTCACCTCGCTGGCCCGCGCCTGCCCCGAGAGCGCCCTGCACCGCGTGGGCAGCATGTTCCGCTCCAAGCGGCGGAAATTCCGCGTGACCAGCGAGGACCCCACGTACACCGTGCTCTACCTGGGCAACGCCACCACCATCCAGTCCAAGGGAGAGGGCTGCACTGACCTGGCCGTCTGCAAGATCTGGAGCAAGAGCGAGGCCGGCCGGCAGGGCACCAAGATGAAGCTGACCATCAGCGCGCAGGGCATCCGCATGGCCCACGCCGAGGACAAGGGGCTGCGCCGGCCCGGCCACCTCTACCTGCTGCACCGGGTCACCTACTGCGTGGCCGACCCGCGGCTACCGCGCGTCTTCGCCTGGATCTACCGCCACGAGCTGAAGCACAAGGCGGTGATGCTGCGCTGCCACGCCGTGCTGGTCTCCAAGCCCGAGAAGGCGAAGGCCATGGCCCTGCTGCTCTACCAGACCTCGGCCACGGCGCTGGCCGAGTTCCGGCGGCTGAAGAAGCGGGACGACGCCCGGCACCAGCAGCAGCAGCTGGTGGGCGAGGAGAGCATCCCGCTGGTGCCGCTGCGCAAGCTGCTCAACGGGCAGTGCTGCTACAAGCCGCCGGTGGAGCGGAGCCGCAGCGCGCCCAAGCTGGGCTCCATCACGGAGGACCTGCTGGGCGAGGAGCAGGAGGAGCGGGCCATGCACTGCGACTGCGAGGACATCCTGGAGGCGCTGGGCGAGCCCGAGGGCGAGCTGCTGCGCGCCGGCGCCGGCCGCGGCGAGGGCCCGGAGCTGGGCCAGCTCCTCCGCGATTTGGGCGAGCTCAGCCTGGGCAACGACCTGCGCTCGCTGCGCGCCGACCTCCGCGTCCGCCGGCTGCTCTCCGGCGAGAGCACGGGCAGCGAGTCCTCCCTGGAGAGCAACGGCCCGGACGGCGCCGCCCCGCCCTGCAACGGCGCCGAGCAGCCGCCCCCCGGCGACCCCGAGACCGGCTGAGCCCTCGGCCGCCCCGGGGCTGCGCGGTCCCTTCCGGGCGTGCACGGCCCTGCCGGGGCGCGCCGGGGTCCCTCCGGGAGCGCACGGTCCCTCCGGGACTCACCGGGTCCCTCCGGGTACCCTCCGGGAGTGCATGGTCCCTCCGGGAGCGCACGGTCCCTCCGGGACTCACCGGGTCCCTCCGGGTCCCCCCCGGGAGTGCATGGTCCCTCCGGGAGTGCACGGTCCCTCCGGGACTCACCGGGTCCCTCCGGGTCCCCCCCGGGAGTGCACGGCCCCGCCGGGGAGCTCACGACCCCACCGGGGGTCACCGGGTCCCTCCGGGAGTGCACGGTCCCTCCGGGAGCCCTGGTTCCCTGCGGCGCCCCCGCGTCCCGCAGCATCCCGGGCAGCGGCCGCCCCTCCCGGTGCCGGTGGCCGCCGGAGCCAGGCCCCAGCCCGCCGCGTCCCGAGGAGGGGAGGCGGCCGCGGGCTGTTTACCTCCGGCTCAGCCCTTGAAGATCTGCCAAATTCCTGGAATAGCTTTCCCCTGGGAGGGCGGCGGGAGGGAGGTGTTGCGCCTTGTTTACAGTCAGAAATCTCACATCCGAGAGGGCCCCTCCCGCCGTTTTCTACATTAAAGTCACTCCATCGTGCTGTCGTGTCCGAGAGGTTTGCACTGTTGTGAATTTTTTTTTTTTTTTAATTATTATTATTTTTAAGTTAGACCCTTTTTTTGGGCCCCGGTCCTGTCCCCGGTCTCCATGCTCTAGATCTTTTGCTGTGCAAAAGAAGACTCTACTTGTGGCTGTTCACCTGTACATAGGGAAATGTATGCAAATACATTTTGTTATTTTTAAGAACACCACCATTGCGATCTCCTCTGTTTGCACATACGTGAAGAAAATAAAGATGACAGTTAATTTAAAAAAAAACTGTGGCGATTTGGCCTCTGTGTGTGTGCGTTCCTGTAAGGAGATGGGGGCGGGACATCCCTTGGGATGCGTTGTAGCTGCTGGAGGGCACCGCGCAGAAAGGCCCTTGCAAGCACCGAGCGTGATTCCTGAGATTTCCAGCTGGAAATCTCACACTGTGGGGAAACGCACCGGGCCCTTAAGGTCTCTTATAAAAGATGCAAGAATGAGATTTTCTCTCCGCAGCCTCCAAAGATGGGGGCAGGAACGTGCGAGGAGCCTCGTGTTGGGGCTCTCTGGCTGGATCAGAGGCTGGAGAACGGTAACTGCGTGGGGCTGAGGCTGCCGTGGGGCTCAGGCGTGGGGCGAGCACCACACAACCCTCCCGGGGTTCGCAGTTGTCTGGTCCCTCGCCGCTTGCAGCGCCAGCCCGAGGCGATTCCATAACCTCAACCAGGGTAAGCAGTGAAGTTGATTAGCCACGGGAGCGCCATGGTATTTTTAGCTGTAAATCTGTTTGTAAGTGGCAGGCTCCCAGGGCAGCAGAGATGTTCCGGTTTCATTTGTCCCCAAGTGGAGGTATCAATTAAGACATAATTAATCTGGCATTTCTGATGTCTAAATGTTTTCCACCGTGCCTGTGCTGCAATCGGACGAGTTGCAGGAATGTCAATGAAAAGCCCAAGCAGCCGCCGGGGCCAGGCCGCACTCCTTGTGCAAGGAGCCAGCCTCTGAACTTGTAAATACCTCATTAAAACAGATTGCAAAAGCTGCCACCGCACGGGCGAGGAGCTTTTACTCAGTGTGAGTCAGTCCGAGGAGGCAGTACGCGCCGGGGTTCGTTTGCACGGGAGGGGGTAATGGCGACAGGGGGGAGCCCCCCTCAGAGAGGGCACCTTCCTGCCCAGGTCACGCTCCACCCGTGACGGGCAGTGCCATGCCGCAGGTGACAGTGAGCACGCTGAGGCCGGCGCTGCCGAGACACACCTCGCAAAAGAAAACGTGCATCTTGCAGCTCTTTCTCAGGCGAAGCTCCTTCCCCAGAGAGGGAAGGGGCCGGCGATGAGGGGGAAATGAAACACCGGGGGAAGCGTACCCTGCAGCACTTCCCCCAAGGTGGGGACTGCGAGGCTGCCTCCCCTGCAGCAGGGGGACCTGGGGTGCCCTGGGGGTCCCGAGCGCCCCAGGTCTATGCCCAGGGCTCTCCGTCACTGCCCGCTCTCTCCTGGGGTGCCAGGAGCCAGCAGAGATATGGCACCCCCAGAGCAGGGCACGCCGGGGAATTCCCAGGCTGGTTTTTGCTACCCCCAGTTGCTGAATGACCAGGCGGCGTTTGCTTTTACATCCTCTGTGCGTGCTTTAAAGGCGGTTAATGGCATTAGCTCAGTCAATGCCTTTCCTCTCTCCAGAAGAGCCATCATGTCTGCAACGGTAAGGAAAGGTTTTTATCGCACGCCGGAGCTGAAAGCAGAATTCCCAGAGCAGCACCAGCAGCAGCCAGGGCCGGGAGCGTTTCCCCTTGAAGCCATTAGCAGGGCTACTGTGCAGATTCCTTAGAGGCCTGTACAGATCATTAGCTATAAATGTAGGGTCCAAATCCCTTTGTGCCTGGGATATTTTGGTACTAGAACCATTGAAAAAAAAAAATAAATCACAGAGATGTCTGCATTGCTAGTGTGAGGTTATTCATGTGGGCTTAACTGCTGTGCCCTGCCTGTAGCAGCACGCAGGGACCTGCAAATGAGAACACGCGCACGTGAGGAGAAGGTCATTATATTTTCCGCACAGCAAGTCTGAAGGAGCATCTCCCCAGGATAAGGAGAGGAGAGAGCGAGACCTTCTCTGCAACAGGTTTGGATAAAGAGCTGAGCTGCTAATGATTTTCCTTTGGAACAAGTAGCTTCTTGTCCAGCTGAAAAGCCTGCTGCTGGCTGATGGCAGCCAGGGAGAAAAGCAGGGCTTTGGGAAAGGCCTCTGTGGGACACGCAGGCTGTGCTGACTGCCGTCAGGCTGCTCCCATCGCAGGCAGCGCTCCCATGGGTAGAGGACAAACTGCTCTGCGGTGGGCTCTGCTCAGCGCTGGGGCTGATGGCACCCCTGTGCCAGGGCTGCTCCCCACAGACGAGGTCCAGTGTCCCGCCGAGCTCAGGCTGTGGGCAGAGACTCGCATTCCCCTGGCGATTGGGCTCCATCCATCAGCGCTAACGCAGCTCTATGTCCAGGGATGGTGAATCAGCCAGCAAAGAGCAGCGCAGCTTCCAAAATGCTGCTCCCCACCAGCCAGCAGCCCTGTCCCACCGCCGCCTTCCCAGGGACAGGCCTGCAAAGGGAGGGCAAAGGCTCTGATTGCTCTGCCGGTGGGTTTGGACGGTGTGGGGAGAAGTCAAATGTGGGAGCAGATGTTTGCGGAATGACAAGTCAGGCCAGCAGTGCAAATCTAGTTACCGACACATCAGCCGGGGCTCGGTGGGCCGCGCTCCTGCCTGGGCTCCAGCAGCCCGTGGAGGTTTCCAGCCCAGCAAGGTGAGCTGAGCTCCACACAGCGCTGACCTAGCAGCCAGCATGTGATGAGTTGGCCAGAAAATACCCATAACAAATGACGCAGCACCAGGAAAGGCAACGATCCTTCTCCAGAGGCTTCAGCCTCTGGTTTGAATCCGGCATGTGGGGCTGATGCTTTGGCAAGTCAGCTTAGGTACCCCACCAGGCGCCTGAGACTTCCAGAGCGTGTTACGGCTAAACAGAGCATGTGATTATTCCAGGAAACAACAACGATTCCCTGAAGATGAAGAGATTAAGGGAAAAGAGCACTTGTTGCTAATACCGTTTGTTGACTTTGTGTATTTGCTGGTGTACTCCAGATTTGCTCCCATACATAGGTAATGAGGCTGGGGGGGGGGCACACAAATGTGGAAGTGTTTGCAGGATCCCACGTGCAGCTTCTTGTTTTTATCTGCCCTTAGCATGCTCTTCTCCTGTCCTTAGATCTTCCTCATCCACAACAGGAAAAAAATATCATTTACAACAAGAAAAATTAGCCAGCGGTCAAGTGGAACACGCCAGGTCATGAAATGACTTTTAGCCCAGACTGCAGTACTGATTTAGATACCGAATTATTTGCTGTTCAGTTTGGTCGCATGCCCATATGGGTGACATCCGGTTTGGCCAGGGGTGAAGCTGCGAGAATTGCCGGCTGAGGGGCTGGTCCAAGGTCTGGTTGCACGTCACCATGTCAGTGGTGAAAAGCTCTTGCTTTTTGGGGTCTACAGGCAAAACCCAGTATGGAGTAGAGCTCCAGCCCCTGGGGCGGTTCTGAGTCACCTTCAGCACACACACACACCGCGACTGTCACAGGGAAGCAGGAAGGCATCAGGATTTCCTCCTCGTCGGTGTGCTGGAGAAGAGCAGCTGACCTGTCCCACTGCGGTTAGTCACCCCCAAGACACCACAACTGTCCTATGGCCCAATTTTTAGCCATCACACCAACACCCCCCCCCCCCCCCCCTTAATTAAGGGGAAAGCCTCCAAATCTCAGCCGGCAAAGGAGGTGTGGGGCCCGATCTCCTGCTCTTCATACCTTCCAAGGGAGTGTGGGTGACAGCAATGCACAGCCCCCCGCTGTGAGGACATGTTTTCTGGTCAAGGGTGGCCAGGATTCCATCGGTGATGGAAAAAATCTGCAGGGCTGCCCAGCCACCTGTGCCTCACCTCCCGCTTCTCTCGGAGTCGGGAGGTAAAAAAACCACAAAAACCTTGCATTTCCATGGCCGGCAGCAGCCCCAGCTCCCGCAGAGCCTTGCGTGCTGTGAAGGCGTCTCCCCCTCCGCACCCCAGCCGCTGGTGGCAGCGGGGGGCTGTTTTCCCCAGCAGTTGGAGGAGGATGATGTGAGAGGACAGGAATGCGAGGGCAGGCAGCTGGGGCACAGCATGGACAGCGTGGGGTCCCAGAGGCCAGGCCAGGTCGGTTCATCCGCGGGGCTCTCGAGCCCCGCGGATGAACCGACCTGGCCTGGCCTCTGGGGTTCTGCTTCTCCCCGCAGCTCCATCACCCACCCCAGGTGAGGTGACACCTCCAGCTTCCTGGCCGGTGGTTCGTAGGGGGGGCTGCATCTTGGTAAATGCCCCGCAAGGTGCGTGAGCTGGGGAGGGGGGAGGTTGGAAGCGGCCGCTGCGACAACCCAGCATGAAATCACAGCTATGCATTCCTAAAAACATGACATTCCCCCCTTGCCAGTGGGGGTTCTGCCCGGCGGGAGGGCTGAGCGTCACGAAAACACTCGGAGAAACGGTTATATAACGAAGGACCTGGGCCCGATCCTGCCCTCGGCTTGATACGGCGGCTCGGCAAGGAGCTGAGCTCCGGGATGCAGCTGCCCAGCACCTTCCAGGATCTGGCCTTGGTCACTGCGCTCCATGCTGCTGCCGAGGGGTGGAGCGGGGAGAAAGGCTGCAAAATGCTTTTTCTCCAGCTGGGAGATGCTCTGTGTCAGTAAGCCAGAGCCCAGCTCCCATCTGTGGGCTTAAAACAAGCCCCACTGGTGGCAGGAGCTGGACAAGGTCTGGGATGGGATAGCCCAAGACTGCCGAAGGGCAGGAGCTGCTTGCTGCAGGCATCTGGGCTTTCATGGTACTGCCTTGCAGCTCCATCCCAGGTGACCTGGACCCAGTGGTGGCACATTATGGTACACATCATCTGTCCCTGTGCCCCAAACATGTCCTCATCTCCATAGGAAGGATGTGAGGTCATCTGTGGACAACTGTTCCCAGCAAAGGGATGTGCCTATAGATCTCCTCCCATGCTCTCCTGCTCAGAAATGGGGGGCAGCCGGCGAGCCCACCTCCTGTAGCTGATCCTGCTGCCACCCCATATAGAGGGGTGACATGCTTGGCATCACGTCCAGACCTGGACATCCCCACTGCTCCAGCACAGGTGCTCTGCAGTTGCCAGGGGACACAAGGAAAAGGCTGTGTGGGATTCATTGTTCTTCCCGCAGCACCGTGAAGTTGCACGCAGTCTGGTTGGATGCATGAGCAAGCTAAACTGTGACATTAATTAGAGCTGACAGCATTCCTGGAGGGAGCCGGCAGAGCGACAGCACTGAAGCCGCTGCTGCTGGGTCCGTGCGCAGAGCTGGGCTCTGCAGCAGGCTGGCCTGGGCACGCCATGGCCCTCCAGTCCTGCTACACTGAGCTCTGTGCTCACTCCGGCTCCAAAAATCAGGGTGGCAGGTACACCCGCAGCCCCGAGGGACGGGAGACGTGGTGCCTGAATCCAGCCCTGTCAGACGCCTCTTGCTGAACGTCTGCCCGGCATCACTCTGCCCTTTCCAGCCAGCCCTGCCTGCAGCTGGGCGCTGCCTTTCCCAGCCCCGCACGCTCCCCTCCGGCTCTACCCTCCTGCTGTGGCTCCTGGCACCCGGAGCCCTCCAGCCCTCGGGGCCGCTGTCTCTTACACGGCTCTTTTCCCATCCCAATTTCATGCTGAGTAAGAGCTGCCACTCGTTGCTGTTTCAGCAAGTACTGGAGAGGATCACCTGCGCTGGCACACAGTGCGGGCAGCCCGGAGCTGTGAGAGCTCCTCCTCCTCTGGGCAGGGAACGGTTAAGGGAATTAGGATGAAAAGTTGATATAAATAATTCGGTAGCTCCTGTAGGAAGATTGCGATTTAGCTTAATTATCATAATTACATTTTCAATCTCTCTGCTAATAATCAGGAGACAATAGAGCCAAACGTGCAGGCAGCCGCCTGCTTTCCCTACCAGCGACTTCTCATTCTGCTGCACGAAGCAGGTCCGTGGGGACGGTGAGGCATCCCCGGCAGGGATGGCAGGTAGGGATGCGGTATTTCCCCAGCACCTTGTTCTGGGCAGTGGGAAGCCTCATTGCCCTCTGCTTGGCACAGAGATTTTAACTTCAGCTCCAGGATCAGCAGTGGGATCATCTGAGAGCAGCCTGCTTCAGTGCAAAAACATCCTCTCTGCCCCTGAAAGTGGGGGAGAATAGTCTGGAATTACTTGTTTCTGAGCAGGGAGACCGGCGCTTTCTCTGCTCGTGCACACTGTGGCTGCTGACCCCCAGGGGCAGGTGGGCACCCCAGGTCCAGCGTGGCCCAGGAGATGAGACCAGTGTGAGCAGAGAGCCAGACCCAGGCTGGAACATTTGTTGGCAATAGCTAATTAAAGTGAGCGTTAGCAATGATGGCTTTTGAACATGGACAAGCCTTCACCCTTCAGCCTGTTTCTGTCTTCACCCACCTGGGAGGAAACGGAAGCAGCCCAGCACCTTCCCTGGGGGGTCCCAGGAGAGCACAAACCAAAGGGCCCCAGCAGCGACAGGAACCCTAGCCAGGAGGCAACATGAGGAAGGGGAAGATGTGGCTACAGAGAGCAGAGGATGTGCTGCATCTCCACCATGCACCGAGGGGCAGCCAGGGCCATAGGGAAGCCATTCCCCATCCCACCTTTCGCCCTTGGCTGGGATGTGGCCTGACCCACCTGGAGGCATCCCCAGTGCAGGAACAGCAAACAGGTTTCTGCCCTGCTCCACCCTGGATCGGCAGCTGCAGCTCCCTGTGTCCATGTCCCACATGCCCAATACCTCCGCACATCCAGCTCTGACCAGTGCAGGGCTGGGGCAGGTCTACGAGCTCGGGCTCCCCCGGGGCAGTCTGTCACTGTCCCTGCAGGTGACACTGTGTCCCGTCCTGCTTCGCGCCTGCCATGCTGCTCTGGAAAGGTGCGGGATGAGAACTGAGCTGCTTATCCTTAGTGCTGCTCTGATCTAATTTTACTTTCTTAAGCAATGGCCAGGCTTTAGAGAGTGTCTCATAATGCACATGTATGTCTCTGCCTGGCAAGGAGGGCAGCCCCTGCACCAGTACAGCAGTTATCTCCCCCTCATGACTGCTACAAAAAACCTCTGGCTCCAGCCCTGGCTGGAGCAAGGTCTCAGCAGATTTCTAGCAGAGTATACAGCATGGTACAGCCGTGCAGAACACCCTAAGGTCCACCAAGATTGGCTGGAGCTGGCAGCCAGGAGGTACACGGCCATTGCTAGGAAAGGTCACCAGTAGATCTGCCTTCTCCCTTTTTGTCTCCCAGCCCAATCCCACAGAGACCTTTTGGTTACTGATGCTTTGAAGTCCACCAAACCTACTGCCTTGGACCAGGTTTCACTGCCGTTACTGAAGAGAGAAATGCTGAGGAAAGGAGACCCTCCAGGGGTCCCATCAGTGAGCAAGAGAGAAGACCGAGGACCGCTGCAGGCACAGGGTATTGCAAGGACCTGCTGCACAGCGATAAAAAGACTGAGAGTCCTTATCACTCACCCAGACTTGGGGTTCATCAGCCAGGCCATGACAGTCATTAGTCCTTCTCCCCAGTTTGGGCTGCCAGGACATGAGACATGACCTAAGCACGGCCACGCAGCATCACAGTTCCTGCGAAAGTGGTTCCATGGACACTTACACCCACGCTTCCTTGTGGCACCTTTGCAAGTAGCACTGCCAGAAAGCTATTTCAGGACCCAACATGACTCTCCCAGGTGTCAGGTCCAATTAGTTATATCCCGTAAGGGAAAAAAGTCCCCTAAAGCCTACTCTGGTGGGACAATGACAGTAAGACATGCCAGGTGCTCATCTGGGTTCCCCAAGCAAACCAGGAGCTAAAAATAGCCCAGGGAAAGTGGCAGGAGGGGGTGGCTGCCATCCTCCACACCGAGGTCTCCTGGGGAGGTCTGCTCCCATGCTGGCCATCCCTTCTCTTTCATAACCTGACCTTCCTCTGATCCTACCTCACCAGGCAGCGGCCAGGACTCACCTGCCTGCAGCAGGACTACAGCAGGGATCGGTCTGAGCTCATCTTGGTGGGGCTGACTCATGCTTTACCCCCACAAACACACACACACACACACACACCAGCGCCCATCAAATCTCACTGTAGTTTTCCAAGGAAATACCCATTTGAAGAAAAAAAAAAAAAAAAGAAAAGAGTGAAAATAGTGAGAGACGGAGAATTTTAGGTATTTGATATTCTCATTGTCCTCCCCCACAATGGTATTATCCTTCTCTAAATAGACTCTGAGCTGAAGACATAACAACACGCTACTTCCCCCAAATAGCCCGAGCGAAACAAATGCAGGAAGCTTGGAGGGGTCGGAGCAGAACTGTGGCCGGCCGGGAGCCTGGGCATCCCCGTGGCCTCCTCAGGGCCACCGGGGCTTCAAGGGACTGGCAGCTGAGCCGCAGCGAATCAAGACCCAGGGTCCCCCCCTCCAAAATGGGCGTGCTGCCCTCGTACCGCAAAAGGGCAGGTATGGGGGGTTCTGGCCATCAGCCCCCATGCCTGGCCCCGGTGCTGCCCCCCGTCCCTGGGGAAGCACCAGTGGGGCAGCCCTGAAGTGTGGGAAAGGCGACAGCGGGGACACAGACCCTGCACCCCGGCACGGCTGGGTCCTAAGAGAGGTCCTGCCTGCTCCCAGCATGGTGCCAGCCACTCGGGAGTGCCTGCCAGCCGAAACAGCCCCGCTGCCGGCTCCTGCCATGGGGCGACGGGGAGGGAAGCCGTGTCCCCTGGTTCGGTGCAGCCAAGCTTTGCCACTGGCATCGCTGCAGGGAGCCGTGCTCCTCCTGCTGCGCTGTGCATGGGGTGACGGGGATGCCCCGGCCTGTCAGCAGCCACCGCAGGGAGTTGCTTCATACGGAGACTTGCAGTTCCCCTGTAACGGCTGTGTGCCGCGGGGACAGCCCCCTCCCTGCCCTCCGTCCCAAAGCAGGGGGGACATTCCCCATCCCAGGCTGGTGCCAACAGCCGCCAAGCACCCGGGGCTGTGCTGGGACCCCCAGCAGGGGCCATTTCACCAGAAGCAGGGCAATCTGAGGGCAGAGCCCCCTGCGAGACTCACGCTGCCATGGGCAGATGGGCTTCGGCCCCGGGGAGAGGCAGCTGAAAGCCGGAGGGGCAGCACCTGCGGTGAGGCTGTGCTGGCCCCTGCGGACATCATCTGCCTGCAATCCCGGCCAGCATCCATCCAGGTTCAGCTCTAATGCCGGGCACGGAAAATCTGCTGCCGGCAGTTACGGCACTTAAGCAACTTTTCACAATCATCTGTTAATGGCAGAACCAGCAGTGAGTCGCTCGGCGGGGCAGTCGGGCTCTCCCTCCCCGAGGAATACTGTTAACTGAAACCCAAGAGCAGAGGCAGGGATATTGCTCGATGAAGTGGTTTGGTAATTGTGAAAAAGAAGAACTTGTTTTCTTTGTCTTGCAACAGTAAATTGCACAACGTGACCTGCAGTGGCTTCAGCTCGGCAGGTTTTCAAGAGGAGGCTGTGGGGCGATTTAACGTTCAGGCTGTACGGAGGGAAAGGAATCCGAGGCTGTTATGGACTGTATGGTATCCATAAGGAGCCATGGGGGACTGAGGTGACAGTGATTGCACTGGCTTTGCCACTCAGGTGCCCTCGGCGGGCAGAGGTGAGCCCTCCTCTCCCATCGGGGGGGTGTGCTCAGAGAGGAGCTGGCTCAGCCCCAGGGCTTGCCCGTGTTCCCGGGGTAAGGTAAGCACAACAGCCCGCGTACGAGAGATGCATTAAGCAAGAAGAGCTTTTAAGAGCTCAGTTCGCTGGGTTGCCATAAGAACCATTACAGTGATGACTTTTAGCCGTTTGACATGAAAATACTCTTTGACAAGTGGCTCTGCAGGTCAGCCCAGGGTGGACGGACAGCAAAAGCCACCGGGCCAGCTCCAGGGCTGTGTAACAGCCCACGCTCAATTGGGATTAATTCCTTGCCTTGGTGTCACACCTATGTACCCCAGGCCCAGAGGCGAGCTGGATGTGCCAGGTGCAGGACAAAAAAAGAAGCAAAAATAGCGCTGAGAGAGGCCGGCAGCAGAGATTAGGATGAGTCCTGGCCAGGAGAGCAAGGTGAGCTGAGGACCCTCTCATCCCCTTCTTCTGCTTCCTTCCCTCGCCAGGTGTTCCTGCCCTGCACTGGCTTTGCCGTTTGGATGCAAACGGGAATGCTCCAGCGTGAGGCAAAGGCCACGGACACCGTATATTTAATTCAACTCAAAAAAGGCTACTGCGTGTTAAAAGGAAAATGAAAAAAAAAAAAACAAAAAAAAACCCAAACCCCACAAAAACCTCCCAGCTCTGTTTTGTCCCAGTTTTAAATGGTAAAAATCTGTACTTTGTTCTCAGCTATTGTTGCAAAATTGAACCACTTTCAGCCTCACACCTTACTTAACCGCAGGCCACCTTCACGCAGAGCTGCTGAGCACAGCACGGAATCAAAGCTTTCACTTGGCCTAGAAACCTGAAGTGTGTGAAAGTCACTAAAACACACAGAAGCAGCCCGGGCTTTGAAGTGCAGTGAAGTCAAAAGCCAGTGAGCCCCTGAAGGACAGCTGGAGTGTGCTGTTCCCAAGTCGCCGAGCGCATCTCCAGCTGAGAGACATGTTGTACCTCACAGCCCCGTAATGCCTTCGCAATAACCGCCGTGGCCTAGAAATAGCTCGGTGCTAGACGATGCTCTTAGGAGGCTGATGGATGTTGCTGATGTTCTGCAGCAGCCCAGCCACTGGCTCCCACCCAGCCGTGCCGCCCCTCTGCTCACCAGCACCAAGGACCTGGCTCGAGGACGTGCAGCACCCATGTCTGATGAGGGTTGAGCTTTGCTCGGCTGGCCAGGAGAGCGGCTCCTCTCCTGGGATGGTGATAAAACATCTCCTGTCCTGCAAATGATGCAGGTGCATTGGGCTCCCCCGGGGGCTCTGCCTCCGTGAGCAAGTCCAACAGGCAGAGCTGCCTGGATAGTGTTCCCATTTCTCTTTGGAGATGTATTCCTGGGATGGGGCTGAGCTCTGGCACCTCCTCCAGCTGGCAGGATGCCAGTGCTCAGCAGGAGCATCCTGGCAGCTGGTGCCCTCCCGGTGTCACCGAGTCCTGCTTCAGCCTCAGGCTGCACACCCCACTGGACTCTGCAGGGCAAGGGATGCTCCAGCAAGGAGGACCACGGCCACTCCAGCCCCATTCCCAACCCTCCACATACCCACTTTGCTGCTGCCATTTGCCTGAGCTGGCCATGGGGCAGCTGCCCCCTGAGCTCCCCCCGCGTCCTCCTGCACCTGGTGGCTGCTGGAGAAGCCCTGACCTCTGCCAGGCCCTGGACAGATGACAGCGAAGGTAATTGCAGCCTGCCGGTGGAGTTCCTCCTGCCACCCCACCAGATCCATGCCCTCAGCAGCCATGCAGGATCACTGTGTAAAGCCGAACAGCTGCTGCACTTCATTTCCCAAGCGGCCGCTCTTCGTCAATGAACGCAGCGAGTCCTCACCCGTGTGAGCACCGTTCACAAGTGTTTCTGCATGAAGCAAATGACCAGCAGCCCTGGAGGGTCACAGTCAAGAAAGCCGTGCTCCCAGCCATCCATCCTCTCTCTGCAGCGAAGGCAGGATGCTCCCGCTGCCAGCAGGTAATGTAGGGAGGATAATTCACTTATCAAGTCATTTAGTACAATTCTTAGTTATTAATACCATACTTTCTATTCCTTTTACGTCTTGTGTAATCTCTCCTCTGCTCTGATTCATGCTACCCCAGAGAGTCAGAGCTGTGCACCACGTTAGCTCCACTTGCGAGAGGCGTCAGCTCCTCAGCTGCTGCCTGGCCCTGCCAAGGGGACCCTCTCCCCTTCTTCCTTCAGCATCACACCCCGACCGGTCCCCTGGAGCGCAGCAGGGACAGCCCGACCTCCGAAACCTGCCCCAGCTCACGGGCCGGGGCTCACTCGGCAGCACTGACTTGCCTGCAGTCACTCTACAGGGGAAGGAAAAAGCTTCCCAGTGTCTGTTTTATCTGTGTCCATCTTAAGCACTGCAGAAAGGTGTTATTTGAGCTCAGCAGAAGGGTATTTTTTTTTTTTTCCACAAGATTGAAACTAGAGTTATATGTGCAAAGCCATAAACTGTGTCTGACACCCATCTGCTCTTGTGCCCCTGCAGTATCTTTCAAACACTGGCTCCCAGATCAGCCCTATGGGGGCCCGATTTGCACCTACAGATCCCTAGAGACCCCAGAATAGGCTCTGGGTGCTTTCCCCCTCTCCAGTTTGCCAGCCACGAGGCCTATTGTCCTGCTCCTGGAGGCTGCGTGCGAGCAGCCTGGCTCCTGTCCCAGGCTGCAGCCCCGCGGCAGGGCTCCCTGCCCCTTTGGGGGCTTAATGGAGTTGCCACTGCCACTGGAGACGCCTTGCTTGGCTGCAGCTCTCATAGCTTCATGGCAAACGACGTATCTCATATCAGGGGGGATGTTATTTACACAGCAGCTCTCGTCCTCGGACATCTGCAGTGAGATGACCGTGCTTCCGTAGAGCCCAGCATGGTGTGTTTGGCTGACCGCTGGTTCTGCCTCAGTTTCCCTTCTTGGTGGCCAAGCCAGAAGCTGGCACCCGCAGCCCTCCATGCTCCTTCCACAGGAGCACAGCAAAGATCCTGCCGCTCGTGCACTTTCCCTTTGGGACCTTGGTCCCGTCACCCCATCTGCGGGCAGGGAACCACAACCCACACCAGCCACCATGGGCACTGCTGGTGAGACTTGCAGGGACGTGCACAGAGGCGTTCGACAGCAAAGCCAACGTCAGCCCTCCCTCTGGCATGGCCTGGAGAAAGGGGACGCTCTGCCTGGGTCCAGATGCCCCGAGCTGGCACGCGGTGGCAGCCAGAGCTGCTTTAGGTAGCTGGCCATGGGCTGTGCTGGGCAACCAGGCTTCATGAGTTATTTATAAGCCACAGGAGGGAGACGGCAATAAATAATATATTGGCACTCTCACATTCTGCACGCGTGTGGCTATAGATAAATATTTCATTCTCCAGGAATACGCATAGATGCTTGTTGATAAATAAAAATTGGAAAATGTTCTATTGGATGTTTTTAAATCTGACTCTCAACTTGCATCTGAAGAACAGAGTGTACCTTGTGTACAGCACAAAGATGCTAATTTCCCTCAGCAGAGGCTGCCTTAAATGTATCACTGCAGCGCTCTGGGCACAGTGCCTAGGGTAGCACGCACACCCCAGAAACATACGGCCCCAGCTTTTCCTTCCACACCATTATTTTAACATCACTTTTATAACAACACTACTCAAGCAGCTTCGCTAATTATACCTTGTACTGACTGGGCTCGGGACACAGCTGTCAGCCTTCTAAATATTAGCAGAGAGACCCAGAAGGCAGCACAGTTCCTCATCTAAGTGTCATTGGAGTTTGCAGTGTGCTCAGGCATGGTTGGTGATGCCAAGCTCGTTACTGCTGCTTAATTAGGCAGGTGGCTTTTCCCATTGGAAAAGCATGAGATACTGAGTGGGATGTGAGCAAATCCATGGGTCCCACCAGCACGGAGCTGCCGTGTGCTGCTCCCTATACCAGCCTCAGGGACCCCTGGGGACCCAGTGACCTCCTGGGCTGGAAGGCAGCCCGCAGGGTGACACAGCTGCTTGGGAAGCCCCAGAGCCTGCTAGCCAGGGCCAGCACTTGCCCTGCAGCATCGGCCTCCCCCAGCCTGGCACTGAGGGCAGGCGAAGGGGTCACTTTTCCCAGGAGGATTGGGTTTCTTGAGCAGGTCACAGTGCTGGAGGTGGAACGATTTAGTGGGGCCCTTGTTTAACTTGGATCTCACCAAGAAGGCAGTGAACCTGCACGATGAGGATGCCCCGGCACCAGCCACTGGAAGCAGCACACTCCGGCAAACAAACCAAGTGCTGATCGCGCTGCTCCTGGCCGGTTCGCCTGGTAGACACCGATGCAACATATTGACATATTTGGACTTTTTCCAGTGGCCGGGTTTGGCTGCACTAGCTTGTGATTTTTTTTGGGGGGGTAACCCTATTTCTCTTCCGTGCCAAGTGGCTCCAATGCCAGTGGCACACAGGCAGCTCCCAGCACTCACCACGCCATCATCTGTGCCACCACCCAGAGCAACACCAAGGGATTTCCCACTTGGAAATCCCAGGGAGCGGGCCAGGCTGCAGCGGCAGAGCTCAGCGGGGAGACTTTGATCATCAGCCAGGGCTCGTCCCCATCAGCGGTCCCAAGCGGTGGAGCACAGCACATCAAAGGGCAAAGAGGAATAACTCCTGCTGAGCACAGCAGGGCTCTGTGCCACGAGAGACAACAACAGGCCCCCGGGAAGGGCAAGGCACATGTTTCTCCCTCAGCATGCCCTGCTGGGCATTTCACCCCGGGCTCCCCCCAGGAAACCGCCTGCCCAGCGCCTGCTCCATGGGGCACGTTGGCCCCATCACTCAGCTGGAGGAGGTAGAAAACATGAGATTCCACAGGGAGCAGGGAAGCTCCAGGTTTTGGAACCTGCGCTGCCAAGGGGACATGCCTGGCAGTGTGCCAGGGATGCAAGAGGCATCCCAGAACCTGCCCAGACCATGCGAACGTGGTGGCACAGGACCATCCCATGCAAAACACGACTTGGCAGGCAGTGGTGGTGGGGAGAAGCACTTTGATGTCGTGTCAGGCAGCTGGAATTACAGCCTCGTCGGCTCTTTCCTGGGGGGAGATCTACATCGCTGGAAGGAGGCTTCATGACAGGCGCGCAACAGGAGGGTACCGCATCAGTGCTGCCTGCTCACCCCAGCCATGTGCCACCGTCCCTGCTCACACAGCACCTTCATCCCCCAGCACCTTCTCCTCCTTACTGCGCGGCATCACTGCTGTCTGCCAGGACAGGCTCATTTTCCCCATCCGCCTCCTTAGCAAAGCGGCGGCACCTTTTGCCTTTCCCCCACCTGGTACTTGCATGAAGCACAGAGGGAGAGATAATTTTGTTAAGCCTAAGAAGTCTGGAACCACAGTATGTGTATCTCCAACATAGGAAGCAGGGTAATTTTATTTCTAGTCTGATCTAATCCCTATGCCACAGGTCCCCGCTTTTTCCAGCCCCATTAGGAAACATACAGGCTGTGTTATGTGGCAAGAAACAGGTTCAGAAGGAAGATACATCACTCCCATGCCTCATCGCCTCCTTCTTTAATACTGGTTTATCACCCTGAATAAACTGGAGTAATTGTGCAGAAAATTGGTCCATCCACATCATGCCCATGAGGAATTTCTTCTCTGAGTAACTGGCTGTCACCGGTGGCCAGACCCACCACTGAGAGCAGTTTCCCAGGAACATCAGGCAGCATAAGGGTGCTGCGGGGGCCAGGGGCTTTACCCTCCAGGGCAGCAGGGCAGGACCTTGCAGAGGGCCTGTCCCACCACCCTGGAGCAGGGTGCTGGGGGCAGCCCCAGCCCTGGGCAGCTCCATGGTTGAGGTCAAGGTGGGAAGCCCACCTACAGATGTGGATCAGCAGGGCCCACGGCTGGGCAGGCACAGCGTCTTGGTGCTCTCCTGCTCCCCGCCGCTCTGGAGAGCGATGCCATCACGTGCATGGGGTAGGGGCAACAGCATGCATCCCCAAAAGTAGGTGTTTCCTCCAGGCTGGTGTCCGCAGGCTGAGCAGGCAGGGCAGGCTCTGAGCGGTACCCAAGCATGGGGCTTTGCTCCCTGGAGGACGCTCACCCGGTGTCCTGTCCCTGCTGGTCCCGGCGTGCTGGGCTGGCGGGGACAGGCACAAGCAGGGTACGAGGACAAGTGGCTGAAGTGTCCTACATAACAGCGCAAGGGGCGGAGAGCCTCCACCCCAAGGACTTTTGTGCTGCCTGTGACAACCAGAGAGGAGTAAAAATAGTGCCTATTGTAGCGTGCAGGCAGCAGGCTGCGGCAGGGTTGTGTAACGGTGCCAGCCAGTGTGGGGTGGCTCTCCCAGGGATGGCAGGGCTGCTGCGGGGATGTGGGTCACCCGGGCACAGCCCAACAGGGGGCCGGGCAGCAGCGGTCCCTGTGGGAGAGGAGGGGTGTCCCAGCCACTCTCCTAACGCCCAGCTGGGCCACCCCCAAGTCCTAGTCTGGGGCTGCTGCCCAACTGCTGGGAGCAGCCAGCTCCATCCTCTGCCACCAGCCTGCAGTGGGAACCGGCGGCTGCACCCGCATCCCCCCAGCCTGCCCTTCCCTGGAGCAGCCCAGCTCCCGCAGCCTCTCCTCCCCACGCTCCAGCCCTGACCAGTATGCCAGCTCTCCCATGGATGCTCTCCAGTTCCCCTGCCTCCTCCTGAGCTGGAGAGCCCAGAGCTGGCCAGGGGCAGCCTCACCGCTGCCCAGGAGAGCGGACACCCACTCCCCGCTGCGCCCTGCTCTGCACAGGGATGTTTTCCCTAATGCTTGTCCGCAAAACCATGAGATTAAGACGGGAAAGAGCATGGATCACTTTCCAGCAGCCAGCACAGCACATCAGGAGCCATCCGGGCTGGACCTGTGGCTGTGCCAGGGCAGTCATGCCTCTGTCCTCACCCTGAGAGCCCTCGACGTGCCTGATTTTGCAGCTGGTGTGCTGCCGCGCTTTGCCGATTCGCTTGCAAATTGCTTTCCAATAGCGTGGTCCCGTAAAGTGTTTTAGCAAAAGCTGGATTCTGCTTTTTTATGGATTAAACACAGGTCCGTCGGCACCAGCAGGAGCTGGTTCCTCCGGCGTGACGCGTGGCTGCAGAGTAAGTGGGTCAGGGCAGCGGCTTTTGCAGACACCAGCCAGAGCCACCTGTGAGACGCCGTGCCCAGCACCCTGCTTTCCTTGCAAAGAGGCTCAAATAAAAAAAAATCACTTGCAGACGTGGCTCAGCACAGGAAAGCGCCCGCCACTCAGGCATTTGTGGTTTTCAGTGTACCACTGTGCCTTAACCTGGCCACAAAGCCACTGGTGTCGCTCCTTGTTGGGAGTCAGGCAAAGGTCCTGAAAAGTAGGTCAGTGTGACTGTTCCATCCAGTGGGCACTATCCTGACCCACGCTGGGGAAGCAGGAGGGACGCATGTGCACATCTGCAAGGCAAGGGAAGGTTGTACCCCCCACCCTGGGCAACACAGCTTGTCCTGATGCTCCATCTGGCTCCTCTGCTCTCCTTAGTGTTGGCAGAAAGCAAAGAACTCAGGTAACAAAAGCAGAAATGCTGGTACCCACCTGCCCAGAGCATCCGAACCATACCCCGACCCATGGCGAAGTGTCTGCCACAGCAGGCACCATCATGGTCAGTGCTTTACTCATGTTCCCCTCTTTAAGTCCAGCTGGGTTGTCAGTGGGAAATGAGGATTGTGCCAAGAGAAAACAAACTCCATTTGACATTGCCCACCCAGAAAACACCACATTTTTCACTGCCTCCTTCCACCGTTGGGTGCAGACAGGATCAGACCCAGCCAAAGGAGCACCAGTGCCAAAAGGGGTGGCTCGGGCCAGTATTTAAGATATTTACCCCAGTAGCAACCCCCATCTTGCTGCTCCATGACAGCTGTGGGTACAATTATTTCTCTTATAAAAAGCCAGGAGAGCATCTCACTATAAATCTTGACTGTCCTCACCAGCACTTGAAGTTTGTCCCTACTTAATCCCTGTGTGGCTCTTTCCCTCCTTCTGGGGAGCATGCAAATACCTTTGGAGCTGATAAGTCCTTTCTATGTCAACTTTCAGGTTGGTTTTATACAGCAAAATATCACTTCATTATAATGCAAATGGAGGAATCCCTGGGAAGCAATCAGAGCAAGCAGGGAGGTTTGCTCGCATCGTTTCGTGTCAGACAAGCCGGGATGAAAGGACCGGCTGGCAGGAAGCGCTGCCTGCAAATGCCACCGCGTTTTTGCCGTTCCTGTGCTGATCCTGCTCAGGCGGGCACAGGGCTGGAGCGAGCCAGGGCTCTTCTCCACCCTGGCTTTGGCAGAAAACCTGCCTTTCCCCTCCCGCCTGGCTCCCACCAGGCTGCCTGATCTGTTGGTGCCACCAGAACAAATTCCCATTAATTGCGGCACCTTCTGCGGCAGACCCCAAGCCTGGTGCGTGCTGCCCAGCCAGCTCAGCACCTCCTGGCATCGCCCTCGTCCTCTGCAACCCCGCGCCCAGCAGCCGCCCAGCCCATTGCCCAACACCTAACCTTGCCCTACAGCCTCCTGCTCAGTTCTGTCTCCTTCTCCTGCATCCCTGCTTCCATCCTCTCCACTAAGAGAGCAAAGCCAGCTCCGAGTAGTTCACTGCAGCCCTTGCCAGATGAATAATTGATGATCAGAGGACTGGAGCACCTCTGCTATGAGGACAGGCTGAGAGAGTTGGGGTTGTTCAGCCTGGAATAGAGAAGGGTCTGGGGAGACCTTAGAGCCCCTTCCAGTACCTGAAGGGGGCCTACAGGAAAGATGGGGAGGGACTCATGTTAGGATGAGCGGTAACAGTTTCAAACTGAAGGATGCTAGATTTAGACCGGATATCAGGAAGTTCTTTACTGTGAGGGTGGTGAGACACTGGAACAGGTTGCCCAGAGAAGCTGTGGATGCCCCATCCCTGGAGGTGTTCAAGGCCAGGCTGGATGGGGCTTTGAGCAGCCTGGTCTAGTGGGAGGTGTCCCTGCCCATGGCAGGGGTTGGAACCAGATGGTCTTTAAGGTCCCTTCGAACACAAACCATTCTACAATTCTATGAATAAGCAGGTCCCCAGGAGGGGACAGGCTTGGGGCTGTTGGTCCCCTGCCCATGCATGCAGCAGGGGACCACAGTAGGCAACAGGAAGGAGAGGGACAGCAGCAGCGGGACCACCAGCAAAAGAGCTGGCAGGGGAGGGCATGGTGCATGCCAAGCAGCCACCACAAGCACCAGGCCACTGGCTGTCCCCAGGGGAAGGGATGGGGACCACAGCCACCACTCCCCGGTGTAGGAATGCCCACCTCCTCTCTGGGCGTCCCTCAGAGCATACAGGGGCATGGGGACAGCACACCCTCCCCAAAGGGACACCCTGCGAGGACAGGGGTGTTAGCAGGTGTTGGTAAGGCAGGTTAGCTGGTTCCAGCTAACCTTGTCCTGGGCACGGGCAGGCAGGGCTGTGCCCGCAGCCCCAACCCGGGCATGGAACATAGGGAAAAGGGGGACTTTGTCCCCATGTGGCCACCCTCTTCGTGCACAGGGAGACAGGCAGGATCCATGGAGAAGGAGAGGCTGCTGGAGGCTCACAAGCCACAGACATCCCGTGCCATTTGAGTGCTGGGTATTTACAGTCTAAGAGGAAAGCCTCTGGCAGGGCTTAATCCAGCTGAAGCAATTGCGCTTAGATAAAGCCACGAGGTACAAATGGCTCGTAATGAGGGAGTTTAGCTAGATGAATATTTCTGGAGTAATTGCAGCTTTGCCTGATAACACAGGCAGCCTAAATGGGTCTGTCACAATCCCACTAGGCAGGGAGCAGGGAGCTCAGTGCCTGGTGACAGTGTTCCTGGCCCAGCTCTCCGGGGGTGCCCAGCTTCTACCCCCAGACCAAAAGGGCTGATTTCCCCAGGCACTGTGACATCCTGCTGTCACTGCTAAGGTGTCTGCTGCGGGAGCACCAGCCAGGTCCTCCTCTCTGGGAAAGGCTCCTACCTGGCTAGCATCAAATATTTAGCTGGAAAGGGTCCTGGGACATGAGGCCACGTGTCCCGCCTGCCCTAAGGGGGCTGCATGCCCTGCACACCCCGGCACGAGGTTGCCCTGCTCCAAGGGCCTCCCCGCAGGAAGACACCAACATCTCTGCAATAATCAGCCCACTTACAAAGGTTAGGAAGGCTCCTCGCAAATCCTCCCCTCGGTTTCCTTCCCCCGAGCTTTTTCTCACCCTCTGCCTCTCCCTTGAGATAGCAATCAACGATACCGCAGGTTTAATTAATGTTTTTGACTTGCAGCACAGGGATGTGATTTCTCCTCTGTGCTTTTGCCAGAAGTCGCCTTATCCTGGCAAGTGGGCAGGTAACCCGGGCAGGCCAGACTGGCTGCATACCCGCAGCTGCTAACGAGGCGAGGGGTCGTGCCTTCAGGATCCCCAGCAGTGTTGGGCCAGGGGGAAGATGGCCCATGCTTGGGCCAGGTATGGCATGCCGCTGCTGGAAAAGCTGTGAGCCATGCCAGGACCTCTGGCTGCAGAGCCTTGGGTTTGAAAAGCCCCTGCAGCGACTTTTCCCAACAGCGAAGAGGGACAAGGTGCTCCCATGAGACCCCATCCCACTGCCACCAGGCAGAACCAGCAGGGGCTACCGGCACAGGGGCACCCAAATAGCCCGGATAACAGATGGTACATTGCCGTCATCCAGGGCTGCTTCATGGCCTTTCTAGTTTTATCCAAGATACTCAGACGATATAAAATTAGGTTTGAGCCTTACTGCTAAAAAGAAATGTTAATAACATTCAGCCCGAGGGCTAAAGATGGAGCCACGTCTATTAATACACTGGCATCTTCACCCTCTGGAGCGGGATTTCTAAGCCAGCCCGCTCCAGCACAGCTGAGGGCTCGCTGTTTCTCAAGAGCCAACTTTAGCCATGACTCCCTTTCATGCAGGGTGGCAAGAGCACGCAAAGCAGGTGGCTACCTCTAATTACAGGGAGGGCTTTTTCCCTGGGGTGTTTAATTAGCCCTGATCAGCAGAGATGCACCATTAGAGCCCAGGCAATCTCTGTATGTCAGCGTGGTCTGGAAGATGGTCAGGTAGCCCTAGGAACAAGGCAGCGGTGGAGGCAGGAGGAGGGGGGAGCTTGCTGCATCACCGGCACTCAGCAGGCACAGGCTGGTCCAGGGGCAAGGGGGGCTTCAGGTCATTGGAGACATCAGTGCCCAGCTGGGAGGGGGCAGGGAAGGGGAACAGGGCCCTGAGGATGCACCGTGCCATAGGTCCCTTTCCCTCATGTGTGAATGGGAAAGGGAAAGCTCGGACTCGCTCCTCTCCCAGCAGCACCTGCCCTGTCCTGGGTGGAGCAGGGAGACATGGGGTAAGAGGAGGTGATGATCCTGTTTTTCCCGGTCCTGCCTGCATTCCTGCGTTACTGCACTTCTGAGAGCCCCAGAAAACCCTCACATGGAGCATAGGATTTTGCTAAGCCTATTAATCAGTTATTAAACTAAGTTTGGGAGTTAAAATCTTCCCAGAAAGGCGCTGACTGCACCCTCAGCAGGAGATGCCCAGCTTGTGTGTGGGCAAAACACTCTTTGCAGTGAAACAAAAAGCCACGGGTGGAAAATGTACCCCTGGGAGTGGAGCCATGCCTCTTCCCAGCCCTAAATCACCCATGAGTGGGCTGTGACATTCTCTGCTGTGCTTGTTACCCCCACAGCACGTGAAGCTTCCCCACAAACACCCCTGGCTCTGCAAACTGCATGAGTACTGCCTGTAGGATGAGCAGGCTGTGCCCTGACCTCTCTTATTTTAGTGCCAAAATCCCCAGGGTCCCTGGATTACTGCAGCCTCACGAAGCCAGGGCCCAGCTAACCAACAGGGTGTCCCCACACAGAACCAAGGACGCTTTTTGCTTGTTCTGCCCCAAAGCGTGTCCCACCGACCGTGACAAACCACACCTCTTCCCCATGGACCCTCCACCGCTGCAATGCCCGCAAAAGCCCCATCTCGCATTGCCCTCAGCTGCCTCCTGCCCCCCAGGCCATGGGCTGGGTAGGGGGGCTGCTGGTGCTCTGGACAGCCTGCGTGTGGTGGGTGAGCGCTGGGCTCCTGCTGCAGCCTTGCCAGGCACGGGGGCCATCATGCAGTGCCTGCTCCCGCTCGTCTCTGGGGCCCCGAAATGAACCTTGTCAGCAGACACCCCTGGAAGGGGAGGAGATGACCAGGCGGGCACCCACAGTTGCACGGCCCTTGTTTCCTTAAGAAACCAGGACAACAACAGCTCTATTTCTACACAACCAGGTCAAAGTAGGGATGGGGCTTGCTGGAGGAGACGGGGAGCAATGCCAGGGGTGGTCACCCAGTCCTGCTCGCACTAGCCAGGCTCGGTCCCTCTGAGTACAGCTGGGGGATGGCTGTGCTGGACCTCAACCCCTGCCTGCAAGGAGAGGGCTGGCAGCTCTTCCCAAAAACAGCCGGAGCTGTAAACTCTGGGTTGTGCTGGCAGCTCTGCTGCTCGTTCACCCACCCCAGGGTGCTGCTGGTGGCTGCAGCAGGCAGTAACTGGAAGTGCTGGGCACAGCGTGGGCTGCCCACCAGCCGCTTTACAGCTCTGATGAGCAAAGGGCAGGAGGGACAGCAAAGGGCAGGAGGGACAGCAGGTCTCTCCATCCCCCCACCGGCACACGGCCGGGCTGCTGGGAGCCATCAGCTGGGCTGGGGAGGCTGCAGTCGGCGCTGGGGGGGGTGGAATTTGTTAAACGCTTGCCATGAAATGCTGTGGTTTCTGTGAAACTCGCAGCAGAGACCTGCTCACTTCCAGGCACGCCTGCCCGGGCGATCGATGCACACCGTACCTCGCTGCTCGCAAGGGTTTTTGATCAGTGAGCTCAGCCCTGCCTGTTTCCTATCAGCTGCTTAACTATTTCCCTGGCAGCAGGAATGCAGAGTTAGCAGGGACACTGCTGGAGCTGTGGGTAGCAAAGATGGAGTCAGGGATGCTGGGGGATCTCCAGGCTGGGCCCCTGCTGCACCGGACACATTGGGCCAACGCAAACCTTCAGGAGCATCCTTGTCCCTTGCTCCTGGTGGTACCTGGCTCTTCTCGGGGACCCCCAAGGCAAGCTGACAGGCAGCATCATCCACCCCCTTGCTCTCCAGCCATCATAGGGTGGCCATGCCAGGGGTGTTGTGGGAGGGGACCTGCTGGGCAGGGAGGCAGCAGAGCTGCAATGCCCAGCACAAATCCCGTTAAACACTCCACGGTGCTGAGCGGCAGCTCCGAGCCCTGAGCCTCCTAAAGGAGGTAAGGCTGCTTAGGACACCCTAAGCTCTTCATGCAGATGAACGCTTGAGGCCATCAAAAAGGTCTTAAAAAGCTTAAGGCAGGTAAATGTTTAAACTGCTCTAAGCCCTCACAGTGACACAGCCAGGCCAGAGGGAAGTCCCCAGTGTGAAGCCATCCAGGCAGAGCAGACCTCCAGGGCCACCAGGTCCCCATGTCCTCAGCTGCCCCCGGGGCTGTGTTTCTCCCCCAGCCCATCCCTCCATCCTCCCAGACCACATCCGCATGGCAAAGGGTCCGGCTGCCACGTCCCTCTCGGCACTGTATTTATTTTCTGTCTAGACACTGCTGGATTTGATATGCAGCCCTCCAAGCCCCAGCCACAGCTTCTGCTCCCTCTCATCAGGAGAGCAATAAAACGAATGGGTTTTTTTGTGGGCAGTTACACACTTAATTCAAACTCTACCCACTGAAAAGCCTGAATGAAATTGCAGAGTGCAGTTGGTGCCCCAGGAGTGTTTTCATAAATAAATCTGGAGGTTTCAGTGGGATCTTGAATACACAGTAAATAGGAGTCTGTCACAAGCGTGTGCTCTTGCTAAGAGACAGCAGAATATATCTCATTCACAACAGCAGATCAATCCACACAGATTTTCCTCAAGTGGTTTCTCAGTGTCACTAATGACGCTTCCCTTCTGGTTGCAGAGAAGTGAATTTGCAGTAACCAGATACCGCAAATTACTTCACTTGCTTCCAAGATGCTGAAGCTGCCCTCAAGCTTAATACTGCATGTTATTGCAGGTATCTGCTCTTCTTTTCTCTGAGGTACCATGAGAAAAGCCTTGCTGTCTGTCTGTCTGCCTCCCAGGTCTTGTGTTCCTACATGTTTATTTTCAGTGTGGGAACAAACTGAGCTCTCCAGTTCAGGCCATGCATTGGCCCGAGAGAGGACGCTGGGTGCAGGATGCTCACCCGGCTGGGCTTCAGCCTCGCACCCACAGTCGTTTCCCTCCCCAGGCTCCGTTAACTCAGCGAGTGCTGACAGCATAGCGTTTCCAAACCTACTCCCATGAGGCAGGAACACCGCGTTCCTTCCCGGAGCTGCCTAGCTTGGAGCAGGGCTTACTCTCAGACTCACTCTTTACTTTTAGGAATATTTATTCCTACAGCATCAACCTGCAGTTTGCTATTTAACTGTGCTGGGATACACACTACCTGAAGCACACGGGCATTGCGAAGGCAGCAGTATAAATTAGTATTTTACTTTGACATAAGAAACATAACATCCAGCCAAGTGATCCGACATCTGCACACATCCTTTTCAGCCTCCTCCCCAGCCCAAGCCACCTTCCCACCATAGCAACCCACCCAGTGCACAGCACTGCTGCCACTCCTGCTCCCAGTCTAAAATGACCCCAGAAACACCTCTTATGACCTTCCCAGCTTTTCCGGGGAGACAATACAACCACCAGTTGTGACCAGGGCTACCGTAACCTGCTGCTCCCTCTGCCTGGAAACTGCCCCGGCAGCCACATCCCCAGTCCCGTGCCATGGGAGGGAGGGAGGGGTGGCCGGCATGTGATGGATCACCACTTTTAGCCCTGTGACAGGCATGAGAATCTACTGTTGGGTCTTTCATAGGTTTTTATCTTGATGAGGAGCCATAAAGAAAGCGGAAAAGGCAGCCAAGCACTTTGATGTGGATCAGCACAGAGAGTTCCCAGCGTTCAGGCGGACACCTCAGACTCCCCAGGTCACCAGAGGACATTTGCTTCTTCCAGCTAAGGGCTCAGACCGCTGAGAAAACCCTGCTCCAGCCCCAGGAACCTGGCATGGGTGAAAATATGGTTGGAGGGAAGGAAGGATTTCCATATGAAAGAAGGAATCGACTTGGGAAGAAATAGGGAGGCTGCGGTGTGATGCTAACATGAAAAGCACACTCATGAATATGGACTTGGTAGAAGAGCCTATAAAACCCCATCTCCACACTTTGCAAATGCAGATTTATTTTGCATGCAGGACGAACGCTTGCATGTCCCAGCTCGGTACCGATACCCGCACTGCCAGAGGGGCTGTGGGCCCTTCCAGCAGAAGCCTGCAGCGGCACGCTCAGGATGCTCCAATGCTGCTTCCACGAGATTCAGCCCCTGCGAGGTTTCATCCCCAAAAGTGCTGCTTCCCACTGCTGGAATGGGAACGAGGGGTCTGCATCCTACTGCCTGCCACACCAGCTATTCCTTCTCTTCCTCTGTACGCAACCCCGCTCCATAACTCATCTCACCAGCAAAGCCTGGGAGACCCCAGGGTGCCAACACAGCAAATACCAGGTGATACAGTTCCCTAAGGCTGAAGTACCTTTTGTGTTGAAGGATTCTCACATGTAGTTCACGTTTTCTTTAAACAAAACCCAAGCCCTGATCAGCAAACTGAATCCTTCACCGTGGTGCTAAATTTCATACAAATTTCTAAACCTAAAAAAAGCAATCAATTATGACGCGATTTAAATAATAACCACGCAATTGCATCATAAGAGACAGGAAAATAGCGAGAGAATTTATAAAAAGACAGGCTTACTCAGCTTTTAATGTAGCACGAGCGTTCACTCAGGCATCCTTGGAATGATAATTTTGAATTAAGGTTGATGATAGCCTGAAATAATAACCTCCATACTGTCTACAAGGCCTTTATTCTATTAATTCCTGCGTCTCAAGCGGGGTGATAAATTCACTCACTAGTGGTCAATTAGCACTTTTCCTTACACCATGTATTTTCTGCAGATACAGTCTCTGCAATCCAGAGCACTTGCAAAAAGCCTTTCCGTTCAACTGACTTTTAATGACCAAGAAGCTTTGCTGCTGGAGAAGCTTTGGTCCCTGGGATGAAAATAAATGGGACGTGCCTTTATGTCTCACTACTTTGTGCTTTGCCAGTTCATTTTTTGTACAGAAATATCGCCTGAGTCCCCCAGACACGGACAGGCACACTCGTAACCCTCGCCCTCTGGTCTCTGCCACCTGGTTCAGCTGCATTTCTCCTCTCTAGGTTCAGCCCCCCTCACGTTTTTTTAGGAATATCTTGACTCCATGAATTGTCATTTATGTCCCACACCTGGTCTGTCACCAAGTTTGTGCCAGGATTCTCGCAAGGGTGACAAGGACACACACTGACAAGTGAGGCCACTGAGAGCAGGCACCACGAGACCTTACTTCATTGCACAGCCACCAGCATCCTGAGGACCCTGCTCTCTCCGGGACCCTTGGAAACTACTAGGGAAATAAAGTGCGAGTGACTCACCGCTGTGAGCTACAATGAAATACAGAAAACTTAGCAGAGGAGCAGCTCCCCTAGGTCACAGCAAGGGGCTATCCTGCTCAGGATCCGCTTTCTCCCAACATCTCAGCTCCAGCTCTAGCACACAGCAGACTCCCAAAGAAGGGTGCAAGAACAGGGTAAGTTTAATGGTACATCCCAGTCATGAAAATTTTGTGGCCCTGGGACTTCCTGAGCCAGGTGATATCTTGCCTTTATAGCCTCCAGCAGACGCAGCGTTGGCTCCCTGCCTCTGGCATTCAGCCCCAGCGGGGGACACCAACCAAGGTCCTTTTGACCGCAAAGCATCTTTTGCAAACGGCAAAGCCTCTCCAGCAATGCAGCCTCCGTGTCAGCAAGGGACACCACGGTGAGGCACTGAGAGGCTGAGGAAGGAAGACAGACAAGTTTTTGGACAAGTTCTGGGAGCCGAACACGGCATGGATTCCTCACCCCCAGCACAGGCCACAGCAGCACATCTGCTCCCAGGATGTTTCTCCAACCCCACGTGTGAATTTGGGAAATGATCTGGTTAGGAAAAGAGGTCCGAAAGAGGTGCAAGGGGAGACCCTGTGGGGACTGAGAATTGCCTTAGCAGCAACGTCTTGCAAGACCAGGACCACAGGAGGTAAGAGGTGAGGAGAAGCAGAAAGCCACTGTCCTCAGCATCAATGAGATGCCATGGAGAGGAGGAACAGGGTAGACTGGTCCCTGCCACTGCCACAGGAGTACAGAGGTGACTCGAACAAAGCATCAACTAAATACAGTGTCTTGTCTATGGGCAGGAAAGGCAGCAGCAAAGAGCTTTTCTGATTTATACTCGGGACACAGGTACAATAAGCAATTCAGTAAATAAAATGAAATGCCAGCTGGGAAGGGCTCAGGCTCCCAGGGCAACTTCCCCTTCAGAAGAGCTGATTCTTCAGCAATCTGACATTTAAAGTGTCCTAAATTTCTTAAACTGGACTCATAACTGGAAAATGCAATGGTGGCTACCACCTCTGTAGTGACAAAGGGGAAAATTGAAGTCCTGATTCCCCTGGCCCCTTCCTCTGCCTGGTATTTTTCCATGGCCTGGTTACCCTTTGGACACATCCCAAGTTCCTTCCTGTGGTGGTCTCTGAAATTCATTTAAATCAGGAAATTACCCTGCCTGTTTTTCTCCATAGACTACATGTGTCCAGGCTGACAAGTCACAGCAGGACTGGATGTCAACCATGATTTAACTCTTCACGTCCAGGGCCAGGTCCCTTTGAAGGACATCTGCCCTCTCAACTCCATGACACAAAACCCATCGGGTTTGATGGCTCCAGGCAAGCGTGCAAGGTCCACCACATCTAGGAGAAGCCCATTTCAGCTACCCTTTGCTGGATCCTCTCTGACTCCCCTTGATCCTCCTTGCAGGGCAGACCGGGACTGCTCACAGCACTCAGGACATGGGTGCACCCCAGCTTTATGCAGGTGTATGCTCTACTGCATGGTGGCAGCCAATGCACGAAGCAACATGGGGATGCCATCAGTATACAGGGTGCTGCAGAGAGTGCCAAGACATACGGCAGCGAGACCGACAGCGCTGCTGTGGCAGGCTGGAGGAGGGCAGGACGTCTGTCAGCACAAGGGAAGGGGCTTCAAGGAGAGGAGCCACAAGGCTGTGCAGAGAGCGAGGCTGTTTCTCAACGAGACCAGATATGTTGCTACAGGATGGGACATGGCAGGGGTTGTTCTGCAGCCAACAAGCTGTGGGGGCTGAACAGATCTCATCTCCCCAAGGTACAGCTGAGCCACAAGTGCCTTTAGTGATTAACATCAACTTCTTACAGCTACGTCAGCCTTTCTGGTGCATCAGCTCCAGACTTGGAAAAGTCTGGAGCACTCCTGGCACAGATGCATCCCCAGCAACCAAGCACAGGTGCCACACAAGCTCTTGCCATGAGCACTGGCCTCCACAGCTGCTTAACAAGGGAAGGATGGTCACTTCTGCTTTTTAAAAGATCCCCCTGGTCCCCAACTCCGGAACAGATCAGACCCATGGTGGGGCATGGCAGCCATGGTGTATAGACAGATAGAGATTTGGGGTTGACTGTAGCCTTTAAACTTACATTGTGAATGATTTTGAGAGACCCCGGGTCCTTCTGTGATGATGATTCACTTGGAAAGCTCATATCTATGGGAAAACTTCTGATCTAGAAGCATATCTCAAGCAGACCAAGTGCGTGATGCCCACTCCTACCACCAAATTGCCCAGATCAGTGCCACCCATCCTGCCTGGTAGGGCTTTCTGCTGAGAACCAGGGTCAGGAGAAGGGACCTTAAAACTAGGGCTAACTCCAGCCAAGGTTCCCATATCCTCCAGCTCAAACAGGCGAGAGTGGCCTGCTGCTAGAAGACAAGAAGAGTTGGAAAAGATGATTAATAGAAGCTTGGAAACAAAGCTGGCTTGATTTCTTTTGAAATGGAGAGCAGTTCCTCAGACAGCAGCCAGCGTGAGCCTGCACAGCTTCCAGTGGGAAGGAAGATAAGCGCTTGCCTGGACACAGTCCAACCCAGTGCGAAGGGAGACACATTGAGGAAGTGAGAAGTTCACAAACAAACCCATGGCTCTCAGTCCCAAGGCAGTGATGGACTCATAGGACTCCAGCTCGGGCTGGGGCCACCGTGGAGCACACTGCCCCTTACTCCTGGAGTCAGTGCCAGGCAGGGTGGCGCGGTCACAGATGCCTGAAGGTCAGCCACATCTGCATGAGGCAGAGCAGAGATCGGGCAGGAGATGAACCCTTCCAGCAAAGCCAGCCGGGCCAGGAGATGCGGGAAGCTGGTTTACGGCCTTTGGCAGAAGCTCCAGGAGCTGTGACAGGAGCTGGGCAGGATGGAGAGCAGAGCTGCTGGCTGTTTCGAAGTCTACATTGCACCAGCCCTATAAATCAAGTGGGGAGACGTAGTAAACTCATCATGGTGGGATTAAATGACTTTCTCACTGGTATTATGCCAGTGCCATCGAGCCTTGCTTCATCCCACTCATTTCCAGGGGCTCTAAATAAAAGCTTCTTCCCTGCACTGTTTGTGATGTGGGTAAACGTGGGCAAACAAAGAACCAGCTCCTGGCTGGGGAAGGCAGCACCGAGTGTCCATGCTGCGCACCGCCTTCTGCCAAACAGGAAAGATGAGGGCGAGCTACTCCAAACCAGTGTGGGCAGGGAGCTCTGGTCCCCCTCTCCCAGCAGGATTGCAAAAGACCTGGTGGCCTCCACTGGGCCGCTCCAGCTTGCGGACGTGGCAGGTAGTCCAGCCACAAACCACACAAGCTAAGGGAATGATTCTTTTAATTAGAAACAAGCCCTATCTATGAAATAGCCTGCAACACTTAAAGTGATGTTTGTAAAGAAAATGTTTTATTTCCAGGGAGATGGCTCACTTATGACAGCTGTAAAACCCCATTAATGAGAGGATAAGAGCTTTAGAGCTGTTACGAAATCCACTGGCTCATTTCTTGTCTTTAGCGTTGCCTACAATTCAATTTGCACTCTGGATCATTTGTTTAGCAGACATTGGTTCAGCAAAGGCGAGTTAACTGCATCTAGCCCTTCTTCGTTCCCAAGGCACAGCCACGTGCTCCCAAAAGCTGGTCTGCGTGACCTGCAGGGTACAGCCACAGCCCCCCTGCCAGGATGGGGCCAGCACAGCCTCTCCCCACTGCAGACTGGTGCAGATGGGCCCAGTCGCTGTGTGCTGGGGCCTCGGCAGCTCCCCTGGGTCCCACCAGGCGTCTGTCCTCCGGCAGCCCACCCAACCCAGGGGTGCTCCTGGGTGCCTGGGGCAGCTCTGCAGAGCCCCAGCATCACCTTTTGGGCTTTACCCCCCCACCTCCACAGTGCTCAGAGCACCTTGCTGTAGCCTGTCCATGAGGGCAGGTCCCTCTGCAGCTCCTCTCTTGTATGGAGCAACAACCTGGACTCTGGCTATGATGGCACTGGGGGTGGGAAGAGTGGGGCAGCGCTCCATCCCAATCCTAGTCCCTCTCCCACAGGGACAATAAAAAAATTAAATACATATATTCCCATAGGAACACCATACAGCTTTGCACGTTGAACGGAGAATCAATTAAACCAGACAGCCTCTCCTGGAGCTCATTCTGTACAGTACAATTGAACGCTACCGAGGGCTTCACCCACCCGTCTTTAACAAGGAGGCAGGAAAACTCCGCTGCAAAAGCTGCGGCACAAAGTTACACCAGGGCAGGGACGCCGACCCATGGGGTAGGAAACGTCCGGGGCAGGAGGGCTCCCGCCGCCGCCAGTCCCGGGCGCCTCCTGTCATTGATGCCTTCGCGACGCCGAGATACGAGTGCGGCTCGTGTTGACTGTTGAGCAGAATTGCAGCGCGCTGTCTCCATTTATTTGATTTGTATCGCCTGAAGGAAAAATGCTTTTGCTGTCTTCATGCACTCTAAGCATTTGGCTTCAAAATAAGAGCTCTGGGGACCTGTCATCACATGCTCTCCTCCCCAGAAAGAAAGGGCAAGATCCAGTCTTTTCGAGCTGAATTGCAAAAAAGTGCTCCAGCCTCTGCTGCTGCTTCTTCGCCTTGCTCAGAGTCGACCTTGCAAAGGTTGTTTTTGAAAGCAGCTCTCTCCTCCTGCTGCAGTTTCACATTAGAGCTGTCACGTCCTGACTTCCCTGCTTTACCTGGAGGACTTTGATAGCCTTTGGAGGAGTCGGAAAAGTAGCAGCATGGCTCAGGCTCTTCCACCCTGAACAAACACTCTCAGGATGTGATCCGACATACCCTGGTCCACTGGCAGAACACAAGTGCTCACCTGCCCAGCACAGCCTGCAGGACGGGAACAGGTCCTGCCTGCTGGGCGTCTGGGTCATTCCTCCCTGTCCGGTGAGCTCTGGCAGGATTTCCTCCTCTCCAGGCGTGCAGGGGGCCATGGGGGAGGTACATGATGGTACGAGTGTGCTGAGCTCAGCCCGGCTCCTCCAGCCTCAGGCTTGTGCACGGATGCACAACCCAGCAGCTCCCAGGGACAGTGACACGTTTGCAAAAGGCCTGGGTGAGTCCAAAAGAAAAGCACAGGGTAGAGCTGCTGGGAAAGAGCTCGCCTCTGTTCTTGGAAATAAGGAGTGAAAATCCAGCTCCCCAGCTTCTCCCAGTGCAGATGCTGGTTTCTTTCTCATCTCAGATTCATCGGTTTTGTGTAACATGCTTTCCGTCGCGTGTAACCCAGACACCCATCCCAAAGCACATTGTGGGGGATGTCACTGCCTGTAGGGACAGAAAGCAGACGCGGTATGCCCTGGGCTCCACTTGCTCCCAGACCCCTTCACACAGCTATCTGGCATCTCCACAGCCCTGTGCACCCCCCCAGAGGGGCACAGCCCCCCTCCAGCCTGTGGCAGCCTCAGAGCTCATTCCTTACTCTCAGAGGAAGCAATGGATGGGGCTTTGAGCAGCCTGGTCTAGTGGGAGGTGTCCCTGCCCAGAGCAGTGGGGTCAGAATTAGGTGATCTTTAAGGTCCCTTCCAACCCAAACCATTCTGTGAAAAAGAAATATTTGAATTATTTATTTAGCAATTGACTCCAGTCCCTCAGATCAAGACAGTCAGAACAGCAAACCCAAAATAATGTTTCCCTAATTCTGCATTACTCCAAAGCACTGTTTTGCTCTGAAACACTGAGCTTGCTCTGACAACACTGTTAGGGTTGTACCAGATCTCACTCCTCCTGTCTCTCACTTTCTCTTCCCCTCTCCTCCCTCCCCCTCCTGTTTTTCCCATCTGTGTTAGGAGCAGAGGAAGCGGAGATGAAGCACAGGCTGCTGGCTCTTCCTGCAGGCTCCGAATTGCCCAAACCAGTTGATTCAGTTCAGTCTCTGCATTTCTTTGCCCGCCACTGACAAGCTCTGCAAAGATCACGATGTGTTTATGCTTCTCCCCGCGCGATGAGGAAGACAAAACGGGAGCGCTCAGTGTACTGTTAGAGAAACTGTGAAGAGCAGCTCTGCAAGCGCGATGGTTGGAGGATCCAGAAAAGCTCTGGCCCAGCACAGGACCCTGGTTAAATGATTTACCGAGGGCTGCCAAGGGGCTGTGCAAGCATCATGCAAGGCAGCCTGCTGCTGGCTGCAGAATTTACCTGCTTATTCCCTTCGTTAGATTCCCCCCACCACTGTCTCCAAAGGAGGAGGAAAAAAAAAAAAAAAGTCTTGAAAGCTCCAAACAATTCCGCAGCGAGCCGTGGTATTCAGGATGCAGAGGGAGGTGACCCCACCAGATCATGGTTCATTCAGCAGCGGCCCGTGGGTGTTGCTCACCCAGAGAGCGGAGCCAGCTCTGGCAGCTCCCTGCCCTACTTCTCTTTCATAAATGCATAATTGTGACATGGCGTTACATAATTTATCATGTTACATCGAGATTGGGGCCATCCTTGTGCAGCTTATTCCTCTGGGTGTTGGAGCTGCCAGGGAGGAGAGACAAGAAGTTCTTGCAAAGGGGGTTTTCTCCATTGGAGGGTTGATTTTTGGGAGGCCCCATGCTGCAGCCCCGCAAACAGCCACTACTTCAGAAAAAGCTTTTAGAGTTGAGAACGGAGTCTGAGAGACCCTGTCCCATAGCACACAAGCTAAATGAGTCGCACAGACACCAAGGTCTTAGTCCAGAGCCATGCAGAGATGGCATCCCCTGCCTTGCACCACGCACATCCCAGACCTTGCACAGCTCCCCGGCACCCTGCTTTAACCACAGGGCATCTGCAACGACCCCAGGGCATCGCCAGAGGCGTCCCAAACAGCCTGCTGCTTTGCCAGTGCTCCTACCAAGGACACAAGAAATGGGCAGCCACAGAGGGGTAAAGCCCTCCCCACCTTCGGTGCCCATGGCCAAGGGACAGGCTGCAGAGCCACACACGGCAGCCTTTGCTGGACTGGCGTCCTCCCAGAGCAGGGTGACACACTCACAGCCACCAGTCAGACTAAACCAGCCGGAAAACATCTGTGCGGAGCAGCAGGAATTACGGCGCGAGGGCTCACTTCCCAGAAGATGCTAACGCAAGCAGGGTCTCTGGGTGCCAACACCCCCACGGTGCCTCCACGCCTCCCACGGGACAAGCTGCTCGTGTGCCGCCTTTTGCCTCCTCCACCCTCCAGGAGGGCAGGGCTCAGCCCATCCCAGGACACGCATTGCCTGGTCCCGGCTCAGCCCCTGCACTCCCAGGGCAGGCACCACAGCCCCAGCTGCAGCTCCCTGTCCTTGGCACACGGTATTTATGTCACTGGGATCTAATAGCTTGGCTCATCCCACGAGCCGCCGCTCTCATCCCAGCAGCGGCAGGACGGCCGGCTCCATCCCACATCCTCCCTCGCGCCGGGGCGGCAGGCGCCTCTCGCCTCTCCCCCAGCCCGCCAGGGTGATGAGTTCTGCAGGCACGGCAGGACTTCCCGCAGCAACCCACTCAGCTGTTTGACCTGGAAATGAGTCTGTCAGCCCCGGGAATGATGACACTGCTCCAGCTCTGGAGCCTCCAGCCTTCACCCCAGGAAAGCATGTCCAGCTACGGGACCTACCTATCAAGGAGGGGGAGCCAGCCAGCCACAGGCAGGACAGAGGCACCACGCTGCTGGTGGTCATTGCCGATGCCATTTCTCCCAAGGCCACAGCTGTGACCCTGTGCGTGCACACCATCGAGGAACCCCGGCACAGCCTTGTAACCACTGCCTGCCCCAAGACCTCCCCACGAGACAGGGATGCTCAGCAAGGCACCACTCGGAACCGACGGCAGGCAATAAACAGTCCTTGATTTCCCCAGAGGGAACTTGCTCCTCCCATTAATATTTTTAATTGATTGCCACTGATTTTTGCTGTGTCGAAGGCTGTGGAACAGAGGAGTTGATGCAGCATGGTACACAGGAGCTGTGGGAAGGACAACTGCAAAGGAAGGGCAAGGAACACCCCAGTGCCACCAATTCACCCCATAGCCAAATGGCCAAGGCACCAGGGTACAAGGTGGTGCCCAAGCACAATTAAGCAGCTTATACTCTCTGCCAGCACGGTTCTTGAGAGAGATTCACTAAACAGAGCTATTGTCCCTTTTTTTTTTTTTTTGGAGAAGACTACAGCCCTGCCTGACAAGCTGGGCTGCTGCCTCACGATACAGTTTCCTCGAAGTTTTTAATGCCACCTGACAATCCGAGCAAAAACATCGCATGCAAACAGATGCTCTGACCAAGCTCAAAGTACAAGAGAGAATTAGAGATGCCATTTGGCTGTTACAAGCGGCTCCGAGGGGATCAGCTCCTGGTGTTGCATAATTTAATATTTTAACCAATAAACTAAGTGACTAGAAAAATCTTTCCTGATAAGGCAAGCAGATGACACAGGCTGACAGTGCCATAAACAGCAAGGAGCACATGCCGCTAGTGCCAGTGATCTGAATCACCCAGGGAACAGCCACAGCCCCAAATACACCTTGAAACCATGAACACAAGGTCAGGCTGGGACCTGAGGGCACAGGTGCTCTGAAGGATGAGAGACTCGGTACAGGGAAGCAATGGCTGAAGGCATGACCTGGGGGCCACAGCTAATGAAAGCCACCAGGTTGTCCCGTGATGGCAAGACCATTGATAAATGACTGTCCTGTGCGGGACATAGCACCCAAAGAAAAATAAAATGCAGGTTAGGAACGACCCCTGGAAGCATCTGGTCCAGCTCTCTGCTCCCAGCAGGACTGTTGCAAACACTGGGTCAAGACATTTGAGTTTTGGAAACCTCCAAGAACAGAGACACCTCACAAACACTTCTCTAGTGACCTGGTCCAACACCATACCAGCCTCCTGGCACAAAAAAATGTGAGAAAGCTGCCCGAGCAGCAAAACAAGCCTTCAAAGGAAATGGCATAGAGGGCAAGACATTGCAGGCACAGTTGGTGAACGCAGACACGTGGGAAGGGACACCAAGCCCTCCATCATTGCAAGAGGAGACCAAACAGCACCAAAGGGCTAAAACATGACACTCAACAAAAGCCATCTCAAAATCAATAGCAGTTTTTCTACAGTGCAACAGACCAAACACTGACCAGCTTACCAGGAGCTGGGGAACGGACTGCCACTGCAGGTCTTGAGCATGAGGAAGAGCAAGCCATCCACACACAGAGGAGAGCTGATTTAGGCCTGCTTGCATGGCCCAAATAGCCTGGCCAGGACCAGCTGGGGTGCGTGAAGCCCGTGGGTGGCCAATAAAAAAAAGTAAGTGAGGGCAAGGCACAGGTGAGCTGTGGTGGATTGGGTTGGGTGCCAAGGAGAGCTGTCAGCCTGACGCAGCTGCCAGAGCCCTCCCAGGGCTGAAGTGTGGCTGCGAGAAGCCTCTGTGCCAGCTAAATCAGCCTTCCATCATACTCAGATGGAGAAGAGAAGGCTCCGGGGAGACCTTATAGCAGCCTTCCAGTACCTGAAGGGGGCCTAGAGGAAAGATGGGGAGGGGCTGTTTGCAAGAGCATGTAGCAATAGGACGAGAGGCAATGGCTTTAAACTAGAGCAGGGTAGGTTTAGAGTAGACATTAGGATGACGTTCTTTACAGTGAGGGTGGTGAGACACTGGAACAGGTGGCTCAGAGAGGTGGTGGAGGCCCCATCCCTGGAGACATTCAAGGCCAGGCTCGATGAGGCTCTGAGCAACCTGACCTAGTTGAAGATGTCCCTGCTCACTGTAGGGGGGTTGGACTAGATGGCCTTTAGAGGTCCCTTCCAACCCAACACATTCTGCGATTCTATGATAGATACATCTGTTAGCCTTTTTGTCTGGCTCATACCTACAGCCATTTGTCATCGCGGCTTCCTCGGGTGTGGGTGCGCGGGGCAGTGGCCGGGGAGCAGCGCCCTGTGCTCTGGGATGCTGCCCATCCCGTGGGCACTTTCCTATTTCCTTCCCCCTTCTTACGCTGAGTCAGTGCCGGTGTGGTGACAGTGAACCAGCATGCGAGCTCTCGCATGGGACCTGCAGCCCTGCGGGAGGTGCCTGGGTGCTGGGACGGGTGATGAGGCTTTTCGGGGCGTGAGGGAGTGAGCTGGGGAAGAAGAGATGCTGGATGCGCAGCCCGGGGGCTGCCACGCAGTTTGGTCTCCGCTCTGTGGATGGGCAGCCCATGGGTTGCACCAGGCTCTGCTTCGACATGAGGCGCTGCTCAGGGAAGTGGAAGCAGATTTTGGGGTGAAGAGCAAACCATTTGCTGGGGTGAAGGTGGCCACGGTAGGAGAGAGGGGCTGGAGGAGGGTGACAGCTTGGCTGGAGAGCTCGCCGTTCCCCAGCCACCAGAAATAGCTGCCAGACAGCTCTTTGGTGATGCACAGGCAGAAATATGTCCCAGCCACACAGTGGCCTCCTTCCAACAGTGTGCAATTAAAAAGCAAGTTTGCAATTTGATAATTTGTAGAGAAGAAATTAATTGCTACCTGTATCTTACCTGGGTCTGCGTGCTGCGATGACTGGCGCACACGCCCGGTCAGGACCTCCCGGGGAAGGGTAATTACCGGGGGAGGGAGCCGCAGGAGCCCGGCGTGGTGATGAGAGATGCCACTCGCCCTGCGGCCTCGGCCATGGCCGTGCACCCGTGTGCATCAGGCACACCAGAGTTAGAGATATTCAAGTGAAAGAGCCCGTCCCCTGCAGCCAGGGTGGGACCCTTCCTAGATGCTGAACGTGAGAGACCCCCATCCTCTGCCACAGCCCCGGTCTGGGAACCACCAGCCTGCTCCAACCGTGCTCTGCTTTGGAGCAGGAGGGAGCTGGATCAGGTCCCAGCTTGAGACGGCGCTGAGGTCTCGGCTCTTCAGACTGCCATGACACACCTTTGTCAGCAGGTTTCTTTGTATTTTCTTATTGCTACTGGAACAAAAACATGTTATCTGCGCGAAGTCCTAGCAACCCAGCAGCCGTGCTCCGTGGGGAGGGGTGTGCAGGGACCCCATCCCTGCCCAGCACAGCTGCGAGGAGCCGCTCACCCTGCCGTGGGACTGGTCCTTTGGAGCATCGCTGCGCAGGGTGCCCACGTTCCGGCTGCCAGAGGAGCCCCCTCCCCGTGTTTTGCCTGCGGGCAGGTTTTGGGTGTTGGCTCCTGTGCTTTTAAGCGCATGTGGGGGTAGCATGAAAGGCTTATCTGCCTCTCCTGGGGATGAAAGGCAGCCATCGCACCCACCCAGCAGGAACCTGCCCATCCGCCCACCCCTATCTCGGCTCTGCCGGGCGCTGCTGCGACGCCATGGCTGGAGAGCCCAAGGGGAGCAGCACCCGCAGGTCAGTGCCCACACAGAAGGGACGGGGAGCAGGATGGCACCACTGGTACCACAGCCCAGCAGAGCGGTCGGTGGGCTGGAAAGCCCCACACTGAAATATAGAAATGATCTGCCGGGGATGGGGCATGCAAATAGAACCTCATCGCGGTGGCCGAGAGCCAACCCAGCACATGCCAGCCGGCTCCCCAAAGATGCCACTGGGAGAAGGTGCAGGTCTCCATGTCACAAGCTTCGCAAGAGGTGAAGGCAACTGCAAAAATAAAGATCAGATTAAAAAGCATAAGTTCATGGCAAACTGCATCTACATCGGGAGCTCCCAAGACTGATGAAAGAAGCGGCGAGCACAAGGAGAAACCTCTGCCTGGCCCAAAAAGGCAGAGGATGACAAATCAAGTAGGCAGCAACCCAGAAAAGGAGAAGTGTTTGATAAATAGTTCAGCATTTGGGAGGCAAAAGCCAAACAATACAGCAAGTTATAAAATAAAATATCACAGTTATAAAACACTTTCCATCCTATGAGGGCTTCAGGAAGATGCTAAACAATGGCTACGGAGGTTAGATTTTTCAATCAGCAGGTCTGACACATCGGCGAGTGTAAAGGAGCCGGGTAAGGAGCCGTCTAATTAGCGCCTGCGAGTCCCTGGGACTTCCCCCGGGGTCCCAGCGCTGGCGCCCTGCCCCGATGTCCATGGAGTAAACAGGATGTCCCAGGCCGGTCCCGCTGACATCAGTCCTGTGCTGAGGGGTGAAACGGCCACGGCCGGCTTCTATCGATAAAGGTTTGAAGTGGGGAAATATCATTAGTGTCAATTAGCACCATTTTATGGAAAAGAGATCTTGGCACGTCTCTCTTCTTGAAATTGCCTGTATCAGTCAAACTGGTGACAGTGGTGATGTAAGAAGCTTGCGTAAGGCATTTGGCACTTCCAGCTGCTTGGAGCGAGCGCGGGGAGTGAGTGCATTGGAAATCCAGACACTCCCGAGGTCCCAGGGCCTGGCTGCAAACACGGCACCGCCGCTCAGCCGGGTGCTTCCAGGGGCCTCCGGTGGGGATTAATTCTTGTCCCTCCATTATTTAACACCTTCTCAGTTTCTCAGCAAAGGCAGATGCCCAGGTTCCGTCAGGGTGACGCAGCCCTGGGAGCAGGCTGTACCGCTGGCACGGCACCCGGCACCCGGGCAAGGGAGGGATGCATCCGGGGAGGCTGGGGACTCCCCCACGCCCAAAAGATGCCTCCCTAGGGAAGGGGCTGAACGCAGCCACCCGGGGGGGTTTGCAGCCCCCGGAGAGCCATGCGCAGCACGGGGTCAGCCTTTCAGGAGGGGGCGGGGAAGCCGGGTAAAGCCCAAAGAGGAAGCTGGGGAGTGGTGGAGGGATGGGAAGACAGACTTTTCATGGAGAGAAATTCCTGGGACACCATCCGCATGGGCCAGAAAAAGAGGTTAGGGGGCTAACTTGATCCCGGCTTATTAAAGCTCTTTCTGATGTGATTAAATCTTTGGCAGTGCCTCTGTTTGGCAGGCAATGACGAAAGAAGGCGGCAGTTGGAAATAAGGCATGGATATTTCAATGGGTGAGGGTAGCTGGCCCCTGAGATGCTCTGCCGAGGACTGCGGTGAGTTCCCCATCCCCGGCAATGCGGTAACCGAGGGTTGGGTAGGCTCAGCCTGCGTGCCCCTGACCTGGCTGTCCTGCAGGCTTGTCTCCGAAGCAGCACGCGGTCCCTGTGCACGAGACAGGTCTTCACGAGAAAAGTGTTACGGAGAAATCTCGAGCGGGTCTGTTTCCACCCCGGGGAGGAGCCCGCAGAGCCTGAGCAGCCCCAGCCCTCAGGGGACATCCCACCCAGCCACGCTCTGGCACTGCAGCTTGCACGGGAAGTCTGGCCTGTCGTTTTCCTGCTGGGGACACAGCTGCTTCCTCACGGATGGGGACACATCGCCTCCACATGCCAGGTGATGGAGGGCACGTGGCCGGAGGCAGGACCGCGGCCAAAGTGGGCGCAGCTGCCAACACCTGGTCACCCTGGGAAGGTCATGGTGCCCAACCAGACGCACACAGTGATGAGCTCCTGGGTGAAATGGTCCCCCATCCCTGGATCACAGTGGCCCCCAGCATGACTGTCATCTGAGATGAACACGTTTCAGGTGGGCAAGGAGCGTGACACAGCTCTGCAGCTCCGCTATGGACAAAATCAGTGCTTGCGGACCGTCCCCCTGCCATGGGGCTCACCTGCCTGCCAGCCCAGCTCAGGGGGGCACTGGGGCTGTGGGCAGATGGAGGAGCTATTGGTGGGCTTTCATAAATATCGGCATAAACACAGCCTCAGGGAGGGATCTGGATTTACAGCTGGCCTCTCCCTGCCTGGATGAGCCCCATCCTTCATCATTTACCTGGAGCAACAAATCATGGCCCCCGTGTGCTTGCCACTTGCCGGGTTTCGATGGATGCCTCTCCTAGGAAAATCCAGGTGAACACACCTGGTTGCTCCTTTTTAGAAGACAGCTTGCTGCTGACAAGAAGCAATAAAGAAAACTTGGCTGATTAATGTACTGTCTTCTTTGACATGCATGCTAGAAAGAGAAGAGTGGATAAGAAGGTGATGATGAGCAGCATGATTAGAGACCCACAAGGGGAAACGAGCATGTTCTCCAAATTGGAGGCAGCAGAGCGCAACACCTGAGCCATGATTAAAGATGGATCCTGCAATCTGTCCCCGTGTGGAGGCCACCGGCTTCTCTGTGATCCGGCTTGTAATTGGAGTAATTACTCAGAGTTCACCCTAAGGAGCATGGTGGAACATCGTGTCGGGTTGTTTCTCTCTCTGGTGACGTGGCAGCTCCTTCTAAATGGCTCTGAAGTACCTGGGTGTGATGCCGAAGGAGGTGGCCGCGGGCAGGCAGCTCCGTGCCACTGTCATCGTGCGCCGTGGCCACAGCTGAGCAGGGCTGTGCTGGCCCCTGCACCCAGCCTGTGGAAATGGAGCGAGAGTCCCTCAGCCCAGCGCACTTGGCAGCAGAGGTAGTGCCCAGAAATTAATTACCCGGCAATCATTTAATTCACACTCCTCTTTTCCCCTCAAACCTCCACGCCAGCACCGCTTGGCAGGCTGGGCTGCCCGTAATCCCTGCTCCATGTTCGGATCCGCAGTTAATCCCTTCCAGCGGGCAGCTGCCCTTCCTGCTCATTTCCCTCTGTGCCAGCCTCGGCACATCCCTCCTCGACAGCTCTCTGCCGCCGGCTGGCTACCCAGGTGTGGCCGGTCCCCAGGCCAGCTCCGTGGGCACGGTGAGGCTGTAGCATCCCCCACCTCGCTGCCCGAGACCTGCACAGGGCCATGGGGCGGCTGGTCGAAGGGCCGCAGTCCTGGTCCCCTGGTTCACACGGTTAAGCCCTGTGCCAGCCATGGGAACAGGAGATCGTTTATTTGTCACCTCGGGAACATAAGCCGAGGAGCGTGTTTTGCAAAGGACACGGGGCAGCTTGCAGCTCCAAAAACCAGGCCCACGGCACATGGCCGGATCCGGCCCCTCAGAATAACAAACCGTCAGCGCACGTGAAACACGCCATCCCCCCGGCAGGCTGCAAGGACAACAGGAAGGCTGAGGCCGTTGTTCTGTCATGAGGCGGAAGAGGGGGGAACCGGGTGGGCTTGACATTTGACAGCCCCCTCCCTGCCTCCTGACAGGGACCTACCTGCCAGATCCCACAGGAGACGCCCGTGGCCCCATGGGGCTGTCCGTGGGAAGGACAACTGGCAGATCTTGCCCCAGCCCCTGCCCCGGCATGGCGGGGATGTATCCCGGGGTCTCACCCCCCTGCTCCCTCCCTGGGGCTGGTGCTCACCCAAGGCACCTTGTTGCTCCAGCCTCTCCAGGGATGCTGCTGGTGCCAGGCGGTGGGGATGGTGGTGTCACAGCCCATGGGTGGGGGGTCCATGGCTATGAGCAACAGGACAGGGACAGCCACTCGTGGTGTCCCATCTGTGTGTCTGATGCCGCGCTTATTCCTGGAGCCGCTAGTGTAAGGAAGGACAGGGAAAACCCTGTTTTGGGAGTCCCCAGCTCGGTTGGGATCAGGGATCTGGGTCCTGGCCAGCAGCCCCTGGACCACGTCCAGTCACGCGTTGCAGTTGGGGATGGGATATGCAGACCCATCCCAGTGCCTCTGTCTGTGCATGGGCAAGGAAAGACCTTGGTTCCTTGCTTCTCTGCAAGCCTCATGGTCTCCAACATCACCAATAGCTTCAGTATGCCCGCCTTTGACACTGCAGGTGCTTCTCCTTTCACCCACACCATCAGCCATCAGCGTTAGGGGCTGGAAGGGACATTTCTGCCCTGCCCACAGCAACTGCTGCTGGCGCTTTGCCCACACTAGGAATCCGGTGGGACGGCGAAGCAGGGGCAGAGGGACCTGGCCTGGCTCTGCTCATCCCCACTCCAGCACAAACCAAGAGCACCATACATATTTTGTAACTTGAAGGGCGAACAACTTCACGCTCCACAAGCAGCAGGGCGCAGACTGGCCCACGGCCCAGTTTCGGTGGCTCGTCTTCCCAACAGAGGAGCTCAGCAATGCTGGAAATCAGGCTGCGACGTTATGCAAGACCCGCGCACGGCTGATCCTGCTCCCCCGCGCCCCGCAGCGTAACCTGCCAAAGGCTCCAGTGCTGCCAACCACCAGGGCTGTCCTCCCCACGGCCGCAGCACCTGGGGGACTCGGGGACATTGCCCCCCGGCAGGCACGGAGCCTGTGCTCCGCAAAGTACCCACTTGGCTGGAGCTCGTGGGGCTTCCCAGCACCGGATCAAGCCTGCAGTCTGTTTTCCTGGCTGCAGCACTGCTCTGCCAGGAGGTGTTGATGAACTTGGCTGGTTGCTAATTGCCAGGAAGAGCCCAGCGTGGAGGTCGCGGCGGGGGCTGTTCTCCGGGAAGAGGGAGGTCAGGGCGGCCTCCGTGCAGGACCAGCTTGGTTAAACGGGAGAGAAGGGGAGAAGGGGTCCCTTCTTCTTGGAGAAGGGGTCGCACCAGCGGCCAGGCTGGAAAAGCCCTGCTGCTGGAGAGATGTTCCCTTTTAAACACCGTGGATTGACATTGGTTTGGAAAAAACACAGCCAAAGCCCTTCAAAATTTCCATGTGTGTCTCACATCTGCATCTCAAATGTAGATAGAAAAAAAAGACAAGACCACAATATTCAAAAAGTTCCTCCAAGGTGCATTGAGACCGCAGGGCCACGACTGTGTGGTAAGCTGCTGCTTGCCCCTCTGTTTAACAGCGACCGGCACCTCCCTCCTCACTTTAATTTTTTTTTTTTTAATATTCCCCCCCCCCCCCCGCAGGTCATCTGCAGTTCTACCCTGGGGCTCCTGCCTTAGCTTCCCCCAGCAAAACGCCTGGCCGTACAGGCAAACACCCACCCTCCTGTTCGGCAGCGCTACCTCCTGTGCCAGGAAAAGCCCCGTCCCACCCTCCGGCGGGACACTGCCCGGAGAGGGTGACGTGGGGGACGTCACATACCCGCGTGCTGTTGCACACCCATGTGCGCTCGCCCTCCTGCGGGCACTCGCCGCCCCCCCTGGCCTTGGCCAGACGCCCCGCAGCGCGGCGGGAAGGGACACGCTGCACTCGGGGCCAGGCCTCGAAGGGAGCCAGGCTGGGAGAGACGGTGAGACTGCTTAAAAGCCTTTTTTTCACTCGTGATGTCTAATAACGATAAGCCGCCTCAAAAGATGAAAGATGCCCTTTGGTGCACTTTGGAAGCAAGAATAAGGCAGGAAGAAGCGCCAGCCTTAAATTACTGTGAAAGCTGACACTACCTTTTAACATTTAATGTGCAAAAAGCCCGTGTCCCACCACGTCTTGAAAGAAGTCTCTTGCATTATAAGCGTGACCGATAACGACTGGAGATAATTCATGCCTCCTCCTGGCGGGTGCAAAAGCTGCCAGCAGATAATGTCTTTCATGCTACCATTTTTCCCTCTGGAGGCGTAGGTTTGCAACGTGTGAACATAAATCCATGCAGAAAGCCCAGTTGATGTCCTCCCAATGCAGAATATACTGTGGAGAACATGAGCCCCAGCTACGGCATGGCTCGGGAGCAAAGAACGGCCAATGTTTGGGGCTTTCACCTGACCAGGCAGAATAAAGCACTGCGTCTTGATTTATTTTGTTTTTTGATTTATAGACAAAGACTCTTTGATGCAAAGCCTCCCATGCGACACACATGGGAAGTGTTTCGTCGGGACTGAAACTGTTTATCAGACTTAACACGACTAGCAGCAAGTTTTTAGTTTCCTTTCAAGCTCTCAAGGCTTTAAAGGCAATACTCTTGGCAGGTATTTTCACCTAGCGTCATTCTGAAAGAGGGAAAATAGCTGAGGCCTCTGGGATTCACTCCCTTTCTGTGAGAAACATTTATCACCCTTCGTACAGCTCTCCGCAATCTTTATTTCTATCAGACCCCTGTGACCAAAGATCTTCCCCTATCTGAAAGCGTTTCTTCCCCATCAAACACAGATCGTGTAACGCTCCCCCACGCATACCGATTTTGTTTCTTGAAAATTACAGTTTCCAGATCAACTGGGCAAGGCGTTTTGCTGTCCCAGTACGCTCTGTGGGGCAGGACCTGCTGTCCCCAGAGGGGAGGCTGAAGCAAGGGGAGGACGCAGGGGCGGTGAGGGGCGATGCCTCCATCCTCCTCCAGGAGAAGGGAGCCCAGCTCCAGGAGAAGGGTCCCCACGCGTGGGACCTCCCCGGCATGCTCTCGGCCTGGGTTTGCAATGCCCCCCAGCAAGAGCTGCCCCATGGGCCAGGAGAGCATTGAGGACCTTCCCAGGAGATGCTCCTGGACACCAGGAACCTACCTGTGCCCTGTTCTAACAGCGGCGCTCAGAAGAGGTCCCGCAGGCTCGGCATGGGCGCAAGTGGGCTGGGAATGAGCTGAAGGTGCTGAGATCAATTTTTCTCCTAAAACAGCAAAACACTGACCACCATTCACAAGGGGGAAGGGACAGCTGTGTCCCACCTTTCTGCCCCATGGCGGGACACTGCGGAGGGAAGGGAAGCAGCCCCACAGCCTTCCCCACGCCATGCAACAGGCTGAAAAGCTGGGGGCCACTTTCGTAAAAATACCCCTCTTTTCTAATTTACTTTGTTTGAACAAGGAAAAAGTTGGCACAAGCAGAGGAACTGCCGGAGAGCAATCCCCAACGGCGGGAAGAGGGGACCTTGTGCTCAGCGTGGGAATCAGGCTGGAAAACCCACACCCTTGCACACAAACCCAAGTCTTCCTTCTGCCTTGTCCTACCACCGCCCTGAGCTGCTCTCCGCAGGGAGATCCCCCACCGGAACATCGTGCTTAGGATTGGGCTTCCCCAGAGAGGTTACCCCAGGTTTCTGCTCTTCACAATCTGGGCAGGGAAATGGCACGGCAAACGTTTATATTTATTCATAACTCTGGAAAAAGCACGTATATGAACCCCAAAAATCCCCTCCCACTCCCCCCTTTTGTTGCAGAGGTTTATCAAAGGGCTGGAAGGCAACGGCAAGGCAGGTTTTGTCGCAGTGCTGGGCACGGCTGCTGGGGGCTCTGAGCTGCTGCGAAGGTTGTAGGAGACACCGGAGATAAGCAGCAGACAGCAGTTACGTGTGTTGGATACAATACCTTGGTTCTTCTTTCATCTAGAAAATAAACTATTAAAGATTTGCTTGAAAGGGGCATTTTCTCTGTTTTGCCATTGATTCTTCCAGCTGTAGAAATATCAGAGTATTTCCAACAGCTGTTTGTTAATGGTGGTTTGAAAGGATCAGAAACCATCGCCTGATTATTTCCAAGGCGGCAATGAAACTGAATTAACAATATTTGAAAACATAAAAAGTAAAGTACAAGCAAATGGTTTGACCTTCAACAATATTTGCAGCTGATAATGGCAACGTTAAACTGGTGAGAGACTATCCTAATCACACACTTGCGGAAAATGAGGAGGAATATTTGCTTCCAGCTAATTGCTGAGCCTGTATGCCATGTAATACCACAGAGTGCTTTCTAAATAAATTATCGTTTGATCTTGAAGGTTGTGCAACAAAACTTTTCAATTGCCTTTTCTCATCATCAAAAGAATTTCGGGATTACAGGGGAGATTTCATTTTTTCGGCTGTGCGTACGTGGAGGTGCAGAGGCGTGCCCTGACAAGCCGGTCAGCTTTATGCTTTGCCATCTGCGACGATCTCGAGATGTTTCCCAGCTCAGACCCATTTCCTCATGTGTGAAGCGAGGGCTGCCAAGCTGCTCCAGTCGGGGTCGGGGTGGTGGGGACCGGGCAAAGAAGCTGCCAATGCCTATGCCATGCCGCGAAGTCCAGGCAGCAGGAAGCAGCGCAGCCTTTGGTACCACCGAGAGCCCAGGACACCCATTTTTTGCTGAACACAGCTCTAAAGAAAAGGAGCCCGGTGCAGCTCCCTGTGCCCCCATCCAGAGCATCTCAGCTGGGTGAGGGGCAGCACCTCCTTTCCAGAGAGGTGGTGGAGGCCCCATCCCTGGAGACATTCAAGGCCAGGCTTGATGAGGCTCTGAGCAACCTGATCTAGCTGAAGATGTCCCTGCTCACTGCAGGGGGGTTGGTCTAGATGACCTTTAAAGGTCCTTTCCAACCCAACCCATGCTGTGGTTCTATGATTCTGCCGTTACCCCTGCGCCCGCCCCGCTGCTGCTGAAGCGCTGCCCATGCAACCTCGGCGATGAGCCACTGCTACGCTACAAACCTCAGAATTCGCTGATTTATCATTTTCAGCTTAATTAATTTGTTTGTGCCATCCCAGGCAGGTGTCCCAGAGCGAAGCCTCTCCTCTCCTGGGGCAGGCGCCTGCCCCCTCCCCTGCCGAGCCGAGCCTCTTGACTCTCCCTTGGCTTTACATGACTCTTAATTTCTTCCACAATGCTTCATACTTTTTTTTTTTTTTTTTTTTACAAGGCCTGGTTAAAAATAACGCGGCTTGATCTTCCGTATGTGAAAAACCTCAGAGAACATCTGTTCTCTGAAGGGGAAATTAGAAAAAAGCAAATGAACTTGGCTCTTCGCTATTACAAGACAGCAGCAGGGCACCCCGCTCTGCCAGGGCACCTTCTGTAGCGGCGCCACCGGCCCAGGTCTCCGGCTTCTGCAAGCAAAATGAATGGGATCACCTGTGCTCCCCACACCTGGAATTTGGAGGAACTAGCATGCATTTTACTGTGCTGAAATTTGACAGCAGTATGAACCCAGGTTGGTCTGTAGCAGGAACCCTGAGATCCCGGTGCCTGCGCAGGCGATGGGCGGTGTGTGGGTGGGCAGCCCCCACAGTGGTGCCGGGACCCCCAAGACATCACCAATGTCCCAGTGCCCTCCCTGTGGCTTCCAGCCACTGGGGATGTCTGCAGAGCAGACTCCATCCGACAGCCCCTTCCCTGGGCAGGCGCGGGACAGCCACAGACGCCCTCCCGGCCAGCCCCGTCCCCGCTGCCGGCCTCAGCACTGATGGAGCTCGAAGCAGGCCCACGCCTGCTCTTGCGTTACCAGAAGGTTGCTATTCTACAAGCAGCTATAAAGGGCTCAGAGAGTACCAATTATGGTTTTCAGATAACTGATCTGCAAAAAGCAAAGTTATTTCGAGAAGGGTAAATGTAGCCGAGACCATTATATATAATTCATGTCTGCCCACAGCATTCCTGCTCTGCTGAGTGTGGTGGCACTTCGAACTCCATGTCCTGTCCCAGATGCGATGCTGGGGGCAGGGGGACTTTGCTTTCTAGCACCTCTGCTTCCCCAGGAGGACTCCTGATAGCAGGAGGTCCCCCCAGAAGCGTGGCCTGCCACCCTCCCGTGCCGCTCTGGCTGCCCACACGCACCCCTGCCACAGCCCCGGGGCTTTTACAGGCACGTCCCCAGCACCCCACACCGCTTCCATCCCACCGTGCATGCCATGCTCTGGGTACCTGCTGAACCCACCCATCCCACCGGAGCAGGGCGGGCATCACCGCCCCATGAGGGATACGAAAATGAAACAGGGAAAAGGAGCCACTTCACCCCAGGACACCTGGTTTCCAGGTCGGTGTCCTGCCCCCTCTAGTCACATTTGGCACTGGAGCTGAAAGGACGGCCAGAAAATCTAGAAATTCCCTCCCAGCTCCATGTCAGACAGTGGTTTCTCAGCCTACGCTTCTTTTTCCCCTCTAAGATCAGGGCAACACGGTCCCTCCGCGGGGAGGCTGGGCTGAGCCCCGGCTGCAGAAACCAGCGGGCAGGAGGAGCTGCAGAATGGCAAACAGCGGCGATTCCACTCCGGAGCCCACGGAGTCATTTTCAGGCTGTGTGTGTGACGCTGCCGGGAGCCCCTCAGCCTGCCTGGTGCTCCTGCCCAAATTCAGCTGACACTTTAATTCATTAAGAACCTGGCACTCCGCTTTCATGACAAGTGTATGACTGCCTTGGCACTCCCTGCTCAGCCCAGCGTTATTTAAATGCTTCCCCTATTATTATTCGATAATGCATCCTATTACACACAGCTCTTGAGGGAAGGAGAAGATGAAACACTCTGTGCATTTTATATCCTCGTTCTTTCCCAGAAAAGCTTCACTGAAGCAATGACTGGCAAAAGAAATTTAGTGGCATCTGCTGAAAAAAATTTTGAGGTTTACAAGTAAATGATTCATGATAGGATATTTTGTTACATTCGGTTTAATAGCGCTGACTTCTTGTATTTCCTATTTTTGCAATGTCTGCTGCTTTGAAAATGTGAAGCAGTGGTGTGTCAGCACGGGCAGAGCGTGCTGGCCTCCAGTTTCTGTGTGCTATTTTCTGAATGCTATTTATTTTCCTCTAGCTCAGTTACTGCATCTTTTAAAAATGCGGTGTCCAAAGCCCTGTTGGCCTCCCTCTTGCTCCAGGTCAGGCTTTTTTGACCTGGAAAATTTAATACCCGATGAATCTTACACCAGTTTTCCCATTCTTTTGCCCAATCTGGGAATCAAGCTGCTATCTCGGAGTTGCCAGTCTCCTCCTTTGAACACCAGCACGGGACTAGTATCCTCCTTGCCTTTTGCACAGGCGTTGTAGTTTATTCCCATCATTTCACTGGGATATGCCCCAACCCCCTGGACTCCAGGCACTGCTGTTTCACTTCTGCTGCGTGCAGTGATTTACAGTGCCAGGACACCTTTCCCAATTACCAGACAAAAATTGCTGCTGGACACCTCTGCCTTTTCTATAGCACTAAGAGTTTCCCAAACCGCTGGGCAGAGACCCTACATAATTGCAAAAATTCATTTGTTCCCAGGAGAGGGGGTAAACGCTGCTGATTCTCCTCAATTGCACCATCCTTGTCCATAACCTGGAGGCTGCTTTAACCCCCGGAGAACCTCGTTGCCACCCTCCGACCTGACCCCAGCTCTGCAACACCCACGGGGTGTCCCTGCCGGGGGACCAGCAGGTGTATCACGAGTCACCCTGGTCATTTTTCCCCTGAGAAGGTGCTGAAGGCCCACAGCTTTCCCCCACGAACGAAGATTTTCTCCCTGCAGGCTCAGGCGAGGGCTGCTGCGGAAGGGATGGCGGTTGGTGTGACAGGAGGCGGCAGCCACAGCTGATGGACGTCGCTCTGCGCAGAGACCAGCCCCTGCGCAGCGCGGGTGGGCCGATGGAGCGGAGACCTGGGGCCCCGTAAGCGCAGCCTGCAGGGACAGGCACAGCCAGGCAGAGCGCGGACCGGCGGCTTCGGCCAGGGAACCCCTATCTGCTCCGTATGACCCACATTTTCTGCAGCTCTTTCCATCAGCTCTGCATTTCTGCCTCCCGAACAGCTCAGCAGCAGCAGCAGGTGCTGCCGTGTCACCGCTATCCCCCATCTTCCAGATAATGGGTTTTGCCGCGGGACCATAGGGGCTGTCGGTTCAGCTGAGCATCCTTTACCTGGGCAGCTCTCCGTGCCCCATTCCATGGTCGAGGGGCTCAGCCTCACATCCCTGTTCGTTATTTCCCTGCTGCTGCCGGTGTTTTTAATCACTCCATATAAAACTTCCCTCTCTCTTGACCATGGCAGGTCTTGCTGGAAGGGTAGGGCTTTGCCGTGCTTCCCAGGCAGCCAGAAAAGTCTCCCAGCATAGAAAAGAGATGAGTTTGAAAGTAAAAAGTGTGCAGGAAAAAAAATACACCTTTTATTTCTGAGACACTGCCTAAACCCCCGTGTGCCACAGGGCACCCGCAAGTGTTTTGTTCCCTAAAGGGAGACTGTCCCTACCACTAAAAAGGGCCTGTTTACCCTGAGCAGCTCCAAGGAGGGCATGCGTTATGACAAAGGCCCCAAATCTTTCAATAGCTGCAAAATGCACTGAGAGCGAGTGGTCTGTAGGCGATAAATGGAGCGACTACACGTAGTGCCTCCTGTGAACACGGCTCTGTGTGCAGCCCATGGCTCGCAGGGCTTTAGGTTTGTCACCAGTAGGGTCTCAAATGGCTGTTAAACAGTGGCTGAGCAGGAGCGGGAGGAGAAGCTGGCACCGGAGACAAGCATCCTGCCAGGGCTGCAGGATGACAAATCGGAGGGGGACTATTCAGAGGGGGACGGGAGCCCTGGGACAGGGCTTAACCCACAACAGCAATGTGAAAGATGGGCAGGGACTCTTTTATCAGTGAGTGTAGCGATAGGACGAGGGGTAACGGTTTCAAACTGAAAGAGGGGAGATTTAGATTAGATATCAGGAAGAAATTCTTTACTGTGAGGGTGGTGAGACACTGGCACAGGTTGCCCAGAGAAGCTGTGGCTGCCCCATCCCTGGAAGTGTTCAAGGCCAGGTTGGATGGGGCTTTGAGCAGCCTGGTCTAGTGGGAGATATCCCTGCCCATGGAACTACATGATCTTTAAGGTCCCTTCCACCCCAAACCATTCTATGATTCTATAATTCTATGAATGTGAGCAACATCTGCCCCAGGAAAAACACATCTGGCTCTCAGGAAAGCCCCTCAAATCTGAACATCCCCTTCCCCGGGCGGGCAACGCCAAAGCCTCCCATCAGGGCCAACCCGGAGCCAATTCTGGCAGCTCTGGACTCTGCTTTCTTTCAGCTTTTTCTTCCGACAGGCCAATTGCCTAAATTAATGTTGAGACTTTAGGTACAACACAGCTAATTCCCATGAAAAATCTCAGCAAGGTAATTTGCTCCAAGGGCTCCCCGCGTTAGCAGTCGGTTAGCAAACAAATAATTTCCAGAGGAGAACTGCACAAACTGACGGCGCTGAAAAGGCTAACAGGAGCGGGCAGCAATTTCTTAGCAATTATTAATTAAGCCACAGAGGCTGACAACAGTCAGAGACGGAGCTACTAAAACCCTGGCTGCAATATTCACAGGCGAGGTGCTAGGGAATGTGTCCCTCCGTGGCTCTGCAAAGCGTTTGAGGAACAGCTCACAAAACAGTGCAGCAACCTAACAAAAACACGCGTTAAAAGGAAAAACCAGCAGTCGCCAACCTGTGCCCCAGGCTTACTGCTCCTTTTTGTGCCTCTTTCTGCATTCCCTTGGGGCAGATTTCATGCTGCCCACAGCTCTGCTGAAGGCAGAGGGGTGGTTCGAGTGCCCGCATTTCTTAGGGGAGGCAAAATAATAGCCTGGCTTTTTTTTTGTGGGTTTGGGTTGGTTTTTTGGGTTTTTTTTGTTTTGTTTTGCAAAGTCAGGAACTCCATCTGAGCGCTTCAGCCCGTTGTTATGGTTTGTGTTATTCTTGGCACGCTGACCGGAGAGCGCTCCGTAGGAATAGCAGAGAGCTGAAAAGTAAATATTATATCCTGCGGGAGCAGGCGCGAGGGGAGGGGGGTTATATCGCTTAATGGAGCACCCCCAGCGCCTGTTTGGGTTAGGCTTACAGTAATTGCTCCCTAGGTGAGTTTGTACCAACAATCGATCATTTCAAATGGGAAAGAAGTACAAATGAGTAAGAGAATAAACACTGACAGTGTTACGAAACGCAGGAGAGGAGAGCAAAAAATCCCATGCTGCTCGAGCGCGGGGCCAAAGGCAAAGCTGGCCAGAAAACAGGGGATACGGTTTGCTTTTATGTGCGATTTCTCGTGAATGCTGAATCATACAAGGAAAGAAATTGAATTTTCTCCTTCAGCTCAAGCTACAGACCTACCTTCCGTGGCCTGATCTTCTACAAAGAGTTCCAGGAGACCCCTCTGCTCCCCCATCTCCTTCTCCATCCTGGAAAAGCAGGGGGCTCTCGGCCCGAGCCGCACTTTGCTATGAGCAAGCGGGTGAGGAGACAAGGAGCAGGAGGCCCACAGGCATGATGGAGGAGCTCTGGGCTGAGGAACCTTGGTGTAAAACCCAGGCCACTGGGTTTTACCAAACGGGTGGTGCCCAGTGGCAAATCGGTGCTGCTTAATGCTTTCTGAGCATCTTTTACCGTGATTCTGCCAGCGGTTGCTAGTGCTGGTTGCGATGGTCCCAATGACAGTGTCATGGGGACCAGGAGGGGATGCTCAGGTTTGGCCTGGGATCCAGGAGAGGATGCTCAGATTTGGCCTGGGATCCAGGAGGGGATGCTCAGGTTCGACTTTGTCCGCCAGGAGCAGCATCTGTCTAAGGCTGGGCTGTGCAGAAGGAGGGTGTTGGAGGGCAGGGAGGGATGGGGACGGAACGTCCCCATTCTTCCATGAATAATCACCGGAGGGCAGGCACAGGATGGCCTGGCAGCCGCCAGCAGGCTGAGCACTGGCTGTGGGGTGTCCGCGGGGGTGCTGCCACCCCGGCCAAGCACAGCAAGCTCTGCTTCTGCCCCAGCGTGGACCCAGTGGCAGCACCTTTCAAAAAGGCTGAGCTGGCAGCCCCACGCCGCTGCGGCTTCTGCAGCTGAGCTCATTAGTGCCTGCAATCAGCAGGGCATGAAGGGGAGATAATTACACAGGCAGCACGGCCCCGGCTGCGTGCAGGGTCTATATATAGCGCCGTGCGGGCCCATGCTGCCTGCGGTGCTTAGTCACGGCCCCGGGGACGGTGGGGGCCAGGGGGTGCAGGCACTGCTGCATGGGGAGCTGTGCCGCTGGCCGTCTGTGGCGCCTGGGGGGAAACCTCCCCGAGATGAATTAAAGGTTTCGCTTATCATGTTTTTCCCAGTCAAAAAAATGCAGCGAGTTTCCCAGTGGACTGCCATTTTGCACAGACAAAAAATGGAAACGTTTTTTGCAAAATACCCAGGCAAAAGGTTTCAGCCTGGGGCCAGGGTGGCTGCATGGAGGGGTACCCCCCCTCTCAGCCCCCTGGGACCCCACAGAGAGGGAAAGATGCTCCCAACCCTGTGGAGAGCATCCCTCGGCCACAGGTGGAGGGTGCCCAGCGCCTGGCCCATCTCTGGGGGTGGCTGTGGGGCAGGGGGGCACCTGTCCCCACACTGCCCTGGCTCCTGAGGCCAGTGTCACCCTGTGGCAGTGCCATCCCAAACCCACTATGGTGTTTTCGGGCCATCCCCGACACCCAGAGCCACCCCAGAGCTGCTCAGCCCCGGGGAAAAGCCACGTTTGCTCATCGGCAGCCGCTCCCCAGGGCCAGTGACATGAGCTGCCTGGCCTGTATTTCCAGCACGGCCATTTCCAAACAGACAGCAAGGTCCCGCCCTGGCACGCGAGGCCCACTGTGTCACTGGTGCCACCGGTGCCACCGGTGTGCCCTGGCTGGCGAGCGCAGGGCTGAGTCCCCACAGCAGCATCCTGGGCACAGCAGGGGCTGTGCACAAGGGGCAGCCCCGGGAGACGCTTGGTGTGGCCTCAGGACATGCCAGGGTGGTTGCAAAGCACCGATGCCAACCACGGGACTGTGACATTGCTCCAGGAAGCCCTGCCCTCTCTCCGTTTCGCCCAGCAAGCCTGGGAAAGCAGCCTGGCACTGCCAGGGCAGAGGCGAGGTGGGTGGCTCCCGGGGCTGCTCCTGACCATGCAATGCAGGGATGTCCCCACCCAGATCACATCTAAGTGACAGCGGGCACCGACCAAGCGAAGCCACCCTCCAGAGTCCCTGGGAGGGTGCGTGCCCGCCGGGTGCAGTGCTCAGCGGAGCCGCTGCAAACCCTCCTCACTGCAAACCCCTCGTCCTTCAGGGTGCATCGCCAGGGTGCATCGCCCGCCCTGAATCCTGTCCCACTGCCACCTCCAGCACCCCGGTGCCTTGCCTTGCCCGGCACTGTGGGCCCTCATCATCACGGTTTTTGGTGAAAATTTGAGTCTAATACAGCAGGCTATTGCTTCTTTCACTCACCTTTAATCACTTCTTCACTGTTGCTTCCCTGGGGATGTGAAAATACTTAAAGCTGAGCTTTAGTGCTATTTAGAAATGGATCGTTCAGCAAAGCGGAGGGCTGCAGCCCGCGCTGCAGCCTGGCATTCCCCTGACGTCGGTTAGAGGGAGGAGAGCCTCTCCCTCGGCAAAGATAAACATTCATTCACGGGCACAGGGGAAGGAGCCCAGGAAACTCCCGCCACACACTGCGTGGGCTGTTATTAGGTTAAGCCATAATTAGGTCCCCATCCCTCTATCTTGCACGTGCACGTCTCACAAACGCACACCCAGACGCACAGACAGGCACACGCCAGCTCGGTGTGAAAAAAGCAGGGCTGAAAGCAGGTTAATGCCCTTGTGACCTCCTCCGACAGAGACCAGCGCAGGACCTGGTACGTGCTGGCCGGGCTGTCCCAGATGGGATTTATTTAGGGAGCAGAGTGCTCATGCCTGAAGCCCGCTCATTCACAGCACGGACAATTCCTGGCTCCTTCCAAACCAGCCCCGGCTATGGTGAAGATGATAGTTTTTTAAAATCCGGTTTGTGTGCCGGCCCATTTATTTGCATCCCTCGCTTGGGAGAGACATGGGATAATCACAGCGATAAGCTACTTGGGGCACCACATTCAACCGCCCAACAGATATACACCAACTACTTTTTAATCATGATAAGAAAAGCATGAAACCTCCTATCGTACAGGACTTCCGCTGTGCCGCAGAAAAACAACCGAGCATGTTTTACATCTGCAGCTTTATTCTCGTACAAAAGGTTAAAGGCAAAGCTAGAAAAATGAACCTATTGGTACACGCTCACTGAACGCTTTTAAGACAAGACAGGGCAGTAAAGCTTTTATTGCTAAGAAGAACCAATGGAAGGCTTTAAAGCTCATCTAGCATTCAGTTTTTGTTTGTAAGTAACCCAATTTAAAGCAGCATTTTAGTCTTTAAAACCCTCTCGCCTTTCTGGAATGCTTCAAAAGGAAGATGACCTGAGAACGGTGTCTGCTTTCCAGAGGGACCAGACGGATGTTCTGCATGAGGTGCAGAAATGGGCCACCGAGGAACGCCAAAACGAAACACAACTGCCCAGCTGTGGACTCCCACTGATCACGAGACAAGCCAAAGCTGCACAGCATCCATGGAACCGCACCCTGCCATGTGCAAAAGCAGCGGTCACCTGATGGCTCCTCGGCTGTCCCCATGTCCCAGTGGCCGTGTCACAGAGGGGCACCACGGACTTGCCCCAAGCAGAGCCAGGAGCTAAGCCCCAGGCATGGCGACTGCAAATGTTCTGCTCCAACTACTGGACTGATACTGGACGCTCCTGGGATCCCTAGGGATAGCCCTGGGATGCAAAGGATCAGGGCTGGCCACCCTTCCCGAGGGACTGCTGGTGCAGGGCGTGCTGCAGTCAGAGCTGCTCCCAGGGGCGGCGGGTGCCCTAGTCTTCAGGGATCGGGGTGTTGCAGTTCCCGTGGTAAATTTTGACCTCACCCTCACACTGGAAGTACTGGTCAAACACGTCGCTGTATCCATGGTCCCTCCACCATGTGCAAAGCTGCCGGTTCCACGTGCAGTCGAGCACGTGGAAGAGCTCTGGGTGCTCCATCCCCACCATGGTGAAGAAATCCTGGTCCCCGAGATGGCCCTTGAAGTGGTACTTCTCTGTCAGTTTCTGCACCATGGCGGGCTCCAGCAGCTGGTTGTAGAGCTTGGACTGCCTCATGGCTTCAAGGTTCAGGAGTAGGACACCGCTGTTGAAACCGGGCAGCCCGTCAGGAGGGGGGTCCCCCACTTTGGTCTGGGGGTTCTCGCGGCGATACTGCCAGAACGTGTGCCTGCAAAGAGAGGAAAAACAGGAACAGGGGAGTCAGGGAGTGCAGCCTGAAGAGCAGCCACCTCAAGTCTGGGCACGTCTGAATCACAGCACAGGATCTACAACCCACCCAAGGGATCTTGCCGTGCTTGTCTTCTGCTGGCAGGAGGCACCCAGCCTCCTAGAGCAGCCCAGTGCTTCACAGGCTGTGGCCCTCTCCATCCCCCCGCACAGGATATCGTCCAGACCTCAGACCACTCTTCTTGCTCTCTCCTAAAGCCCTTTCTGTTTCTACCAGCATCACTCTGGTGAGCCAAGAGGACACATGATTGCGTGACTGCTCACACGGCTGTGCGGGGAGACAAAACCACATCCCCGGTGCCTAGGGCGAACCACCAGAAGTGCCCCCACTCCATGGAAATGTCCTGCAGTTAATGGGATCTCGGCAGCAGAGCTCCCAGCATCATTATTATTATTATTATTTGATTATGGGAAACTTCCGGATCAAAGATGGGCCCCAGTTTGAGGCTGTGCAAAAAGGTGGCTTGAAATAAATCTGAGCGGCAAAACTATTTCTTCAAAACAAAAATAAAAAAAAAAGAAATCCAATGGCAACACCTCATTAGCTAAATAAGCACTGCCTTCAGCATTTGCAGCCCCAGGAAGGCTCAGCTGTAGCAGCTCTGGCAGACTCAATCTTCACCATCTAATTTCCAGCTGCCAAGGAGAAGAGAGCGGCATAAGCCTAGCAATCCACTAAACTAACTCCAGTGGGTGATTCAAATGGGAAAAAATTAGACTACCTAAGCAGGCAGCCCAAAAACATCTTTGGCTCCTTCCTCAGCCCTGGGGCAGTGAGCACCCCACCATACACACACCGGCTGCTCCCTCGTGCAGGAGCTGAATTCATCCCATGCTATTATCCAAGCAGCTGGGGTTGAATCTGCCCTAAAAAAATCGCTTCTATTCAGACTGAAAGTCTTCTGCCCCAGGCAGCATCCTTTGCTGTAAAGCCGTGCAGCTGAGAGCTGACCGAGCCTGCGGTTCAGAGGAGGGCGGGAGGGACCCACGGCCCCCACCCCACCGTCTGACAGCCCAGGGGTGCCAGCACCGTGCTCTCCTTCCAGCCCTAACACTTAAGGTAAAGCTACAGCAGGGTTTTTTGCACCTTGCTGTGAAAACGTCTGGAAGAAACACTGCTAAATAGAATAAGCCAAGCCTGCCACTGGCTCCTGTCCGAATCTGTCAGACACCAACTAAAGCCTCCATGCACCTCCAGGACACAAGAATTTGTTGCTAGACAGCATGGATTTAGCACCCAAAGGTTTAACGTGGCCCCATTCTTGGAAGCTGAAGCTGGGCTAAGTCAGATGTAAGAAGACGCAGGGACATTAGCCCCTGGGACAGCTCCAGAGTAGCAGTAGGTACTCCCCCACTGGAAACATTTAAATTGAAATTTTTCTTGTAAGCAGCTGTGTTCGGCTCCAACGGGCTCTCGCTCAGGAAATCCTACAGCTTCTACAGAGATCAGGCTATTAAATCCATCCTTCTGGCCTGTCCTCTGGATCCCCGCACAGCACTGACAGACTGGCCAAGGCGAGAGCCAGGATTCAACAGCCACCAGCAGAATTATCCCGGCAGAAAACGTGGATCTATTAATGATGTCAACCGTGAGCACTTTTTTTTATTTCCTGATCCAGAAAACCACAACCATCACGCAGCATCACTTCCATACAACTTTTCATTTAGATGCTTTAGATTCAAACTTATGATATTTCTCATATCATTAAGGATCTTAACACCACTCCCTTTCACCTGATTCAGGATAGAATGGGTTTTTCCAAGTGCCCGTTTTCCATCAAAGGAAGGCTCAGTTTTTTGAGCAGCCATCTCCATGCCTCCAGGGGAAGGGGAGCAGAGGACTCGCTGCCTCATCAGAGCCCATGGGCAGCAACGCTCATTTGATCTAAAGGGCAGGGAAGTAATAAAAGGGCTCTGTCCGTGCAAAGAGCAGTTATGTCTTGAGGACAGGCACCAGGCCACTGCAAAGATGACTCGTGGATGCTCATGAGAAAAGGAAGGCAAAGCGCTCTCCATGCAGCATTAGAGGGAAGCTCAGCCTGCACAGACGAGACCCAGCCTTGCACCAATCAGCCTCCCGAGGTGCTCAGGTCCAGGGCTCTGAGCAGAGACCGGCTCAAGCCCACCTCTGCATACTCTGCTTTCTGTTTCTCCCTAGCAGTGCCAGGAAAGCCATCCCGTGCCCAAAAAATGATGCTGAAAGCTGGCAGGAGGGAGGGGGGGAGCAGTACCATGGAGGGAGGCACCTTTCCAGCTCCAAAGCAGCAGAGCCGACTACTCCTTTCATGTTCTTACCTCCAAAACCACACCCCGCCCAAGCTAAGGGATGAAATTACAGCACCTGCAAGCAGCTACAATAGGTAAAGTGTGAGTGCCCAAGCCCTCAGCATCGCCCTGCCGCAGCAGCCAGGCTGCAGTGGGGAGAAAGCACATCTGTATCAAATGACTCAATTTTTGAGCAATGCCGTTCCCCAGAGGATTACTTGGCGATGGCTGGTAACAAGAAGGGAGCAACTTGCCCTTTTCTGCAGCGAGAGGGGACAGAGCGACAAGCAGCAATTGTTCAGCCCTTCCTCCCGGCGCTGGCGTGACGGGGCCATCCTTCCCCAGCCGTGTGTGGGGCTGGGGGGGGAGGACGGGCCATCCCCGGGGAGCGATGCTGGGGTGAGATCCAGGATGCGACGAGCCACAGGCGGCTTCGCAGCACTGACAGCTCAGGAACCTGCTCACAGCACCACGCCGCAGCCTTTCCAGTGCTGGGCTCGGGCCAACCGAGGGGAAGGTATTCTGGCAGGGCCGCTGGCAGCGTCTGTTTAGCCTGGATTTCGCTCAGCTTTTGTCCTTCTAATAGAGGCTTTCGGCTCACTCCTTCTGCAGGGGCCAGAACAGAGAAGAGCGTGGCTGGAAGGCACCTCCACCCAGCTGGCAGAGGAAGGAGCAGCAGACAAGAGACCATCATTTTCTTTGGAGGAGATGGGTCTGGGGAAGCACAGCAACCAGCCGCTGCGCCCTGCGCTGCTCTGTCCTGCCTGACATCGCCCTTTGGCACCTGGATTAAATTTTGGCAAAACATGGTGGGGGCAAATCACAAGGGCTTGATGAGTGTGCTGCCAGGATCCGGGGGTGGCTGTGCTGCTGAGGGTGCAGTCCCCCCCAAGACAAACACTTTCCATTAAGGAACTAAAACTCTGGTTGGATGCAATGAAAATGTCTCCCCCTCCCAAGCCTCTGGAGCAGCTGAGATCTCCCTTGGGACTGGTGGTTCAGGCAGGGCTCCCCGCTCCCCCAGCAGCAAAAGCCAGGGCAGGACAGCATCCTGGAGATGCCGGCCACCGGGACGCAGCAGGGCAGGAAGCTGCTGGCTGGGAGGAGGGGAGGAGAAAGGAAGAGGAGGCATTTCAGGCTTTTGTTAACCGCCCTGGCCCCTCTAGACGGGAGGGGAAAGAAGTGACACTGGGCCCCCGACCCCATAGCAGGGTGCAGGGGAGCCGTACGGGGCTGCTGCCATGAGCGCCCGCCCGCAGCCCCGACAGGCTTCGCTTTGAGGAGCTGTTTATAAACAGACCCGGCGTGTGCTAGGAAACATCTGGAGAAGAGCATTTCCAAGCATTCAAATGCTGGGCCCGGGCAGCCCAGATAAAAAAAACCCTGCTTCCACCAGGACTTCCCTTGCTGGCCCAGTGCAGGGCACTCCGGCTGCACCTCCCCTGCTCGCAGGCCGGCGGCCACAAGCCCCAGCTCGCAGAGCTGCCATCGCACTCTTTAAAATGCCTCAGTGGGGAGAGCTGCCAGGGGAAGAAGGGACTGCTCCACCTATCAATCAGCTGTATTTTGCAGGTCCTTCTCCTGCTTTCTTGCACAGCGAGGGGCAAACACCGGGTGGGGGAAAACTATGTCCAAACCCATGAATTTCCACTCATTTACTTCAGCTCTGGGTTATGGGACAACCTCATGGGATAAGCTGGAAACTGCTTGTAAAGCAGCAGGGTGCCCTTGCTGGCACGAAAGGCAGAGTGGAGGACTTACTGCCAGCTGGGTGACCAGCAGCAAGCCCGGAACACTGTCCCCACAGGGACACTGTACCCACCTGAGATGTTCAAGAGGCTGCAACCCTGCCACACCAGCTGCGCAGTAGCCACTGGCCTTGCTGATGAGGACGTGGATCCTCCCCATGCGGCCGCATCTCCAGAAACACAGACAGTCTGTGGGATCCCCTTCAGGCACTGCAGCCAGGGAACTGAGGAGCCACGTCAAAAACAAGTGAAGTGAAACCAGATGCCAGGCCAGCCCCAGTGCAACTGCGGTCACAGGATGCCCCTGGAAGGCTGCAGGGTCTCTGAACGCACTGCAGGAGCCTGAGCAGCGTGGTACCTGGAGCGGAGGGATGCACAGCCTCTCCCTCACCAAACGGGGAAGAGAAGCCAACAGCCATTGGATAAACCCATAAAAATAAGGGGCCTGCAAGACTGTGGATGCAATAAACATCCCTGGACCAGTAAATTCCTTGCTGGAGCTCACTCGTTTGCTCCCACCTCTTACAAGCGCTGGCAGTCTGGGCCAGCTGCTTGGGAGGGCAGGACAGGCAGCAGGGATGGGCCAGCACCTCGAGGACATACTTTGTCACTGAGCCTCTGTCCTGGGGGTCAGGAGCTGGGGGACCCCAAGCCACAGCCAGCTGGACATGGGGCTCCTGGTGCAGAAGGGAAGCATGGGCTGCCGGTCATCCCTCTCTGTGCCACTCCGACAGCAGCCCTGCCAGCCCAAACACCAACTAAAACAACAAGTGCACACTCTTGCTACCTCTAAATACGCCTTTCAGTTCCCGAGCCAGAAAACAGACGGCTGGCGGCGTTATCCCCAGCTGCAGCTGCTGGCAAACGCCGCTGTTCCTGTGCAATAAGCTGTGAGGTGCGAGCGTGCCGTGCTCCTCCGCTCCATGCAGCTGCCAGCGCACCTCCGGGGCGGGCGGGAGGACGTGTGGCTGTGGTCCTCACAAGCAATGCCCAGCTGAGTGGCTAGTACCTGTGGGGTCCTGGCAAGCCAGCTGAGAAGACGGACAGGATGGGAGACTCAGTGGGAAGTATGCAGTGTCCTGATGGGGATGGGAGGACATGTTTGAAATGGAGGGGGAGAGAGCAAACAGAGGGGGCTAAATAATTGTAAAGACTTCAAGAGACAACAGATACAGGCTTAAAAGCAACCCAAGCAGCCTGGAGCACTCCCCCAACAGCAGCTTCTGGCCCGCCCAGAAGACAGGGTGTGGGTGGTGGAGAGGGAAGAGTGATGGCATGAAGATGATGGTGTCTTTTCCCCCTAATCCTCAGCAAGAAGAGCACTGCCAAGAAACCTCCCTGCACCCTTCTCCTCCTCTTGGCTAACCCTCACCGTGGCAGGCAGCTGCCAGTCCCTTACCACCTCTCTGACCGAGATTAACCCTCGGGAAAAGTCCGTCTGCCCTTCCTCCACCTCACCGCCACCAAAAGGCATCGCTGCAGTCAAGATGAGCCCTTCCAAGTTTCTGCTGCAGTCTGAGGAAGGCAGCTGCCCCAGGGCTGCATCCAGAGCAGGATTTGACCCAGGCTCCCCCTTCCCGCCCTGGCACTGCCAGACCTTGGCTGGGCAAGCTCAGCCCTGCTGCAGATGGATGCTTTGCAACAAAGCAGCCCTTGTTGCTAATTGCCCATTTCCCATGTGCAAATGCTAAACCCCTTAAGGAGCTGGGGCGGCAGGTTCAGTACCAGCCTGGCCCAGAGCGCCTTAGTGAGGCTGAGCAGCTTGTGTAACCCAGGAAATCCTGGCTCCACGCTTCTCGGGAGCACCATGCACCCAGCCATGTGCAATGGCATCGCCAACACAGCAGCACCCCCAGCTCTGCAGGGGAAAATGTCACCCTGGGACAAAGCAACCCCGATTACTGGCCAGGGACAAAGGGCAGGATGCGTTGGTGCACACACGAGGATCACCTTACCCTCCTCCGATGGGTTCAGGGCGAGGGTCCAGCTCAAGCAGGACCTCCAGCCCTCCCCTGCAAAACGCTGACAAACCGCTGGACTGAACTCTTCATTGAAGACGTCAGTAATTACTTAATAAACTTTTCACGTAATGCACAAATTATGTCTCGTCTCTACTATAGCACAGTCTGCATGCCAAACTTTTAAAAGGCCTGTATTTGGAACAGCAAATTGATTCTTGATGATTACATTTCTGCATGGACTTAGCAGTCCAAAAATGGACACACTTAAATAGATGATTAGCAGCAACTTATGAATGCAGCTCACAAGTGAAACACTTCCTTGGGACATGGATTTTCAAGGCCAGGCCCCCTCACCATCTAAAATTTTTGCACCCCATGTCGGTGCTAAAATCACCCTCCGTATAGAAGTGGGACCATAAATCCCTGTCTGGGTCGCATCGGTTTCCTTCCCTGTATAGATACAATGCCCGTGGCACTAGTGGTGGTGCAGAGCCATCGGCTGAGTGCATCAGACCATCCGCTTATTCAGCGCTGGGGAATGACAGAGGCGGCCCATTCATGGGAGCACTCTAAAACACCATCCCTCTATCCCTGTTCAGGAGTCCTGGCCATAGGACATTGTGCTGCCACGGAGGAGTCCTGGCATGGAGGGAACTGCCACTGAGCTTCAGAGAGCAGGAGGGCACTGCAGGAACCTCCAGAGGATTGTTGGGAGCTTCCCTGTATGGCCCCAGCACCTCATCACTCCACAAAGCATCCCAACTATGCAGCAAAACCTCTCAATTTCCTGCTGTTTGTTTGTTTGTTCTTCCACCAAAGGGCTTCGGCTCCTTCTCCACCAAGTGGTGGTGAGGAAGCCCTCTGCCGAGCGGCCCCAGCTGCCCTCCGGCTGCCAGAGCGGCCCATCTGCTCCTCCTGGCCCACCTCCGAATGCTCAGCCCCACCAGCCACTTTCCACAGCAGATTTAAGAGCCAAGCAGGGCTGGTTTGAGACCTCTGCAAGCATCTACAGCCCAGACTCCCCCCCCTACAACCCTGCAAACCCTTCACTGGGGCGCAAGGAGTCACGAATACCCGCACTGCACAGGCCAGTTTGAGCCTTGCCACTACCCATGAACAGCATTTTTCTTGGCAACACCAAACCAAACAGTGACCTCCCAAAAAGCATCATAGCCCTGCTCTTTCTTCAGTTTATGCTCTCCCATGACAAAAAAGTAACCACTGCAGATGACAGCAGTTGTGTAAACACCCAGGTGGATCTAATCACCTGCTCAGGAGGTTTAGCGTGCAGGGGCTGATGACCTACCAGTGCAAACAGGTACCAGCAACCCCAGGATGCCACTGGTGTGACACCTACCTGTAGACACCAAACCCAAGATGTTCAGGAGCTGAAATTGAGAAGTTCAGGACTTGAAGACAAGTGCAGGTACAGTAACCAATGTGTGCTCACCTGACACACCCTGGACTTGCGTGCTATGGCCAACAAAAAAAGCCCCATAGCAAAGTCCTGGTGAACTTGTCAGGTAGCCCTTGCAAATGAATGGTCACCACTGACATGTGCTCTCTGCAGACAGCAAAGTCCTTGGAGGGAAAGCTTGAATCCATGCTTGGAGAACCCCGACTGCCTTATCCAAACACACACAAGCGTCTTGGTTGTTGGAAAAAATCATGTTTGTAATGCCCAGTATCTCAAAGGGGACAGTTAATATTATTATTATTATTAATAGTATTCATGCTAATTGATGCACAGTTGTGGTTGTCAGATCTTGTCCAATTTATTCATTGTTTTTAAATGACACTTCAAGTTTGCTTGGCAATGGGAATAAGTGCAACGGGTCCCACATAATAATGATGTGCACAGATGTAAACAACAAAACCCTTTCACTTCTTGGACATATTTTTTTATCAGAAAGTAACGCTGAATTCCTGAAATCAATTCTGCTGCCAGTTTCTTGCAGGTTCTGCCTGTTCTGTAATTTTGACTGCTTCTGGGCAGTCATTGCCAAAGAATTCCTAGAAGTGTTCCCCCCATGTATCAAGCAGCAACAAATCAAGTCAAAGCCTCAAAATGGTTTAAAATCCAAAGTGTGCAGGGTCCGGCTTGCAGGACTGTGGGCAGTCACCATTGGCATCACCATGCTGGCGGGGCACAGGGAAAGCAAATTCTCCTGCCTCCTCCGACTGAAGGGCTTGGGAAACACAGATCCCATCGTGGCAGGCAGCTCCCTGCTCCCCCAGGGCAAAAGCACTTGGAAAAGAGCAAAGTCTCCAAATCAGGGCAATCTGCCTGCAGGAAGAACCCACTAAACCAGGTGAACTCAGGGAGAAGCACCTGCCTGCTGGAGATGGTTATCTCCAACTCTGGAAAGCTCCATCCCAGGCAACAGCCCACCTGCATTGCTGTATCTTAACAACCACCAGCACTGCCTGGGCTGATACGCAGGGAATCCAGCTGCTGCTCCTTGCTCGCAGCTGTCAGCAGTACTTTGGGGTGTTTTTTTAGATCCCAAGAGAAGGTACAGGATGTACCGTCTCAGCCCAGATGCGCCAACAGCCCGGCCTGGCTGCGGATTCAGCGTTAGCCTGCTCACAGCCCAGGATAACTCCGTTCCTCTTCCAAACATCTGACAAACTGAGTTAGCACTGCTGCCGCTGAGCTCCCAGCAAACATCGAGCACTGCAAGTGCCATGGCTCCGGGTCTGGAGGTTGCACAAGCTTGCTTCCACTCATTAATGGGCTTCTCTAGGTTATTTTACCAGCTCTTAAAACAAACAAAACCCAGCAGCGCACAGCACACCTACAGCAGCTCCCACACGATCACAAGCAGAAACAAAGCCTTTGCTTTCCACAAAATAATGTCCTGTTCAAGCTCTCCCTAGGTTTTAGGCTGAAACAAAGGCAAATGGCCTTGCAGCCATACAAGGACTCAAGCGTCGGTCCTTTGTAGTCTGTAGCTGTCCCTTTGATGTAGACATCCTCTCCTGCAGGACAAACTTTCATAATTTCCAGCACTGTGGATTCCCAAGACGCCTCCAGCTTTTATTAGCAGTGAAGATCTGACCCAATGGCAGGAACGGAAGCAGCAGCTGCCCATCCAGCCCCAGCTACATGCACCCTTGAACCTGAGAAGGTCTGGGACCTCTCCTGAGGTTCACCATCACAGGCAGTTAGCAGGTACCTTGCTCCAGCTGGAGCAAGGGGGTAAAAGCACCTGCCTGAGGACCTGTGGGTTAGGTCCTCCCCAACAAGACCTCCAAGGCGAGCAATGTGGGGGCAGCACTGAGGACCCCAAGCAGTGCTGGCACTGGCGGGCACCCTGAACCCACGGCCATGTGGCAGAGCCAGTAACAGCACCGGCACCACGTAGGAAGCAAAGAGGCAGGGATGGCCATGGGGATGGGAGCGGGGAACACGGTGCAGCACACTGGTCTGGGGTCAGCCCAAGGCTCCTGAGAGCAGCTGTGCAATCAATACGGCTGTCCTGCTTCCTCTTGCACACCACCAGTGTGACCAGAGGGACCTATAACCAGGAAACTCAGTACGAATAATAGGGTTCAGGCTCTGCCTTCTGTAATCAGAGAGTTTTTAGGACATTTTTGGGAGTGCCGTAGTGTTTCCCCACTTCATTCATCTCAGCCGCAAGGCTGCTTCAAAATGGGGAGGCTTCTCCCTTTGGCACCCAGCAGCGCTGAGCCGAGTCAGGCTGGCCCAGAGGCCCCCAGGGAGGTCTAGGCTGCAGCAGCATCTGCATGCAGATGCCCTCACGATGCCCTGATGGAGACCTCCGCTGTGCCCCCACGCAGCCTCTGCTGCTCATGCCCGCTCAGGAGGCTGACCCACAGCAAGCTGTGCTTCTCTTACCCATCACTCAGACCCATCACAGCTCGGACCATGGCTACACCACTCGCCACGCCAGCCATGCACCTCATTCATGCCCTGGGGACAATGACTTTGCCTGCCAGCCTGGTAGCTGGCTTGCAGGCTGCATCTGCAATCCTTGCTTGCATGTTTCTTAGCAAGGCTAAGAGCACAGGAAGGCCTGGACTTCTCAATTTGGTCAGGATCCGGAATGGAAGGCCCAGTGCAACATAAATATTTATACAGAGCATCACCGCCCGCCCTTTGTAGCCCGGTGAACAGGACACTGCCAAGCACGCCTGAGTAGCTGAAATGCTGCAGGGGACAACAGGATTTTTAATTAAGGTTATGACTCTACAGAAGCAGTCCTTGCATGGAAAGCCTTTCGAACCAGGCAAACTTTAGATGCAGATTTTAATCTTTCCATCAAAATCTTTCTTGCTGAAGCAGGAGCTCCCGGTCTTGGCCGTGGTGTGGATCCTGTGCAGGCAGACACATGAGCAGGCATATGTCAGTGCTGGGAAGAGGCTCTGCCTGCAGGCCAGCATAAAACATCAACCTGGCAGGAGGCAGCCAGTGCTGCCACGGAAAGCCCACAAGTATCTATGAGCCAGCCAGTGCTGCCATGGAAAGCCCACGAGTATCTACGAGCCTAGTGTATGATACCAGTGTCCCCAACAATGCTGGCAGTGGGGGTAGCCCCTTGTGGGACAAAGCTCTGCCTGCGACCCCATCCACAGGGGTGTTGACCATACCATACCCCATGTCACTCATTGGGTCCAAAAGCCTCAGGAAGGACAACATGACTGACTTACGGACAGAGTGCCGCTTCCCCCGCTGCGGCTGGAGAGAAGCAAATCTGACGCTGACGGCCTCAGACCGACTCCAGCACCCACCATGGGCTCCTGCAACCTCCCCCTCCGCACCCAGGACCCTCTGCCAGATACCATGCTGCAGGGCACGGAGGGGAGATGGATCTGCAGGGCGACCCATGTACAGCTTCAGCAGCAGCTACCGCTCCCCACAGGCCACTTCAACCCACCCTGAGCCACCTTAAAGGACAGGCCAGCTCCAGGCTGCGCAACAGTTAAACCCCAGCGCTTGCCTTGCAGGAGGGCCAGGAGATCTTGTTGCTCAGAGAAATGCATTTGTCCAAGACAAACAGCAGCCGGGCATTGTTTCAGCATGAGTCAAACAAGTGGAAACGCTTCCATGCCATCCTGTTTTGCTGTCTGGAGGTTTCCCCCTACCTTCAGGATGTGCAAGCAGGCTCTGGGACATTTCCTATTTGCTGTTCTCTTACTCCTCCGTTTCCTCCGAGCGCCTGTGCCCAGCACTGCTTGGTGCACCAGCGCAGCAGCCCCAGCCTTGTGTGGTCCCAGCCCGCGCCTGGGAAGTGCAGCCTACAGCCGGACAACCAACGGGCAGCTGCTGGAAACAGCACTGCCTCCCAGAAAATGGTGCATCGTCTACAAAATATGCTGGTCTGCGCCCATTTACCACCTGCACCCATTTACATGCCAAGTAGGTAACAAGGATCCAACACAAATGGATTGATCTCCATCCATCTTCCCTATCGCTGCGAAGATGGGAAGATGGCACACAGACCCTTCCCAACCAGACCAGCCTACCCTGCCCCAAGGGTGACAAGTCCACAGCTCCGAAGCAAGCTCAGTAAAGCTCTGCTGACTCTCCCCAAGCTCTCTGACATTTTGCCCCATGTTGGCTACTCTGCTTTTAAGGCCTTGGTGTTGAACGCGTGCTGGCGCAGCCATGGTTCACCCCCACACAACTGCTGGCAAGGCTGCACCCACGCTGCTGCAGTGTCACAGCCACAGTCCACAGCCTCAGGCACCCCGTCCTGCTTGGAAAACACCTCCTGGTCTGCTGTGGGAACAGATACCAGGATGCTGGCATCTCCTTCGTCTGCAAATCCAACCACATCACGTTGCTGCTTTTGCTGGGAACGCTTTGAGTACAAAGGAACAATGCTGGGATAAATCACACTGGGCAGCACTGGTGTGGCAGAGAGCTGTGGGTGAAGTGGTGAGGAAAACACAAATGGCGAAGGAGAGACCCCACCATCACCCTGTAACCCTCCTCCACCCCCACAACCACTTTCTTAACTGATGCTTCAAGCCTGCGCACATGGCAAGTCACATGGCTGGAGCTGGCACCTCTTATTTCACACCTAGAATGCGTTTTTATCTTGCTAGAAGTATAAAAATAGCGAAGATTGTTAAAAAAAAATAATGAAACAAAGACACTCAGGCTTTATCAGCTCGTGTTTTTGTCTGGAAACCCTTTTAGCAGCGAGGTGTGAGCCCCACAGGGCGGAGGGCTCAGCGGGAGGGCAGGCTGGCGTTTGCACAGCTCGCCCCACGCCGGGTGATCTGGCGACAAGAAGGATCAGGAACTTGTTTTCACATGAAGATCAAAACAGCACAAGAAGAAAAGCACAACATAGCCCAAAGTGACCCAGAACATCCAAACTGCAACAACAGAAAGTTCAGCCCAAAAATGCAGCCTGTGAGGGCTGTTATTGTTTGGCTTGTTTGTCCCCGCTGCAGGCGGCAGGAGCAGGGAGAGCACAGCTTCGGCTCAGGTCAGATATTCAGTGCTCAGCCCCGCGGTCCCGTGCCTTGTCCCCTGCCGTGCCAGAGATCTCTCCCTCCAGCGGAGCACCCCAAAGCTTAAATCGGTCCCCCCCGGCATGCCCTGTCCCACAAACCACATCCAGGCATCAGAACACCATCCCTGCTCTCTAGTTATGCGTGAATGTAATGCAGAACGGATCCCTGCAGAGACAGAAACACAGGGCAATTCCACTATGGACTAATTGCAGGCAAACAGACACTTAATTTATCCCACAGAGGCTGGGCTGCTAATAAACGGGATCTGCCCTGCTGGGCAGCGCTGACTGAGGCTGACAGTGTGACACGGCCCTGCGGTCACACTTGGCTGTCGCTGCTCCCTCCATCCCACTTTAAGGTCTAACAATTTACCATTCTGGGCACTAAAATCCTGCCAGGACACCCAAAGCAGATCCAGGAGCCCTCCATGTTCCAAGCGTGGTGATGCCCTATGAAGACAAGACCTCACCATCCATGTTCCTCTGGTCCCAGCTCTCCCTGCTAAGAGCACAAGCCAGGAGGGGAGATGACACTTCTGCCACGGGCAGAGAGATGTCTTTTTCCAGCCCGGGAACAGGGGTGACTTCTGCATTTTTAACAAATAGAAATGCTCTCATGAGCATGTTCTCAGCTGGCTTGGGCTTCTAGGAAACAATCGGTTGTGATTAATGACCATCAATCTCCTGCTGGTGAACTTCTCTCTGTCTCCACCCTCATCCAATCCAGATGTACATGCAGCAAGAACGGCTGCTCCAGATCTTTGCAGCTCTGCCTTTGCCCAAGAGTGCTGCTGGACATGTCTTAGGAGGTTCAGTTATTGATCTCACTATTAAGGCTTCCAGTAGGAAAGGAAGAGACATAGAGAGCTCTTAAGCTTTATCTATTCTCCAAGAATATTTACATTAAGATTAGCCAATCTAGCCAAGCCATCTCAGACACTCAAACTCTGCTCAGCTGCGAAGCCATTAAGGCATCCTGACTTGATGATCTGATTCACCCTGGATTAAAACAGAACCTGAGGTTCATCCTTGGAACAATGCAGGCTAAACTAAAGCAATTTCTTTAAGCACCACCCTGAAGCCCACCAGTGGCCCATGAGTGGGGAAAGCCAGGCCACCCCTTGGTGCATGCCTCCCACCGCTAGCTGCCACCACAGTCAGCACCAGCTGGTGGACCAAGGGTCTGAGGAGCAAGTGACCATGGGACTATCCTCAAGTTTGCAACTCCAGGTCACCAGAGTTGCCCACTCAGTCTTCCCTGGCGGAATATTTCTTCAGCAGAAGGCACACAGACACTCCAGGGACCCAGAACCTCACTGTTGCCTAAATTCAACCCCTACTTTTTGCACTATTCACAGCCAAAACTCTGACCCCCGACATACAAACCAATGCTTCAGAATGCAATCACAGCGTGGCTGGGCAAACACACCTCTAGCAGATGTGCTATTATCTAGGCATGGATTTTGGCACCGATGACCAGGAACTTGGCTCTGGAAGACTTGCGATGGTGCGTGAGAACAAGGAAACCACAGCAACACTGTACGCTCCATTCATACCAACCTACAAGTTTCAGATTAAGTCCCCCTGCAGCGATTAAAGCAGGAAGACTGCCTCCCCCTTGATTTACTTCCAAAGATCAATCTGAGTTGAAGAGAAGATACGCCAGCCGCCCGCTGCCCACCCCCTGCCCCCCATGGGGAGCGGGCTGTACCTGTACACTGGCTGCATTTCCCTGGCAATCCCAATGACTGCTCCCTCCGGGAAGTTGTCAAACTCATCAAACAGGTCTCGGATGTTGGTCTTGTACTTCAGGTCCAAGTCTACCTGGATGATCTGTGTTATTTCTGAAAGCACAAAGAGAAAAAGTCATCTATGTAAGACAAAATTGTAACCAGTGATTACCAAAGACTACTTGATGAATTACACCCAATGAGGATTTGGTGCAATCAGCCCCATGGGCAAGACTCAGCCAATTCAGGGCAAACGCAATCCAGCTGCAACCTCTACATAAAGCTATCAACCTCCAACCATCACGACAGCATTTACCACCGCATATTTTAGACATTATTTACTTCAGAAACCATTTCTGGTGACCTCCTGCTTCTACTCACGCACTCCTCCCCTCCAGAAGACTGGTTTTCCATACAACTGACAAAAGCAAGAGGTGGCTTCAACCCAGGCTCTCCATTTCTGGAAGTGCTTCTGCATGAGCAGCCACCCAAAACCCCATGCTTACTCTCTGCTACCTACTTGTGGGAAAAGCTAACAACTCCACAGGCGTTTCCCAGCTCCAGCCCGCAGAGCATCCATCCCTGGCTTGACGTATCAGAGCAATTCCCATCACGGACAACGTCCATAATTCAGTCAGCCACCTGACACCCTCAGTAACACCTTCAGAAACTTATTAGCTGCCAGCAGCCTGACAGGGGCTTCCCCAAGGGCAGAGATGACAGCCCCCTGCCTGTACAGAACTGCTGGCGGTCTGCAGCAGCTTGGAAAACTTTATTATTGCCCATGGTACTCTGTCAGAGACAAGGAGGGTCGTGCAGACATGGAAGCATCTTCCATTTGCAGTAGGAAAGTCAAGGACGAGGAGAGGAAGGAGGACATTACCAAGGCCAGGCCTGAGCTTGTCAACAGGGTCAGGCCCCTGCCTGCATTCATCAGTCTCCTCTGCAGCACATGAGACCAACTGATGGAGATGTTGCTTAGGAGAGGGTGCAGGAGATAAGGCCTCATCAAGACTGCTTGCCCCAGGTGGATCTAGGGATGTTGTACAGATTGCAGCAGGCCAAGTGGAATGTAGCAAACACTACAAGAGATCGGACCATCAGACGGGTTCCCCAAGGCCCGGGCAACGCCACAGTCATCTTCTAGCCAGCCAAACTCAGCCCTACTTGGTGACTTTGAGCAGAGTGGAGCCATCCCCCACAGCGTTCTGTAACGTCACCGCTATTTATATGTGTTATAAAAGCCAAGAGCAAATTGGCCAGGTTGCTTAGCATTTGGCACTAATTGGATTATAAAGACTGTGTCAACCTGTTTCGGCCCCGCTCACCATGCACAGGTGCCATTACAGCTTCCTGCAGGTTAGATGTGCCTGTCACCATCGCCTCCACAGCAATCGGCGAACACAGCCCCCAGCCCTCCTCCTGCCCAGTGCTGGCAGGCCGGAGGATGAGCCCAGCCTGCCCTCACCCTCTGTGGCTACAGGCAGGGCTTCCCGTCAGGCTGGCGCTTCCGCGGTGCTGCCCACGCTCCAGCCTTCACAACACCGTGGTTCCTCACCCCCTCGCCTCGCCATGCTCGGGACAGCCTCGACAGCAGGAGGCAATTGCTCTGTTTTCAGCCCCCAAAGCCACTGTCGGGACGAGAGACCCGGCGATGCTGAGAGCAGCCAGGCACGAGCAGCTATCCTCCGGCACAGGAACGTAGCTTTGCCATTTCAAATACATTCGTCACTTGGTGTTTGTGTTTCAAGCAGTCACTGGGCTGTACAGCAGCTCTAAATTTTTTGCAGATCCTGCACTAATCCAGGGCTCTTGGCCATTGGTCCTATCTACCATGCTGTCCTCATTTAAGCAGGAAAAAGCCCCATGAGGTTAAGCAAGAAATATACTGCTTACTCTGCAAAGCATCCAAGCAGAAACATAAATCAAGGAGAAGCAGTATCTAAGCTACAACCCGGGCTCTATCTCAATTTATTTTTTAACATCCATCACTCTCTATTTGCTAAAGGGAAAGGCCACACTCCCTTCAGCCAGCAGAACAGCAATCCCCAGGCCTACCTCGTATTTACCACCACCATAATCTTCTGTTTGCAAAGATTTAAAACCCAGGCGTAGTAATTCACTACAGGCTAAAGCAGGTCTTGACCTGAAAGCAATTTCCCTCAGCCTTCCTAACTGCCTCAGAAATCGCGAGTGCAACTCAAGCAGATGAACAGGCGGCATGGAGGATTTCTGCAACAGGGAAGGAGACATGTAAGCCAAAGACCCCAAACCTCCCCAGCGATCCATACCACAGCCATGCAAAACCACAAATCCTTAATGCTACTGCACTTGAGAATATCCAGACTGGTGACAAAACTCCAGGGCGAGGAGAACCAGATCTCCATGACGAGAAGACCCTGGACCTACAGCAGAAGCTCAGCCCAAGAGAAACAGGGAGGGGAGCCTGAGCCCCACAAAGCACTGCCAAGGACAGGGAGAGGGGACGGGGTTCCCAGGGGATCCCAGCACAGCTCACCCCACTGCTCAGCAGCCTTCTGACGCCTCATCAGGTTTCAATTAAATCAGCCACGAGGCACGTCATCCAATTGTTCTCTAAAATTACAGATGAGCGTTAACTGCAATTAATCACAGCGGAGAATGAAAGCTGAGCTTGGGGGAAACTCTAATCCCAGCCCTGCCTGCCCCAGCATCAGCACCCTGCACGGGTCCCACACTGTGCTGGGGAGCCCCCCACGAAAAACTCACTAACAAATTAGACCCAGAGAGCGCAAAGTACTTTTCCTTTTCCTATTTTTTTTTTTTTTAAAGCAAGCATGAACTGCAACACTGAGACAAAAATGAGCACGGGTGACATTAAGTGCCACTCTGCCAGATGCAGCTTGCACGGATAGATTAATGGCCAAGACGATTCCTCTGCCTGGGACTGGCAAGGGGCCAGGCAGTAATATTTATGATGTATCATGCTCTTTCGCCCTTTTACCAAGCGCTTTGTCCTGGCTGCCAGGACAAAGGGGTGGAGGAATTGCGTGCTCTCTTAGGCACAAACTGCTTGCAGGGGCCCAGATGGAAATATGAGAAAAGGCTGAGAGTATTTTGCTCAGCAAGTGAGTTTTCCAACTTTGCCATACTGTATATTACCCTCTGCTTCATTCAACTCCAGCTCTTCCAGCCACGTGTGTAAAGGGGAGTTACGCCACTCAAAGTGGAGATGATCTCCATTAGCAGTGACAGCTTTACAGCACAGGCTGGCCCCATTTAACGCTCGTAATGTTTTACTGCAGCCTCATACCAGCAGCTGCAGCAGGCGTGCTCTCCAGGCTCGGCTCAAACCCTCCCTCCAGCCACATACAGAGGAGAAAGACCAGCTGAAGGGATGCGTGATCCCACTCAGGGTCTGCAGTGCTGGAAACCAGGAGAGAAAGCCAGCACCAGTGCTCAAGCTGCCTTGCACCAGGGCTCAGCTGCTGAAGAAAGGGAGAATCAAGGTTATCCCAGAGCAGGACTCTACAGGGATGCTGGTGCAGACCCCCTCTCATGTGAATGCTCCCTCCTTCCCCCAAGAGCCTCCATCCAGCAAGGGGGCACAGGTGGGCAGAGGTCACTTCTCTGCGCCCTGCTGCCCAGCATCCTCTGCCGGGACCAGCAGAGCCACCCCAGCACATGGGCAGGGACCCTGGGTGCATGCCAAGGGGCCTATCGGGTTCTCTGGATGCTCTGAGCAGTGCCCAGGAGCCCCTCTGGCAGGAGGCAGCTTCTGCAGAAGTCTGATGGCTCTTCCCAGGAGGCACCAACCCCATGGCAGAGCAGGGACAGAGCAGGACGGGAGCAGGCGGCCATGCAGTGAGCTGGACAACCCCACTGACACTCGTGGTGCAAGCCTTGGGAACAAATCACTTTTCTCAGAAGAGTCAGGTGGGAGAATGAGCAGCAGCAAAGGGGCACTGGGAGGAGAAGCACTGCTTTGGCCAACCCGGCTCTGGGGATGATGCGCAGCAAGCAACCCTGCCCATTGGTAGGCTGCAGGTCAAGAAGGGCTGGAAGGGTAATAGCCACTGCCCATAGGCTAGGATTATTTTCCCCTAGTTGAGAGGATGGCCTGCCAGAGATTTAAACAGTGGATGTAAAACTACAAGAAAGGGGATAGATGGAGGGTCAGGATGACAGGAGATGTGAACGCCGGGGACTGCACAGAGCCTGTGGGAAGCTGCCAAGCACATGAGCCTGCGGGCATGACTCCCTTGGCTGCTCTGGGAATGCCAGCTGACAGCTGGAAACTGGAAGGGAGCAAAGGAGATGTCCTTCTTGGCTACTTGCCTTTTCCTGCCCTGGCACCCTTGCCACCAGTGACTTGCTACCTCTCCGGTGCTGCAGGCAGCCAGGGCAGAGGCAGGTAGCAGCAGCGTGTACTCCCCATGCACGCCAATGCCGACACCCTCCATGTGCACTCAGGGCATCCACAGGTCACCTAGTGATGGCCAAAACTAGTCTCTGGAGTATGACATGTGATTTGAGAGGCTCCTACATGAGCTACAAACCTCCTGAATACCAGGCACCCCTGGGCACAGGTGTGGAGCACCCAAGGTGGTTCACCAACCGTGTACTGGGCTCTAATATTTAGACAAGGCAGGAAAGCAAGACCCTGCAGCCCCCAGCCTGGCCTCTGCAGGCAGCACAGTCTACTCTGCAAGCAAACTCATTTATGCTCATTCCAACAACTTTCTCTGTACGGGGGTTGCTACCCTGGCAAAGCCGAGCCCAGAGCGCAGGCGCCGGGCTGGGGTGTAAGCGCTGGCCTTGGCTCCAAACCCTCTTCTTCCATACAAACCATGCCAGATCTGGGGCAGAGGGATGCCACCACCGGCAGCTGCCGTCACTCTACAGAGAGGGGAAAGGAGTGAAAATAATAACACCTTGTATCCAGGAACAAATAGCGAAACGGAGAGCTGTCATCACAACGCAAAGGGCAGAAGCTGTCTAACAAATAGCTTAGTCTTAATTGCTATTAATTGAGCTGTGGTTTAAACAGCTTTAGAGCAGAAGCAGCAAGAACTGAAACCTCCTGGAGGTGGTGCAGCTCTCCAGCCCATTAACAGGCTCGTGTTGGCCCAAGCTCAGCTCCCTCCTCAGAGTATAAAATCCTGCCTGCAGCTGGTCTGGCAACAGAGCCGCTGCAGGGAGTGGTGGGATGTCAGGAGGGGACAGGCCTGCCAGGCTGCACTGTACCCAAACCTCAAACAGGCTCCTGAGGCAGACGCCTGTCGCCCATGCTGGTAGTGATCTGGCTCTGCTTCTGCCACCCACTGCACCAGGGTGTCTGTCTCAGCAAACCTGCTTTTAAGGACCTACGCGCCCTGGTGGACCACTCCAACAAGGAGAGACTCCTCCAACATGTATCGGATGGGAGCATCCCGATCTCCCTGCCCCTCCTCTGTATCCCAGCAGCAATTTCTAGGGCCAGAGGCTGGCGCCTTGTGCCCATGCAGAGCAGAAGAGGTGAGCTCAAGGAGGACACCACTGCAACTGCCGATCGTGCCTTGCATTCTGTGCAACCCAGGCGTGCCGCTCCGCCTTTCCCCATGGAGCCAGCAGCAGCGAGTCCTGCAACACAAGGATGCAGAAGCCCTCTCCATCCTTATGGAGACCGTGCAGGGGGTGCAATGGCCTCGCAAGGCCAGGGCGATGGGCAGGGACAGACAGCTGCCAGACGCTGAGCAGCTCAGAGACCCTCTGCAGGGACAGCAGTGGCTGCAGCCAGCACGGGTGACACCAGCCAGCAAAGGGACGGGAGTGTCCCCTGCTGGCTGCTGCTCTGGGTGTTGCGGAGCTGTGGCTGGGGGTCTTAGGAAGGGCCAGGGAGTGGCTATGCATTTTGCACTTGATTTGAACCATCAGAAGGAAGAGGGCCGGGTGGCCAGGCTCTCAAGTTGGGTTCAGTGGGGCTGGAGGACTTAGGTCTGCTAGTCTGCAAATGCTGGGCACACCTGGACAGCTTCCCTTCCACTTTTCTTCATTGCTTTGAGTTTGGCTCTAACTACTGATGATTTTTTTTTAGCTGTCCCTTTCACGACAGGGGGACATCCCAAGGAAACCAGGAGCTGTGAAGGACCAGCAGTGACTTTTGGATAACTGCCCTGGGCAATAAACCTCCTGGAGCAGGGCGGCATCAGACCCTGCTCCAGCGGGCAGAGTGCCTGCCAGCAGCAACGCGTGGCTCTGCAAAGCCACTTGCGCTGGCTGCAAAACCAGGATCCTCCGCCCTCGCCGGCTCAGAGGGACCCACGGCCAAAGAAAACACCACTCCCATGTCCAGCACTGAGGCCAGGCGTGGGCACAGGGCAGGCGACAGGCTCTGGAGTGTCCCCAGACAACCCAGAGGGTGCTGCCCAGCCAAAGCAGCCGGCTGCCCCCAAAAGACTGAGCTGCAGCAGGCCCAGCATGGATATGCATGGTTTATTTACACAAACACACAGGGTTCTCCATCCTGCCCTTCCTTAGAGGCTCCCTGTGTTTGTCTTGCCCCCAGCCCCGCACTGCCAGCTGCCCCTGGCTGCTCTCCCTCTTGCTGTCAGCGGGGCCGTGAGCAGCTTCCCCTCCGGCTGTGCACTCCCCCTGCCAGGCCTTATTTTCTCCACAGATAAAGTTTCCCCCTCCGCTTACAGGATTAATCACCACTGCCCGCACAGATGACCCCAACAACACGGCAGAGCCTTGCCCAGAAGGCGGCAGCCGAGGCAGGGGCACGCAGGCACCACATGCCCTGCAGAGCTCGCTGCCAGCACACCAGTGACTGCAGGGAGCTGCAGTCCCCCTCCCCAGGACCTGGTGCTGCTCCAGAGCCCACCCTTCCCACAGAAGACAATCCTACAAAGCCCTGCACCGGCGGGGCTTGCCAAGGTGCAGACAGCTTACCTTCCAGCTGCCACTTAAACACAGGTCCGTGCAGCCAAGGGTCCCCTCTGCACCCTGGGGCAGCCTAGCAGCCCCCCCTCCCCATCAAGCAGCCTCCCCTCCCTCCAAACAGGGTGCCAGGGGAGGGCAGGAGGCAAGGGGGGATGTGCCCAAGCACTCCGGCCTCTAACCACACTGTGACACACGTTTCTGTAGCACCAATTAGGCACCCAACAGAGCAGAGTAGCGGCTTCTGCACAGCAATTCCAGCCTATCAGCTAATTAAAAAATTAGGCTGCCTGCCAGAGACAGATGACAAATCATTGCTACCACCCACGCAGGGCAGGCACCTGGGTGAGCCCAGGGGTCTGGTGCCGCAGTGATGGCCCCGGGTGCTGACAGCAGCATCGCACTGCTCGCCTTGCTCCACACCCTGCAGCCACTTCCAGAGGGATGGGGAAGACTCAGCAGGAGACGGATGCAGTTTGTTCCAGGAAATTAATTTTTCCTGTGCATCCAAGTGTCTCCTCATAATCCATCAAGGTTTGAGGGACTAATATTTAGCGGTGCTCAACACCTTGGCTCTTATCCGGACTCCAAGGCAGAGATCGCTGAGCACACGACAGCTTTCGGGATGGAGCCGTAAGTGCTGCTTGCTATGTATTTTATATACAGTGCTGCTGGGGGAGGAGTGTGAAGATACTTTTTGGACCTGGAGGAAGAGCATCAGGAAACCTTATAATCAGACAAAATAAGGTTTAGTTCCAGGTTGCCATAAATTACAAAGCAGTGCGGATGGAGAGCTGTGAAGCAATGAGCGGGTGAGACGGAAAGGGAAACCAAAAAAAGAGATACAGGAAAATACATGCATTAAGGTAGATGAGTTCACGTCCCGATTAACTGCACATGGTGGGGGAAGGAGCTGCGGGGCTGCAGGCAAATTTTGTCCTTATTTCTTCTTGCTAAGCTCTAACGAGCTACAGCAGAGCAGGGAGCAAGGCTGTGGGGGAGAGCAGCCCCGGCATCAGCGCTGGGTGACCGCCAGCAGCTTCCACCCTTTGGGGATGGAGGAGCGGGGCTGGCTGGGGAGGGAGGAGGGCAGCACCCACTGCAGCACTGGGTGCCAAGACCCCGCCACTCTGTGGGGAGGGGGAAAAACAGCCACACATGCCTGCCCCGGCCTGACAGATCTAGGACATCCAAAAATAATCGATGGTGGCACTGCAGCAAGGGGCGGCCAGCGGAAACGATGAGAAGCGACACCACCCCCAGGGCTGCGGGTCACGCTGGTCCCCAATGGCGGCAGTGCCGTGGGGAAGTGGCCTCTGCCGTGCCAAAGCTCCTGGGGTCTGCCGGGCACCTGCTGAGCAGCATCCACATCCCCCTCATGGCAGCAGCCCTTTCCGGGCTCCTCCACAGCAGGGCGGGGGCCAACGGGCTCTCCTGCCAGGAGGGGCATGTCCTGCAGGCAGCTGGCCAGGGTTAGCATCTCATTTCAGCAGGTGAGGACCACCCTACAAGGCCACAGCCTCCAGCATTTACCTGGGGTGGGCTTATTTAGAGGTCTGCTGTTGCCTGCTCCCAAAAAGCACCATGAAAACAACTCCTATGGCACAACAGGCTTGCCCCAGCAGGGAACAATGGCTGGCACCGCTCTCCCTATTGCTCACAAATCCATCACTCCAGACTCCTCTCTTCTCCTCGCAGAATCTGACATGAGTGAGCGCAGCCCAGAGACAGGCTGGGGAAGGAATCTGGCTGTTTTTCACGTGTCTGCAGCGTGAAGCAGGGAGGGAGGTTATGAGAGAACATCAGAAACTATTAACACTCCCTCCACCCCTGTAAAGATGGAAACATTTTTGCCAGAAAACAAACCCTTCAGCTACTGCAGTATCCCGGGGGAAATGTGGCTTGGGAGCATGCGGCTCTGGGGCCATCTCCCACGACTCCACCGCAGACCCCAATTTTCTGTGCCTCTTCACAACATCTCCACTTCAGTAACGCATGATCGGGCCTGGAGCATCTGGGACACGGGTGTTTTCCTCCCAGCACCCTCTGAGCCCGCTGCACCCCGGCGTACCCCAGTGTGGTGGGGCTCAGTGACAACGGCAACGTTCAGCCAGCCAGGAAAGGATGAGGAGTGACACACCACTCTCAAAATCCTCATTTATTACAATGTAAGTTGCTGAATTTTGTGGGTAGCTGCACCAGGAATTGCTCTGTAGCTGACAGAAGGAAGACGAGGAGGTGGTGCTCCCCCATCTCCCTCTGCTGGGCTCCACCTTACAGACCTCTGATGCACATTTATTTTTTCACGGTGTGACACAGGATTAATGCACCATAACTCACTGCACACAGGTGCTGTCAAGGGGAAACATTGCATGCAGTCACCTGGCACAAACAGAGCCCGACCCGAGCAACCCCACATTACAGATTTGAACACTGCAGCCGCAGTGGCAAACCCTCACGCACGCATGCCTGCCTACAAATTCCTGTTTTCCCAAATGCAATAGATCATGATTCTCAGGATGCTGCCTGCTTGCTCTTACAGAAGCGCGGTAGCAGAAGACAGCTACTTGTCAAGGCGCTGTTCCAGCAAAAAGACAACTTTCCTCATACCTGCGCTTCACCCGTTCCCCCGTTTCCCAGGCTCTCCACCTCCCCAGCCAGCAGCAGGAGCACTCCGGGTGCCCTGAGAAGGCAGCGCAGCTCAGCGCTCGCTCCGACACGTCTCCTCCCTGGCCTTTGCCCTCCCTCCATCTCCGCTCGGTGGGAAAGGCGTAAGCTGATGCTCACAGAGTTCGCTGCCTCCAGGCCGGGACTCCCAGGGCAGGCTAAGGCTGATATCAGTTTCCTGGGAGACCACGCTGGAGCCAGCAGCTGGAGCCTGCTGCAAGCAGCACCAAACCTCAAGGGGCTTGGTCATTAACAGGCAGCTTGGACAAACATCATTATAATCTGGTCTACGCTTAATAATCACTACAGCCGTTGATAATGAGCTGGAAAAATGGTTCCATTCAGAGTCTGAGGCCAGGGAAACCACTGGACCTCCCGTTTGATCCCAGTGTGTCACAGATGTCAAGTCCAGACACCCGCTACGAAGCCGATGGCACGGCTCCTTGCCGGCAGCTGCTTCCCCAGACACAGTGCTGCTCACTCACCTGCAACAGCCAGCCGTGCTTCCCATGACCACACACAGTTGAACGACTCTCCCTCAGCCCACCAGCTGCTGAGGACACCCAGTTGCTAAACTAATTCCCCCTGAAAACTACCTGACTTGAGCCGAGGATGGGGGCCAAGAATTCTCTGGGGAGCCCACAGCTTCCCCAGGCTGCCCCTCTGGCACCCCCACTCTTCCTCCCCTCGTCCGCGGCACCAGGAGTCCGTTTTGCGATCTTGTCCGCCAGGCAGACCTGCCCAGTCACTACTCCTTCATGAGTCCATTAGGAGGGTGATAAAAAGCTTGCCAGGTCCTCTTTAAGTTACACAACTAAAATGACAAGTGATTAGAGGGATGGAAGCCAGTTGGGAAGTGAGAGGCCACCTCTGGATGGGCATACTGAAAAGGAAAGTAAAAAGGTCCAAGTCCTTGTCGTCCTTCCTCCTCCTCGCACTGCTCTGCAAGTCCCAAGACGATTTCATGCTGGCATCGTCCTCATCCTGGCAGCTCCTCCCAAGCCTGAACTCTGTTTGTCCTCTCTCTGTGTAACTTTCCCATCACTTCTCCCTCGCAAAACCATTGCGATGCATCAAGCCCTCCTCCAGCTCCTCAGGCCTGGCCACACTGCATTAAAATAGGATTTATGAGCCTCAAGCACAGACAAGAGTTATGCAGTCTGCACTTCTGCACGCTGCATACCAAGTCCCCAGCTGGTTTAAATCAGATTAACTCCACTGATGTAAGACATTTAAGGCAAGAGAGTTCCATGATTTACACCAGCTAAGAAGCTGTTATATTATAGTTTGGCAGCTGCAGGTTTTAGATCTGAAGTTTTTTGGGCAAGTATCCCAAGCAGCAGTGAAAGACAGAGCGGCTGATTGGCAAAACCCATTTATTCTCAGTGCAATATGCACGCAGCCAGCACATGTTCCACAAAAGTATTTAAAAAAACCCCAACAAACCAACCCTTGGCGTTCAGTTTTGAGTGCCATCAGTCTGTGAAGTCAGTGCAGCGTCACAACCCTAAGGCTCCAAACAAATCACTAAGTCATGACACTACAGAAACGCCTCCCTTCAAAAAGCGATAAATTTGGGAAACTAAAGCCAGGCAACTTCAATGCAAAGGTTGCTAGCTATTGAAAAAAACCTACAGACCAGCTAACACAAGTGCTAACAAATACACAAGAGAGCTTAATATTCAGATCTGGGCCTTCATTTCTGCTGAAGGATGCTTAATCTTCCAAGCAAATCTGGCTTCCACAATAAAAGGGCGCTAACACTATGGAGCCAGATGTGCCTGCAAAGGTGCACAAAAAGACGCAGTCTTTGGGACAGGTGAAATGGCACAGAAATGCAACAGGAAAAACGCTAACGCTGCCTGAAAAGGAGGGCTTAGTCCTTTCACCTTAGCAAAGTAGCTTCTTCATGCTGGTAGAGGCTGGTTTGTCAGAGCCAGGAGAGCGGCAGAAGCCCGGTGCCATTCCCTCGCCACCTGCAAGCCTGGAAGTGGATCGCAGAGCTGCAGCCTTCCCTGATGCCTCCTGCCTGGTGCCAGCTGCACATCGGGAAACAGGGAAGGGGCCGGGGAGCCCCGCAAGCCCTATAAATCACCAGGCACCCAGCACAGTAAACATGACCTCCCTTGCAAGGGAAATATAAATCAGCTTTACTAGCAGCTTCTGAAACAAAAACTAAGCTCGTGAAACTGTAAAAATGCCTCTTTAAACATCCTGTGCCCCGAACAGACCATTGAAAGCCTCGTCAGGCTGAGGGAGAGCAAACAAGCTTTCCAAGAGATGAGACAACTCACAGGTTGACGAACTGAGAAAAGGCATTTCAGACTGAGCAGCTTCTTGCTGGCAGGCGGCACGACATGGATATCTTTAGCACACAGTAAAGACAGGGTAGGGAATCGGGAGGAGTGAATTAGCCAGCATTAATACTGTCGTTTGTATTCAGCGTACTTCAAAGCACTTGCAATGCAGACATCACCAGACAGAAAAAAAAAACCTACCCAAGTCTAATGGAGACCAAGTACAGCACATTCACTGGAGACCACAGAGCAGGGGTTGGATGGGACCCTCGGGCTGCCTTGCCCCACAGCCCCTGGGGAGGATGAAGCAGGCTACCTCCCTGCCTGCTCTTCCCTAATGCTTGCTTGCACAAATTAGCCATGGCCCAAATGCTTAATGAGCTAACATGGGATGGTTGTGGCCCCCAGACAGGGGCATGTCCAGAGGAAGCCTCACGAACCAGTGCAGAGGCAGGAGCTACTCGGCAGAGCCAAAATGGGACAGGGCTCAGCAGGGGCACTGCGGAGTCTCATGTGCCCACATCCCAGTAAGAGCAAGACTGCGCCTGAGATCGATTGCAGAAAATCTGCAGGGAATATTATGGCTGGGCAGAGGCTCCAGATGCTGAGGAAGCTGCTGGTGCTGGTGGTGCTACCCATGGGAACAGCTATTTCAGCAACACACACATGTGGGAACGGGCCACCACCGTGTGCCATCCACAAGCAGCTTCAAGAGGCTGGTCACCTCCCCCAGGGGCTCCCTGGCACCACTGTCACCCACACCCTGCCCTGGCACAAGGAGGTCACATGGCCAGCGGCTGGCCCAGGAGAGGATGCTTCCCTCACCAATGTGCCAGGCCAGCGGGGCAGCCAGCAGGGAGAGCCAAGGGCCAGCACCAGGAAGGGACAGGCAGGGCTGGGGGAGCTCCAGGGAAGGGGTTTGGAGCCCAGGGATGCAACACCCTCCTCGTGCGACCAGTCCAAGGCTAGAGAGCACACCAGTCCCAGGAGAAGCACCCACGTGCAGCTGGGGAAGGAAAACACAGCATCAACTGAGTCAAGCCCCTTCTGCCAGCTGCCTTGTTTTCCTGCAGATTTATTGTTGTTCCCGCACTCGATAACAGCAGAGCGAAGGCACAATAAGGAAACTTAAGCGATCGGTGGCCGCTAATCAGCAAAGCTTTCCAAGAGCTCACCGAAGCCAAGAGGAAAGGCTCGACAACCGCTCTCTGCTGACGCTTGCTAGCACACAGCCACACCACTAGCATGCGGCACCTCCTTCTGCTGACGCCCACGGGGAAGGGGGCCGTAAGCACACACAGGGCAAGCACGCTTGCTCCCGTCTCTCCTCTCCTACCATCTCAGGGCACGGCGGCAGGGCCAGCTGCCATGCAACATGAATAACCTCCCACCACTCACGCCAGTGGAGACCTGGATGTGGGCAGTCTTGGACCGAAGGGTCCATCACTCTGCAGGAAGGAGCAGAACCCCAGGAGCCCACCCCAGAAGTTTATTAACTTTCTTTGCATTTCCAATAGCACTGGGTAACATCTCTGTGCAGACGAAAAAGAGAGGCTGTGCTCCTAGAGGCAGCTGCTGCGGCAGCTCAGTGGAGGCTTACCTTTGGGCATGATGCGATGCATTGCAACCGACAAGAAGAAGATTGCGTCGCTGTAGTAGGTCCCCGATCCGGCGCTGAAGTGCTTCTGCATCGCTTCAACGATTGGAAACAGCTTTTCTGTCAGCTCGTTCACATCATGGACTATTACCTAGGAGAGACACCAGAAACACCACTCAGCGGCCACCTCTGGGGACTGGCCCAGCGCTGACAGCCTTTGCTCAGCCTGCCCCGGCACAGGGCCGGGAGGGGTTGTTAAAGCACGAACACTGCCGGTGGCACCTCAGCTGCACAAAGGGGCCCAATTGCCCTGGCCCCTGCACTACCACCACAGGGTGAAAGCCAGCTAAGGCATCAGGGAAAGGAGGGAAGGATTTTTACAACCATTTCATAAAAGTGAGACGGGCTCAGAGAGACTCAAATCCACTCATACAATCACGGCTGTTCAATAGTGGGGGTTTTGTTTTTTGGTTTTTTTTTCTGGTCTGTTCCCACTGCCTAATGCAACCACATATCTGGTCTCCCATATGGAGTCCATCAGAAGAGGTGATGGTTCGCTCTGGGCTCTGGCATCCTGCCGTTTTGAGGCAAGCCAGACCACGTCACTTACCCTGAGGACCAAGACTTGCTCCCTGCTGCAAAGGCAGGCTGCCACAGCGCCAGGGACGCAGCCCGGATTTCCTGAACCTCAGCCCTGCATGCAGGCGAGCTCTGCAGCACGTCCCGCCGGGGCTGGAGGGAGAAAGGGAGGACGGGCCACAGCACACTGACAAAAATCCAAATATTAGGAGTTAAAGCACAGCCGAGCATCTTCTCTAGAGGGATCTCAGCCCGCTTGTGCTGGACTTTTGCTCGTGCTCAGACAGGAATGCTCTGAAATCCTCAGCCCTACAGCAACACCATCCCTGGGACGCCTGCGCAGGTCCTTGCTATGGGCCAGAAACAGAAGCAACTGCAAATGTACCTCGTCAGTTACTGAAACTTCACAAGCTTACAATTAATTTTGGTCAAAGTCTGACAAACAGGAACTTTCATGCAGCCTGATGCTCGTTACACACACAGAAGGATGCAGATCACTGAATCATGCAAGATAACAGGAGGGATTTTCAGGGTAATTAAGAGAGACAAGGGACACGACCCCAGTGCGGATAAGGGGGAGTGCAGGAACTCGAGTGTGGAGACTCGAGGTCACGCTGCCTTTTTCAGGCCAGGGAAAGCAGGAAGAGCACAGCAGGAACTGAAGGCCAGCGAGGACACAACTTTGCAGCAGTATGTGAATTTTGGAAAGGGGAGACTATACCCCTTGTTTGAGGGATACAGAGACACTTCCATAAGCCTTCAGCAGGAACTCAATCCCACAAACTCCACAGGTCCCTTCCAAACTAAATTATTCAATGGTTCTATGTTCACTCCTTTTTCCTACGAAAACTTCATCTGCTTAAGAGCAAGAAGCCCTGCACCACACACCTAAACATACAAGATACAGCATTTGCTTTTTTAAAATCTAAACCAAGTCAAGCGTTTCAGAGGGAAAGGCGGCTTTGGAGCCTGAGCTGGTGCAATGGCTGCCTTCTCTATGGGATGCCCCCTCTAAGGGGCTGCTTTGATGCCCAGCGAGGCTGGCACAGAGACAGCGAGTGGTCCGAGGCTTCTTCCTCCTGCACTTTCTTGCAGAAAACGTTATTCAGATCAAAGTGCTCTTGTGTCAGAGCACAGCTTGCTGGAGGCGGGGAGCCACTCGCGGGACTCTCAGTATGCCAAACAAGGTAAGGTGATAGGTTCATCCTGACCCCAGGCACAACAGCCAAACCCACGACGGGGTACTGCTGGAGGACAGTCACAGCAGAGTCCCCCTCCTGGGGAGGGCATCCCAAACACCCACCCTCAGCCACTGGCCCTCGCTGTCAGCCGGGCGCTGTATGAGAGCCCTCGCGCAGGCTCCACGGCCAGCATGTCCCTCGGCAGGGCGGCCACGCTGCTGCCGTCCTGGCTGCTGGGCTCGGGGCCAAGCCCCTGCAGGAGGACGGCAGGAAAAACACAGAACAACACGTACCAGGAAAGTGCATTGGGAGAGGTCATCAGCAGCCACACCTGGCTTTGGATAGCACAGCGTATTCCCCAAGACACCGCAGGGGAGGAAACTCCGTAACCGGTACCTTTTAGGGCAGCATCTCACCCCGGGCCCTGCCAAGCTGCAGGAGCAGCTTCACCATCACAGTTGTCACCAGCAGCGCTGCAGGAACAGGCGGGAGATCGGCACAGCGGCGGGGAGCACATCGGCAGCACCAAGTGCTGCTGCCAGCAGTGATCCCAGGTGACCACACACAGCAAAACACCACCACTCTGCAGGTGCAAAGTGTGTGGAGCTGAGCACTACCAGTACCACCACCACTGAGATGCATGATGCTCTGCTCCCAGCCCAGCTCAGTAGGGGCAGTGCTGGGGTCTGGTCAGACTGGAAAAGCAGGGAGGAGAAATACAGCACCTGTAACCACCCTCCTGCATCCAGCAAAGGCAGCCTGAGGTCTGCACAGCACATAAGAAACAGCTGAGCAGGGGGGAAAAAAAGTCAAACCAATTCCAGCCACCTCTGAAATGAGCCAAGCACCAGTGGACAAAAATCATGGGAAAAATACTCCTGAAACTCCAGACACAGCATCATCTGCCTTCCCTCCCCTGCCAAAGAAAATAGGAAAATTTGTGTCTTTTGCCCACCCTTTGGTTAGGCACTTCTGCAAAGCAAACTCCTCAGCAGCTCAATCTTCCTTCCGCAGCCACAGGCCGGCCAGCCCTTCCAGGACTGCGAGGGCTTCTCCTCGCCACACTGCTGACTTTAGCACAGCTTGCTGATCTGCTGCTAATTTTATACTTCGTTATTTATTTGTGTAGCAGCTTTCAGTAAATCCCTGTAGCTAAATCTGACCACATTTGCTGAGGACGTTAAGAAAAGTAAGTTCTAGGGGTTTCCTGTGCAAGCACAGTTTTATAAACACACATCCCGCACTGAGAAAAGACCCTTCCAATTGATTCACTAGGAAAAAACAACCCACGTTTCATTTCTCCTTAACTTTCCCTCCTCCTCATTCCGAGTATCTTTGCAGCTCTCTTGTATGCGCGGGGTGACGGCAGCTCAGTTACCTTCACCCCAGCATGTCCTCCCACAGCACCAGACCCCCATTTGGCAGCATCCTCCACGGGGCTGATCTAAACAAGCAACCAGGAAGAGCAACGAGCAGGGCGCGCAGTTAATTTTATTCTCGGAGGGGAACGGAATAAATAAGCGATATGAATCAGCACCGAGAGTCAGAGCGCGCAGCCCAGAGTTGCAGGAAACGGGGCGAGTCAGGGCTTTTTGTAAGCAGAATATTGGCTGCTGAGACATGCCCAGGCTCGTTCCCGGGCACTTCCCGCTTGCCAGGAAGCAGGAGAGGCTGCAGACAGAGATCACCCTGCAACCCACAGGACAGGACACGCTCTCACCAACTGCGGGCATAAAGCCCTGGTGAAAGCCCAGCAGAACCTCCACAAGCCAGGGCTTGGAGGACAAGCAGGAAGGCCAGGTCCTGGCTGGGTGCCGGCGCGCGGCAAGTCCTTCCTCCGACACGGATGCTTCCCGGCCAATTTCCTCCGTCCTCCCTGATCCCCACGCCAAAAAAGCCACGCAGCACATCGCGGAGCACCAGCTCCATCTGCCGCTCGCCATCAGCATGCTGCACTCCCAGCTCCGCATCTGGGACACATCTGTACAGGCACGGTGATGCCACGTCAGGACTGCCCCGTGAGTGGGACAGCCCAGCTCTGCCCTGCCCTGCCCTGCACAGCCAGAAGGGCTGCTGCGCCTAAGCTGCTCCCATGCACCCCACCGTGGTGCATCCCAAAGCCCCTCTGCTCCCACCCTCCGTGTCCTGCCCTGGCACACTGCAGCTGGCTGCTTCACCCTTCAGATTTCAGAAGTTTATGACTTTGCTTAGGGAGAGACAAGAGCTGGCCCATCACCTTCCACTGGGGATGGGATCCAGATCTGATTCCTGGGCTTCACTAACAGAGGACCCAATTGATCCCAGCTCTGCTGGGAGGGGAGGGCAAGGACAGCTCCAAAACCAGAGCCCGAATCACACCCTCATGAAGAAAATGCAAAGTTCAGGGTTTTTAATCAATCCTGCAGCTCAAGCTGCCCTCTGAGCACTTTATCAAGCCTCATCTTTGGGCCTGCTCTAGGAAAAGAGCGTAAGAACCAGGAGGGCGTTCTGGGGACACCAAGAGAACCAGGAAAGGAGGGGTCTCAGGATGGAGCCAGGTCACTGCTGGAACCACCTGAGCATCAGGATCAACCACTTTCAACATCTTAGCAGCACCAAAGATCGGAGTTAGGGTGATGTTTCCTGCTGATAAAGAGGAGGAATGGGGTAGGCTACAGCAAGAATAAAGAGATGCTGTCACCTGCTGGCCTAGCAGAAACTGGCACAGTATTAGGGGCAAGACCCTATGCTTGAGAAGCAGCCTACGGCCTCTGCTCTGTACTAGGAACTCTACCTGAGAACAGGTAAGTGGATAGGTGAGAAGCATAGTGCCAAGCATGGGCTAGCTAACGAAACCAGGATACGTCAGGCGCTGCCAGGAGAGAGGGAAGAAGCCAACCCACCGAGGAGATCCCAGTGAGATCTCACCTGAGCCTTCCAGACCACGCTATTCGCTTACACCCAAGAGATCAGTTCTGGTGCAAGATCTCCTCACCGAGCTGTGAGCCAGGCTTTACTGTGAGTCCACAAGCACCTACAAAGGCCCATGCCACAACACACATCGCTGCATGTCCCCACCTCCCGCACCACTTCACTCGTGAGCCCGTGTCCCCTGGGAGCAGCAATGCTGGCAAGGTGGCCTGCAGAGGAATTCGGGTTCTGAGAAGAACAGATGGCAGCAAGGCAGCCACACGCAAAGATGGGTGTCTGTCTGCAAGGGATCTGCGTGCCATGGTGGCTTGGGGGTCCTCCCACTCCAGGGGGACACAATGCAACAAACCTGAGCTAGGCTGTCGCACTGCACCCTCGTGCGGCACGGGGAACCCTCCTGAAGGTGCACAACCCCTCCAGAGTGCCGAGCACTGCGGCGCAGTGAGGAGGTTGCCCACCATGACACGTGACCCGACTGAGCACCAGCACTAGCAGAGTGCTGTTTAAGAAAAAGGAGAGGTGGGATTATTTACCAACAAGTGATCTGTACAAACGACGTTGAGGCTACACCCCAGCAGAGTTCAGCTAATATTAAATACCTCAAAGATGAGAGATGAGAAGTTACAGGAGGAGCAGAGGTCGCTTCCAAGCAATACTCTGCAGCAGCACCTCAGGACAGAAGAGGCAAGTTACCTGGGGTCTCTGAACTTAGCATTCCTCCAGTTTTCAGACACCTGTTTAACGTGAAGAAAAGCCTGCCTTTGCACGGACTGCAGTGACCACGTTTTTGGGAGGCAGAACCGTTTCTCTGGCAGGTAGCAGGATGAACATTTGCACATGGAAGCACTCCGACCTTTGCAGGCTCTCCAATCCCTTTCTCAAGAGCCACCAGCAGCAACGTGACAGCCTTTTCTGATCCCAGTCCCGCAGGACCCCTTGGGAAGCCATCTACGCACAAGCAGATGTGGTCCTTGTGCTGGGACGCTGAACCACGGCCAACAACAGGGTCTCTGGAAGAGGAGCTGCACTGCCCAGAGCAGCTGCTCCTCTCCAGCAGAAGTGGTTTCCCGGAGGTGTTCCCAGGCCGCGCAGCTGAGACCATCACACCAGGACACCTCCGGACACCTCCCCACAGGCCAGGGGGTCTGGGCTCACACAGAACAAGCCCTGATTCACAGGATTCATGAAACTGGGGAGAGATGCAGCCTTCTCCTGCAGAGATGGGAAGGAAACACCCTCCTGTCAGGAGCTGGACGTGGGCCGTCAGTGGAGAAAGTTTCTTTCCCCCAGGCTGCCGCCCCCTTTGTCTTGGGGGCAGGCTCCCTCCATAAGGCCTGGCGAGGCCCCGGACGACGCTCTGTCCGGGGTGCACCCACCAGCCGAAGGATCCCGACGGCCGAGGCCGGGATCCCGGTACGGCGGCGCTGGGCTCCCCACGGGCAGGCCCCGCCGCCCCCCGCCGCCCCGCACCTGGTGCCGGAAGGCGGCTCCGCGCAGCAGGTCCCGCAGCAGGCCCAGGCCGATGTCCCTGCTGGCGCCCTCGGTGACCAGGTGGAGGTGCAGCGCGTCGCCGCCGCCCAGCCGCCCGTGCCGCAGCAGGGAGCGCAGGGCCACCTGCGCCTTGCCGCGCAGCGCCGGGCTCCGCTCGGCCTTGGTGAACATCAGCAGGAGGTGCATGTCGCGGCCCCCCGCCGCCGCCTCCCCGCCGCCGTGCTGGGGGTGGCGGTGCGCCGGGGCGGGCGGCGTGGCGCGGAGGCGGCGTGTGGCGCTGGAGAAGGTCTCGCCGCCGCCGCCCAGGTAGTAGAAGGCGCAGACGGCCAAGGCGGCGGCCAGCGCCAGGGCGCAGGGCTGGGAGCGCGCCCAGCCCCGGCCCGCGCGGCCCAGCGCCGCCATGCCGCAGGCGGGCCGGCCGCCATGTCAAGGGCCGCCCCCTCAGCCCGCCGCCATGTCGGGGGCGGGGCGGCCGCCATGTCGGGAGGCGGCCCCCCCTCCCTCAGCCCGCCCCACAGACAGAGGCGGCTGAGAGCATACAAAGGTTTAATCAAGTACAGTATTTACAATCCTTACAGCATGTACAGTCGATTAACTACAAAGGTAATAATGAGTTTCTCTCATTTACAATGGCAAGCTACAGAAAACTACATTCAAGTTTTGGATACAAAGTCTACAGACTTATTAAATGCGAACTAGGGCTGGTTATACATTCTTTACAGTTATATCTTAAGGGGGAAGGGTTCACAGGAGCATTTTACTGCTGGAATGCCTAAAAAACACCAAGTACAGAGGACACGTAGATAAAAAAAAAAAAAAACAAAAAACAAAAACCAAAAAACAAACAGATCATTATTTCAGACAGAGTAACCTCTCTGCTTGAGGAAATTATAATTTCTCAGTGATTTCTATCAAAACATGGACAATCGAATCCTAACAGAAAAGTGAGTGGGATTTTTTTCCTCCTCTATCATCTCCTTCCATGGGAAGAGAAACAAGAAAATACTGTATGCAGAAAGATAAAGCAAGTGTATGAAAGGCGATATACCAAAGTGGTACAGTCATCCTTTTCCCCAGTACTGCCTTTCTGAAGCTGTCCCCGCTTTAAAAATGTGCTTTTGTGCAAGGGAGCAAGACATTTTGGCTACTAGGGTGCACAAACAAGTGGCATAAACTCTACCTTGTGAAAAAGTGTCCATCTGTGAATGGGCAGAGATGGTAGTTTGCAAAACTGATTCTCAAAATACTTTATGTATCAGATATTCAGAATAAACAGCTCAGTCCTTTTGACAGTGTAAAAATACTACATCCTTGGTACTTACACACTGTTTGTAGTTCTATGAAACAGTCCTTTTATATTCACTGTGTCATTTGAGATTCTCATGATCAAAACACAGAGTTAACATCCACACTTTAAAACAGATGGCTGCAGAGAAGCACCAGAGTCCTGGAAACATCACAGCCAATCCTAAACTTATTCTACTTCTCACCTTTTTTCTTTAGTGCTACAGAGTTTTTGCTCCATCAAGGAGAATTCTAATAATTTGGACAATGTGTGTGTACTGATGTCATCCTGCAATACAGGAGAAACTTCCTCTTATACGGCGATTTCCTGACAGCAGTTGGAAGGTCTGGTTGCATTTTCTAAAACTATTTCAGCTGAGTACATAAACAGGTAAAATATAAAACCCCAGAGAGAAAAATGCAGTATTATTACAGGATCCTTTAAACGCACTACCGTTAGAAGCCAGGAAGGATACAATCCAAAGCTTCTGAAATCAGTGTAAAGGCTGCCACCGATTTCAGGGAGTTCTCAGATGAGGTCCTAATTGATAAGGAGGCTGAAGTCTACAATGTACTAATGAACAAACGAAACACGCGGTCAGACTGCAATACGTGCAGCTTGTGAAAGCAAAGACAGACTTCCACCATCTACCGCCCCGCCTTCACCCAAATTTACAGGAACAAATTCCAGCACGTCTAATATAATTCAGTGGCATGATTCAGTATGATAATTCAAAAATTTAAGTTTATATGCACTGTACTGACATTAACATAAAAGATTAAACCTTATGAACAATCAAAACAATACAGACCACTAAGGAAACACCACAGACATCATTTTAAACAACATGCAATGTAAGTAAATTCTACCTCTGAAGTCATGATGCATTAGAACATAAGTTGAGCTCCTCAACATTTGTCCTTCCAAGACACCTTTGGAACACATGATCTAACTCTGGCTAGGAAAAATATTATGAAATCTTTAAATGGGCTATCTAGTAAATGACTAAAAATCCACGTGAAAGCTGATTTTAAACTGTGTTAGTAATCTACTGTTTTGTACCTCACCAACTAAGACCTATTATACTTCATACCTATACAGAAACATGAACTGGAACTGAAGCTTTCTGTTATCTGGTTAAGAGTACAAGATGTTAACCCACAATGGAGCCTTACTGTCTTATTCTAGTTAATTCAAATTCATATTATAATAAAAATCGAATTTTCTTATTATTACTGAGCAGAAGATCAGCACTCGAGTTAGATATGGAAATCCAGATATTCGGAATACTAATCATGCTGTGTATTACTAAGGGATGAATCCTTTGAGTTAGAGGCCCTGGAGCACTGAGCCTGCCAGTGTTTGGTAGGACTAAGCCCTCTGAATTTCATGCAGCTTGATGGCATATTCGTTGTTGCTGATGAGCAACACATCACATACATAACACATGTATTGCACCTGACCTGAAAAAAAGCTCTAACTGAGTGCAGCTGACACGGGACATCCTAGCGTACCTAAAAGGACTGGGAACGAGGCTGCCGGATCAGAAGTGACTTACCTGCTCCATGAACCATTCAAAGCTCCTGAAAAGAGTAATGCAACCTCTCGATCAGGTATGGTATTAGTCCTTTAGCATAAACAGACTGATAGTTCTTTCCAGACAGAAGAGTCGGGAATGCAGCAAATGGATCTGCAGAGCTACCGGAAAGAAACTTATTGTCTACAGGAAGCTGTCCTGCAAGATTTGTCACAGAGATTTTTATGGCTAGGAAGGAAAATCCCAGCCAAGATTCGAAATAAGTCTCAGACATTTTTCCAGCAGCATGGACTGAGATAGGGATTATGCCATTAAGGTTTAGGTAGCTTTACATTACAGCCAATCACACTATATAATGCCTGTCAAGTAGGCTGTAAAAGATAACTCTTTAGAAAAACCTATGTCTAAAGTGTACACTATAGATAGCCATATCTTACATTGTCCCATCTGTACACTGGGAATTTTACTTTCTCTAAGATCTACTAAAACATCCACTGCTGTTTAATACTGCAGACTAGGAAGTATATTATCATTTCATAGACAGCTATTTAAAAAACAACTTACTAGGAACTACTGCTTACAGGTGATACTCCTAAGTTTCTTATTATTCAGACTAAACACACTTTTTAAATGGGCAGAATCCGCTCTTCCTAGCATAATTAGAGCACTCACAAAGCAAGAACTGTTTTGTAAGATTCTTCTGCTTGGAAAAAAGAATCTATCGGACACTTCTAAAATAGTATTAGGCTTGCAGCAATATTCATCCAGATTTTATGCATTATTATACACGATGCAAAATGATAAATATTTGAAATACCTTAGTCAAATTTAACATGCCAGAAAGTTTAATTTTACCATAGTTTACAGAATTTTTTTAGCTGATTTTGCTTATCTTCGCCAGCTTGGAGAAAAGCCAGTTTATTTCCTAAATTCATTTAAAACAGCAGGTTAGCATAATGCCATGCCTATTAGGCTTGTTAAAAAGTCACATTGATACTATGTTACCATAAATTCTCCTTAAGTTGTCCATAGGTCAGACAAACAGAGGATAAAGAATTGCATCTGCTGCTTTAGGGCTTCAGGTGATTACTATCTAGGTATTAAATAACCTGACACATAAGCACGTATCTACAAGACACCGCTTATACATGCACATCAGCAGAGTGGAGCTCACTATTAAATAAAGCAAACTGTGCTGCTGCCCTCAGAATACAGCTGGAGACTATGGTCACCCGTTACTTTGCAAAAACATGCAGTGAAATTCCTAGGTTTTCTTGTGCACCCCTTAGTTTGGGCAACAGGTATACACAACGCATCTCTGCAGATTATATAAAGGATACCGCTTCCTGATATAAAGGATTCATTGCCCTAAACTTAGGGTGGCTGCATTACATATAAGATTTTATATATTCAGCTAGGGGCTAGTAGTGAGAACAGCACAAAAAGCTAACAAACAGCATTCATACGACTGTTCTACAAAAACTCCATTGGCTCAATATTTACTTTCATGTCTCAAATTTCAAGTTTTGATGTCAAAATACTACAAACAAACCCCACATCATGTCCAGAAGGATTAAGTTTATTTTTCATGAAAGGTTCCACATGCTCATTTAGAAGTATACTTGCTGCACAGAAAGTTTAATTTAAGAGGGGAAAAAAAAAAAGAAAATAGACTGCTCTTAGAAGTTTGGTCCTCCAGGATATACACCTATTGTGACTGACCCGCAGTCACTAGCATAAAGGCCAGCCTGGTGTTAAAACTTCCACTGTGAAAGAGCTTGCAAAAAGAACAGAAGTTACCATGTCTTGTTATTAACAGCCTACCTCTAACCAGAGTCAGTGTAGGAGAATCTGTTAAGTTACAGGCCCACAAATAGAAGGACAACTCAGTAAGTCATTACCCAATTTCCCTTCCAATCAGTCCCAGAAAATGCAACCCAGACCTTCTTGTCAGAGGCACATTCTTCATGGCAATAGGGAGACAGATGACAGTAGGGGACACTAAATAGCAAAGCTGGTCTGACCATCCTGCCATCCAGAGTCTGCAACGCATACAGCTACGCCCTGCTAACTTTATGCACGAACTGCAGACAAACTTCGTACTTGCTAACAGGTACTATGTTTATACTGAGCTAGCAGGCATTTATTTTTATTTAAACATTTTCTTCAGCTGCTGAGGTATACATACTGTAGAACATAAAACAACTCATACATTTCCCCAGCTACCACAATCTAAAGCTACATTGGAGTGGTCATTTTATCCAAACTATCTAACAAAATGCATATAATTCATTCTGTTGAAGTAAAAAAAGACTTGCACTATAAAGATCAGGTTCTTTTCCTTCTTGACACTTAAGACTTCTGGGAATCTGACTGCTGGAAACGATTTAGCTTCTCTGGATTATTTGATGCCATTTGAGAAAAGTCACGAAAAATGTCCTGATAAATTTCATCTCCTAGGTAGAAAAGAAAAGGGAAACAGTTTTAAACAATTTGTGATAGTTAACATCACCCACTATTGCACAAATGCCCTACGGTGCTACCGATTACTGTTTAACACTTATTCATGTATAAAGATTGCTTATAGATGGAATGATGCTGATGTGAACTCTTTGGGACTGTGTACTTGCATGCACGTTCTGTAGAAGCAAATTAAACAAAGCCAAACTATACCTGAAATAGTACCTCATGGGCAGCCACACAGAGGAAAGGTCAGAGTTAGAAAAGAAAAATGAAAGCATTTTAAAGCAATGTAAAAAGAAAAATGTTTATTAGCTATTAAAGAATAAAATCCTTCTTTTTGCAAGGAGGTGCTAACCAAGATTCTCTCCAGAAAAGCAGAATCAGCATAAAGAAAGATTTACTTGGAAACAGAGGTCAGAAGTCTTACAGCCAGACAAAACGATCCATGAAAGAAACAATCAGCAAGCAATAGTATAAAAAAAGCAATCCTAAGTAGAGACATCATTGTTCATAAATCCTTTTGGTCTATTTCTGCAGCAAATATAAGTGTTTACACGCATTACTGAACATTCGTTACACCTTTTAGTTTTACCTAGAAGAGTGATGTTAATTTCCTTAAACATCTTTCATTTGTTTTTTTATCTTTACCCTTTGTGCTTAAACACAACCCGACTACTAGTACATCTGCAAAAATGAGGGACAGCAGTGATTCCCACCAGGCCCGTCTTCCCTCCCCCTCCCCGTCTGCGCAGGAACGCACATTCAGGAATGATTACTTCTTGAGTCCTCGCCAAGGCATTCTTCTGCCACCTTAAAATGGACATTTTCACATTCTTTTATCTGCTGCAGCACTTTGGGCCTTGAGTCCAGGTTTCATTTTATAACATTAACCATACCCTATTGCTTTTAAAGGGAATTAAATGAACCATTTGGTCCGGTCAGGAACTGTGCAGCCATTCAAATTTCATTGTCTTCCCAGCACAGATGACCACGCAGGACAACATGCCAGCACTACTGTTCCTTGCTGATGGCTTGATTGACAGCATGACAAAGAAATCGACCCAAAGTCTCTCTCATCGTGTATGTTGAACAGGAAGATTTTCCCCCCCCCCCAATATAATTGTGGAAGAAAGGTATTGCTCCACCACTTTTTTTCCAAAGGGCAGTTTAAAAAAGGATTTTTATGTGTTTAAAAGTTGGTACCACAGTGAAAGGTTACACTGCTTTGTTTTTCCATCTTTTAGTGCACATTTCCAATTCAGAACTACTATTTTCTTTCCCCCCGCCCCGAGATGAGACTGCATTCACTTGAAAACACTTTCAGAAATTATTATTGACCTTCCAGAAATATTTCACATGCATGGCATGTGGGTTTATATAAAGATGTAATGACAACATTCTTCCCAGACTTTAAAAGATAAACGCATTCAATACTGTTCTACTGGGAAAAGTTAGTTTTAGTGAAATTCCCTTTTGGTTTTCAGATTTACTTTCAAGTATGTTCTAGAGGTGAAGCAGGCACAGGACATATTTTATTCTAACAGTTTCCAATAACTGCTTGCACTGGAGATAAGCACAGAATGGAGAGAGTTGTAACATTCACCAAAAGAAGACTACATAGAGCACAAAGCGGGATCAAGCTTGTATATAAAAGCAATTATGCTTTTAATACAGAAGTGGGTTCCAGCAGTGAACTACTACCATAGTTCAAGTTGCCATTTTTGGTTCTTTCAAATGAACTTGAAAGAAAAAAACCAAAAGCTATTTTTGCAAGATACATTGTGGCTCTAGTTTTGGCTCTATTACGTAACAAAAATATCACATACAAAAATAGACTAAAATAAAGTGCCCCTTTAGTCTGTATGCTGCATTAAAATACTTAATACTGTAAACCTTTAATTATTTTAAAATCCTACTTTAAAATTGAATTCTGGAAATTCCCTTTCCAAGCAATGTTTTCACTAAAGTGCAAGTTTTATGTACAAAAATACTATAACAGTGCTTTACCATTTAACACCAGAGTAACTCAAAAGGCACACATCATACATTCAAGAAAAGATAGGACGAAAAAGTAGCAATACCGATATCAAATATTGAGCAGACATACTGTAGCACCAGAAGATGAGCACTCAAGTATTACACAGGAAACAGTACAATGGTGCATATGGCTTCTACCACCAGAAATGAACTTTTTGTGGAACAAGCTCATTTCAGCTAGTTCCCATTCTAGGAATATTTTGGAAGACCAACTGTACCTTGCAAAGCAATATATACATTCTGTCTGTAGCTCAAACCAGCCGGGTGTACTTAAATGAGAAATGTTGGTGCCATTAGCTACGTTAGTAGCTGTTTATCAACTGCATTACTGAAGCACAGAAAAAGGCAGTTGGCTTTACTCTGATGACAGCAAACTCATACATCGATATTTACCCTCACGTAGCTCCCAGCAAACATACAATTGTCTTGAAAATCCTTATTTTCTTCTAGAATCATAATTTTGGAAAAGAGGATTTCTAAAATAAGGGCAGTGCAAGATAATTTAACATGTATATGCAGTGAAAAAGACCTGCCTCCTCTACGACCACGTAAAGGTATCATACCTTGTGACAGCAGAGAGAGGTTTTGTGCTTACACGTACACATTTACACAACCTGTCTAGCAGACACTTACATTTAAAACACTCAAATACTTCAACTTTTAAAAGAAACTTCGGCAAGTAAAACGCCAAGGAAAGCAGAGCTATGCTATCCAAAGAAACAGCAAGATCTCCGGGCTGGGACACTGTGCTACAGCCTGTGGCCTGGACTTAGAAAAAATTACCCTAACAATACCCTCCCCCTGATTTTGGGCAAGCTCTACCTCTTGTGGCAGCTCTACTTCCCATTGTCAATCTTACCTGCTCACAAGGATCAGACACTATCTGTGAAATATCTAGATCAGATTGTATCAACTGCAGTCTCTAGATTCTACTGTAATACAAACTGAAAAAAGGTGAAGATATTCTCAAAGAAAGAGTTAGCCAGCTTTTTATCTCACCTCCCTAATTGAAGAATCTGTCTAAAAAAATATTTTAAACAAGATGTCAGGGAAAATAGTCTCCCCCATCTCCAGTTTAAACACATTCATATTTACATGGAAGTAGTGCCTGTATTTGTTATGAATGAAACCTTTTACTAAACATTTGTAATGTTCAGTAATCAACTAAGGCTTTTTGTACAAACTATAGAAAGAGATTTTCTGGTTTATAATAATTTTTGGATGACAGGTCCATTAAATGACCTAAAAATATTGATTTATGATTTAGCACAGAGCTTTTGAATCGAAATACCTACCCCCTTAAAACAAAGGCATTTTACTATTTGAAACAGAGTTATTATTTTTACCTCTTAAAATAAACGAGGAGACTCAAAAATACTTCAGTATTTGTTACCTTCAGCCTGTCAGTGAAGTACTATGCATTATACCAGAAAACAGCTTTACATTCAAGATGGCAATAGACTCTTCTCATATTCGTAACCTGCTGCATTTTCTGAGTGGGGAACTCTGACTCATTTAAGCTCGTAATCAAGTATATACTTTTAAATTATCTATTGCTCTGCCAAAGAAAGCATTTGAATGCCTGAGCGTCTATAGTACTTGTATTGTTCAATTTCCTAGAAAATTTGTTTAAAAATAAATTTGAAAAACATCTATTCTAAGGAGAAACTTTATGAAATAAATAAATTTGGTTTATTTAATAGAGTTCCTCTGGGATATTGACATGGGACTCAATGTTGCCCCTTGAGTATATTCCAGCCCCAATCTGGTAAAAGACATAAGCGCACGCAATCCTTATGAATCAGTGGAAAATACATAAGGGCTTCACCGGAGTGAGCCAAGAGTACTCAGCACTCAGCCTTAAAAATAAGGTTTGCCTTTCACTACTGCCAGGAATAGTGGCAGGTTTTTAGCTGTGTAACTTGACAATCAAGTGTGCCTTCATTATTGATATTTGCATGAGAATAAGTTACATTCCTATGGAAGCATACCATAATAGAAGAAACGGCTTGCATAAATATCACATCAGAACATAGTGTAAATTGGGACTGAGTGCCCGAGAATAAAGTTGCACATATTCATTAAATATTATTTGTTACTTTCTTTTACCAGTTGGCTCAAATATCTGCCAATCCTTTCCCCCCCCCCCATTCAAATGGTAAGACACTATGCATACAAAAATACATACTTAAGAATGACTGCTTTGTTTCTTATTTGTATCTTAACAAATAAAAATATTTAAAAATAAAATCTGAGGAAACAATACTTTCCTATTTCTGTCTGGAGTTATTTTGAAGTATTTGATGTACATTTTTACATCGATGTGCAAGCATTTTTTCTTAAAAAAAAGAAAGAGAGGACCATTCCACAGGAAGGAGAATGGTATCCTGTAATAAGATGAACTCCTCAACTGCCTCCGAGCAACCCAGGCTGCTATTAAATAATGTCAGGTAAATCCTAACATTATGTGAATTTCAATGGAACATCAATAGGAGAAAACTGTGGACAACTACCAGCAAAACAGGTTGGTAATGGTTGTAGTAACATACACTACTGTAACAATGTACTTTAAACACTCTCCTTTTAGTTCCCCTAAATAATCTGACAAAGTCACACCAGTGAATTTCAATGAAACCTTAACACGTGTCAGTTGTTTATAAAAACCACTACTGTATGAATCTATCTTAAGTTTTCTTCAGGTCCTAAGAATCTAATTGTAAACTGATAAATTCCTGAATACACTTCTTGTACTGCATTTCAGTATGGTTATTAGTAGAGTATTGACCTGGCTGTCCATAGAGTCCTTCCGATTCACGCATTTCTTCATTCATTCGTGCTAAACGCAACCTATAATTTCGGAAACAAGAAGAACAATGTCATCTTTAAAGCACTAAAAAAAGACCGCAATTCAAGACCTACAATGCACTCCTGAACCTCACATCAGTGAGGTCATCTACGGATAGTGCACACACTGATTTTTCTTTTGCTCTCCCTGTTTTTATGTAAACTGGATTTTGACATTCCTTATATTCTAAACTTGAAACAGAATAGGAGAACCTAGTTACCTAGTCAAGAACAGAACATACAACTTACAGTGTTACAATATCTGCATTCGCAGCTTCTACTGCTATACTCAATGGATCTTTCCCATCTTCATCAGTGGCATGCTGGTTTGCTCCTCGTTTTAGGAATAAACACACTTGTCTGTTTAGAAAGAGCATTTAAGAATAACTTTCACAACAATAAGAGGAAAAAAAAAAGTAAATTCAAGCTGGATGCAACATATTTGGCTTAAATCGCCAGAAGTCTCTTGAACGTATCAGAACAGCACTATTCATCTAGAACAATTAAGACATTAAGACAGCAGCAAGCAAAACCTTGAGTTAATCCACATTAGAAAGATAGCTTAACTCAAATCACACTAGTGCAGCAAGAAGCCGAACCCTTTAGAGGCAAGACTCTACCTTCCTGTATTGTCTTATGTTACAGAACCAGGAAATCTAATCCTTTTTACCACGACAGGCAAGACCCACTGAGCAGGATAAATCAATACAGGAAAGGACACTGTTCACAGGTGCCTCATGTACCCAGTAGAAGCTGATCTTATTTTTCTCTGCCACTATAATTGTTGGGCACCACCAACCAGATTATAATGTCCTCATCTGACCTGAGCGGGTACAGGGTTTCAGTTAGAAGTCACGATTCCAAAACATAAGATGTGATGTGGTACATTTTGAAATGAGATGTGCTCTCAGTGCAACACACAGGTGGGATGAGTCAGAAAAAGCCTTGGCCCGCACACACCACTATTTCTCTCATTTGTATCATATTTCTTAAGAAATCACCAGAAGTTCAGGCTCTTATTAAAGCCTTATTAAATACATGTTTTTACAAAATGGACAAAAGCGTGTCTACAGGTGTTTTGCTAGCAGATGATACTGCTAATTCAAATTGCTATTTCCTCTCACCACTGAAGTTTAAGAAAAACCTAGATCACCTGAAATATATTAAAATGCCAGAATATTGGGGGAAATGAAGAAGCTTCACATTAACATCTATAATAAAGGCTGGCCATTTAGAAATTCTGGAGCAGTGAGTTACCCAGTGTGTCCTAGAACCGTGGCATGGTGCAGCGGCCCTCTTCCTTTCATGTCCCTGATGTTCACGTTGGCCCCATTCTGCAGCAAGAATTCACAAGTAACCAATGAACCCTACAGAATGAAAGCAAAGAAAGAATTCAGCACCAGAGCTCTAGAATAAGAGCCAAACCCTTTCTGCCTTCTCACCACTGAGTCACATGGCAAAGGAAATAAGAGGGATCTGCTTCCATATCAAATTTAAAAGCTAGTAGGTTATATAATTCCAAACAAAACATTAACAGGAACAAAAATAATTCAGAAATTACTTTGAGAGAACATTGTAAAGACAACTTCAGCATCCCATTATCATTCATTAGTGAAGCAAGCAGTTCAAAAGGAACAGTGACACAGAAATATCCCTATTATTCCCCTTCCCCTCCTCCCCGTCAGTCGGTGCTGTGTATCACGTACCCCTCGCACTGCCTGAATGAGTGGTGTTGCTTTGTTTTCTTCTACGTTGACCCAGTTTACTTCAGCTCCATGGGCCAATGCCTCTGCCATATCAGGAAGATTCTTCTCAAAGGCAGCTCGATACAGCTGCAATCCTGGACTAGGCTGTTTGGAGTCACAAAACACAGAAGACTCTTGCTTGTCTCCTTCTGAAAAGAAAAACAAAACTTCTTATCTGTAACCCCTGTTTTTATAATTCCTCTTGGAATTCTGACCAAAAATGTTAATTTCTCTGGCACAAGGTAGCTCAGGTTTTGCAGAATGCTGTGCACTGTTGCCCCATTCTGCCAGGAGAAGTCACAGATGCCTTTGGCTTGTTCCAGCATTCAGGCACAGCCACTTCACAGAATTATTACTGCCCAGAAAACATTCTCTCCACATTACTGGCATGTGTGAATAGCCTTCAATCTACCCATTCCACGTAATTTCTAAGAAATTATTTCAGGTTAGAAGTGTGTTTCATCCTATACTCCAAGATATGAATAAGACTAATTTCCCGCAGAGATGCAGTCATACAAACACATCTTTATCTGCAACGGCTTGATACACCTCAATATGAGGCTAATACTGTTCTGACCTAATTTTTGTTACAAGATACCATTGTCATTTACCGGCTACTCACTGTGGCTATAATCTTTTGGACTAAAGCATAATCTTTCTTTTCATCTCAATAAAAGTTACAAAGAGTGAAGTCTGGGAGATAAAGACATTGTTCTACATAAGCTTTCATGAGTTACAGCATTATGTTTCTACAATGCAGTCAAAGAAAGGATCCAAGCCACATGCTGCTTGCCTACAAATCACAGCTGTGAACTACTGGATTTAAAACATACCTCAGAAGAGTGCTTTGACATAGAAGAATAAGTTTGCTTTATAAATAAACACTGCAAATATTTTGACAAGCCGTACTCAATACATCTGTCAGCCCATGATACTAATATTAGACAGCAAATAATTTCATCAATCAATTTATAAAAATTTTGAGTAAAGAGGAGGTAACGGTTAAAGACATGGTTAGTTCTATTTAAGTAGAAAACAGGAAAATTAAGCAATAAGGCTCAAATAACACATAAAAACCTATTCTCTGTGACTTAACTAGAATTCCACCTCCAAGGATTTAACTATTATAAAAAGGATTATGCATTTCTGTGGAGACTTGTCTGTATGAAAATGCAGCATTGCGCGCTCTGCTAAAAAACAAAGTTCTGGCTCAGTATCATCTGACTGGAAAAAACCACAATTCTCTGAACTCGTTCAGAAGGATTCAATGTCATACTTGCTACCAAGCCTGGAGGAGAGAAAGGTCACTCAAGCAATCATTACCCTTGTTAAAAATACCTCAGCCCACCAGGACAGAAGAGACATGAGTTGTACCTCTCATAACAGCATGCCAGCAAGAAGTAGTGATTAAATTTTCATCTTGAAGTACAAAGCCTAACGCACCTGGTTCATACAAACTGTTAGCTGACGTAGTAGAGGCAAGGTGTTCTCTGCTGTCATCAGCACTCTGCTGGATCCCACTGTCACTGCTTGGTACTGTTTTGGAGAGAAACTGCAATTACTACGCAGACTGTAAGCTACCTACTCTTCACAGATACCATGATAATAAAGCAAGCTCTTATACTTGGTCCTGAATACATAATTTTTTTTTATTGACTAGTAATTATTCAAAATTCTTAACATATCCATAGAAAAATATGAAGTCACATATTGCAACCATAACATTTATTATAATAATAATGTCAAAGGTTATTAGAAAGGAAAAGATCAGGATAAGTAAAAAAGCTTAAATTATTTCATGAAAAGACTAAGCAATGCAGTAGCCTGGAGACAATGGATTAAAGGCAGGGAGATGGCCACAACACACAATGGATCACTAGTGCAAATACTGAACACGCCATAGCTGTAGTACTTACTACTACGTAGTTTTGAAGAGGTATCAAAGTAGGAGAAGAGTGAATCTAGTTCATCAGGACAGAACAGAGACTCTCGCCTCGCCTCGTCGCTACTTACAGCAACCGCTGGGACATGCAAGTTAGCAAAGCACAAAGCAGGCAGTAAGGAAGGGATAGGGCAGGAGAGAACGTTATTGGAAAAATTAAGAAGGATGAAAATACGGAGGAAAGAAGGTGGTTAATATGTTTCTGAATGATATGCATCCCCACTCTAAATTTTCCCCACCTAAAAAGGCACACATCTGAACAAGTCTTTTCTCCCCTATCCTTCTGAACTAGGCTACGACCCAAAGACAAATTCCAATTTCTCTGCATGAAGCAGGAAATCAATTAATACAAAAATATGTCACTTTAAAAAGAACATGAGTAAGGAGAGAAGTGTGTAAATACCTTTTTGGGATGCCGCACTTTGTTCCCCTGCCAAAAGGGATTTTTCAGGGCCACTGTGCCTTTTCTCTTGTTGACTTTGAGGCAAAACTTTTGTTCCAGATTCAAGCAGAGATACTGACGCAGGCTCTTTCTCTACAAACTTTCTTTCCACATATTTTGCTCTGATGTATGCCTCCCTCTCCTGCCTGTCATATACAAAATCCCTGGAGTTAGTAAGCTAATATTTTAATATTTTCATGTATTAAAAGAACATCCATTTCATACTAAAGCCAGTAATCAAAGCTGTAGTTTGCATTGCACATAAGACACACTTATGACACGTTTTCAGAAAGACTAAGAGCACGCTATCTAACTCTTTCTGGATTCTTGATTAACTTTTGCGTAAGTAATTTTAAGTTCATATATGTATTTTTTCTTTAGGAAGTGGTATGTGGAAGAAATAAGCGTTTGCTACTGTATGTTACTTAGTATAGAATAGACTATTTTGCTGGAAGGGGCCTAACAGTCATCTAGTCCAACTTAGCACTTCTTGGTGTTAATCTTTTATGCATGTTTTACATTGTTAATAACCAATTAATACAGAATATATTTAGTTTCTTAGGTAAATACAAATTGCAACATTTGTTCAAGGAACATCCAGATTGCACAGGAGAAGCATAACAATAATAAGCCTCAGGCAGGCACAGCCACCAGTCCCATAACGCATACCAAAATATATTTTCTTGTAACCTGAGGTTATCACCTTAAGACATACACACCAGTTGTAACAAATTGATGAAAGTGGCTATAAAAGTATTACTATTGAAACTGCTGAAAAGCAGTTACCACTAGAAGGAATATCTAGCAAATCTCCTACATTATTTATATTATTATTGTCTCCAAATTGCCAACGCTTTATAAAACGCTGTTTTCTATACCATAAAACCGCCTGACAGCAAGCAACACAGAACTGGAAAACTGGTAAAAAACATTTTAAAAGACATCTTATACAGCAGAACAAAACATTGGGAAGCTACCTTCAAATGCAAATTAGCATCAGAAAAATGGCAGAGAGCAGTACAACCATTAGAAGGCTGCTGTAAAGCAGCAGAGCTCACGTACAACGTAGGCAGAAAGAAAAGAGCATTCTGGGGATCAGGTAACAAAAGTCAAGCTTAAGAACAAAGTCACTGTAAAGAAAAGGCACAGCCGCAGGCTCCTTCCAGGAGCACCCACAGACCAAGTACAGCTGGCTGAGATGGTACAAAGTAGACAGGCAACAAAAGCAACATGCCCACATTGATGAGAGAGAGCAGGATGCTACAGAGTCGTCATCAAAAGGAGGGAGTGAGGTCAGAAAAAGAACAAGCGAACAAAGGACCGGGGGGACTAACAGGAGGAATACGCAATAAAGATACAGAAGGGGGGGGGGGGGGCGGGGAATGACAGCAAAACATACAGGTGATAAGGGGAAATGAAGAGTAAACCAAAGGAGTGTTACACAGTTAAGTGGCAGCATCTTTTAAAGCTGGAGGTTGAAGGAAGCAACACGAAAAGGAAGTAAGAGGCACTGCTAGTAAATTACTACCTTTGACTTCCAGGTTGTGGCTTCTTTACTCCCACTTTTTCCAACTTCGCTTCATATATTCTATTTATAACATCATTTCCCAATTCACACATAAGCTATGAAGCAAAATAAATACATTCAAATACAGTTGCAAAAGGCTTTATCTACCTATTTGTTTTTAACCTCACTCAGCCTACCTTTCAGATTAGTATTTTCACTGGTAAAAGTACACTTACAGAAATAAGCACGGTTTTATATCATGATAATGAAACCATCAGTGAATAGAAACCAAAATTCCAGGTAAGATAGCAAAAAATACAGTCACTCTTAAAAGCACTGTTCCCTTCTGAAAAAGGATTGCAAAAACGACCATCTGTCATTCAAGAACTTCTTTCGTGCAATCCGAATGACATCTGCAGCCTCATTAACAAAGGTACTCTCTTCCATCAGCTTTGCCAGTAGCTGTTCTTATCCCATCAGCAAGAGACAATTCAATCAATTCTATTTCATCTTGTTCAACAGATATTTTTGCTAAACCATAATCTGTTATGTCTATAGAAAAAGCTCAAAGACAAAAAATAGCCTGCAGATACCACTTGAAGGAGAATTTGGCACATGAAGTCCAACTTACCGATGAAAATGAACAGACTTCTTGCTTCTAATACCAGGTAGAGTTTTGAGCTCTGGTATTTACATAAATAGGACATGGGGTGTAGTTTGGGGTTTGTTTGTTTCCTCACACGTTGATACTAAAATTGTTTAAGGTCAAACCACAAGAGAAACACCCCTATGCACATTGTCTTTTGATTGTTCAGAATGGAGAAGCAATACCCAAGCACCAGAACATCACAGCTAGAAACAAATGCTTTGCAACAGTTATTCAGTTGCACACATGCATCCATGCGTGAGTTCCTATTTTGGTATTTCACTGTCACATGGTTTTCATAATCATGTTTCAAGCTAGAATTTTGGCACACAAGCAGCACAAGAGCAGTTGCATGAGTGTCCTCCTAGAAGCCAGAAGGAATACGAAACCAAGATCCCACTGTAAGAGCTGGCATCTGAATTTTCAATCATGATCATGCTTTAGGCTGCTGTAACACTTCCAAAATTTTTCAGCCCACTATTTTATTAGTCTGTAAACAGATTTCCATTTTTCTATGTTGAAAGTATCAGATGAAACTTAACACTTAAAGTGCATTTGTGAACCTGAAAGTGATGTCAGTTGTTCAGACTCTTAAGTTTGTAACAAGCATGACTACTACTACCCACTGCATGTATTAGAAGAAAGTGTGAATTAGAAAAAAAAAAAAAACCACCACACAACTATATGCACTTTTGAGTATAAAATTTAAGACACACACTGGGTACAAATGCGTTTCCTGCATTGAACTTTCTAATGCAGTGGCTTTAAAATAACAATCTAAGTACCAAATAGAAACTAATTTCAAAAATACTATCATACCTTTAGAAGTTCAGGCTCCCATGAATCCAGCGTTAAAGATCTTACTTTTGAAAAGTGGACTCCCAAGCTCCTAAACAGCATGAAAAAAAATATTAACCTGTAACTGCATGCTGTGTCTTACCTCAGACAGCTTTACCATTAATTCATACACGTAAAGCAGTGACCTTAATTCTGTTTACAGGCAGGGGTCTCCAACCTTGCTTCAACATACATTCAAAAAGGCAAACACCACCCTCCATAGTTAAGTCAATGCACAAACCAAATATAGTTCTGAACAGTTCCCCAACCTGTGTATGCCAGAGCACTCGATGCACAGCGTGATTCCTAGGTTGATACTGGCCCAGCGAGGATCTGCCAAGCCACAATCGCAGCAGGCAGCATTACCGGGAATACACTGAACTCGCTGGAGAGCACTTTCTCCCTTTAACAACTTCTCTTTTGTCTCACTGCCAGATTCTAGGCTTCCAGTAGAAGGGGATGATTTCTTCTCCTGTTTCTAAAAAACAGACAAGACACAAACAAAAAAGAAAAAAAGAAACACACACTCAATTAAAGAAATAAAGGTCCTACAGTGTACTAGAAGCCTAGAAAAGCAACTTCTGCATTTAAGGCCAAGGAAAGCCATGGAACTGAAAAAATGTTTAGCTTTTTAGAAGAAATACAGAACTGAATATAGGAGTATCCAATAATCCTATGAACTTTAATCACACTACAGAAAAATCTCATCAAAACATATAGGCCAAAATAACATTAGAAATATGAAGTGAAAGACAAGATTAGATTAAACCATAGCCTTCAAAGTTTTATTGCATTTCCACTGGAAGACAAAATGGATTCTTTTTTCCTCCCCTCATAAAAAGAGGTTTTCTCTATTTTTAATTTTCAGGATCTAAAGGGGGACTTTTGTTTGTTTGGATTTTAAACTCACCTCAGATTCATCCCCTTTCTCTCTATATGCTGTAGCAATACTGGTCTGAACAGCCTTAATCCATGCCTGTCGCAGCTTCTCCGAGTCAGCCTGAAGCATGCAGCTTCTGTGACAAATACACGTGTACGCAGGTTCAGAGGCTGACCAGGCAGCTAACATCAAGTAACACATTGTTCGATAAAATACAGACTCTGAAGAAAATTTCTTGCTGTCACCACAAGTATATTGTTTAGTAGGCATCATCTAATAAACCCATTTATTTTGAGCTAACAAAGCAGTTGACCCTTTATGAATTGCAAACTCCTTGTTTCAAAACTACTTTCAGATGATAAAACATATAGATATGACTCTTCAAATAACCCAGAGAATGGCTTAACTTCCTATTCCCTTTCTTTTGTTACTCCAAATTTTTCTTTTTTGTATCCTCACATGCAGTTTACCTCCATGACAATTACACAAGATACAGGTATTCATCCTTGATCACAGTTCATTCACTGAGGTAAAGACAAAATTATTTTAAAGCTCTCTGACAAAGTATGAGCTACTTTTCACACCAACAGTCAAAGGAAGCAGGTCATGAAGTATAAAACTGTTCCCACGCTTATGGGCTGGAACAGTACAGGCAAGCAAGAGCAAAACGCGTGCTAAAGTGAACCACAAGTGAGGATGCAAACATTAGGACAGCAATTTATTAAGAAATGTAAGGAGTGGGGAGCATAGATAACATCCAAATCTAAAAGCAGGTTGACATTAGATCAAAAACTTAAATATGGTGACATCTCAAGATCATTTACTGAGAAATCAGCCTGTGCCCTGGCTGTGGCAGGACCGCCACGCTTCTCCAAATATAACCAATACGCTGCACTGCTAGAGCTGAACAATATTTTTTATTTGGTAGTTTCATTTAGTGCATTCTGAAATGTAATTTAACACTACTGAGACGACAACTTATTAACATGTTTCTCTCTCGTTACACCAATCGGAAACTTGGAGAAACTGAGATCTATTTTCTATGTTATTAAGCAGCTTGGTAGTATCAGCTACTGCTAAGCCACAACAGCTCCAAACCACAAGCCATTTATGCATAAAGCACAAGAATGCATGTTTACTTTAATGCCAAAAGAAAACTAAATACTAGGAACACTTCTCACAGCATCACTTACTCTTCGCCAAAATTTCAGAAGACAGAATTGTTCAGATACTTTTCCTGTTTTGATCTATCCCAAGAGAAACGTTAATCTTGCGTTTCAGACAACTGAATGTAATGATATTTTTTATTTTTAAATAAACTTGCTTTATGACTTCTCCTTACTTTGTTGGGGAAACCACCTCAAAACAGAAACGTCTTTCTATGTCCTCACAGTGTTTAACCGTGCAAAGCCGCAAGTCTTCAACAACTACTGTGGGATTATCCTAAGAGACAAAAATTTAACAAAACAAGTCACGTAGAGGAAAGATAATAGTGTTGCTAATAGTCCCAAATTATTTTTCATTTAATTCTATTTGCTTGTTTACACGATTTTTTCCTCAAAAAAAACCCCAACTGTAAATAAGTAGAGTCAGAGATACTTAGCAGAAAATATTTAGATTAGTTTCAATGTTTTGTCATATTTCATGAAAATTGTATACAAACATTGGAGAATTCCATTTTACCTACAATGCAATGTACTTAATAATCCACACTTTAAACAACAGTATACAAAGGAGTTCAAAGATACTTTAAGAGATGCAATTAGCTCACAAATAAATCACAACGATTACACCTAAATCAGCAGTATTATAAAGTGCCAAGTACAAAAACCAGAAGCTGAATGCAGTGGTTTTCAATATTTGATTCAATTGATAAAAACTCTATTCTAAGGTAACAGCATTTTAAAGGTGCGTTTTTAAAAAACATCAAAATGTAACTGGAATTCAGAACACAAAATGCCCAACTTGGATGTGCTCACAAACTCAACTGTTTGTTTCCTTTCCAACCACAAAAATGAAGATCCTTCATTTGATAGCACCAGCTAACAACCAACAGCCTCTCAACCTGGCCTGTTAATGTTGGAGAGAAATGAACTGTCATAAGCTCTGCCCCACCCCCCCACCCCCTTTTTTTTTTTCCCTTCTCCATACCGTTCTCTCGGGTTTTTTCCCCCAACAGGAAGAACAGTTACAGCCACGTGGTGCAAAAGCACATTCAAGAACAGTAAACAAAGGAGCACGGGCCCAAATGTTGGTACTGACTGCTGAACTACCTTATGTTTTCAGTATTAAATACATGTACACGGCATCCCTGCCTGTTCCTAACAAACATTTTCATGCCCCCCACAAACTGCTAACTTGGGTACGTGAGCCCAGTAAGAAACTGGAGGGAGCAAGTCCTGAAAGAGTTAAACACAACTGCTCAAAGAACAGGATGGGATATTTCCATGCCACCCAGTGTGTACAAGCCTTTTGGGACCAATAACTTTTAAGGCTCTTCATAAACCTTCTCTGCAACAGGGTAACAAAACCCACAGCAAATAAGGTCTGCACTTCCAAGTCACCATGCAGGAATCTCAAAAAATCTGTAAATGCAGCTATTAGTCTCATTTTACAAAGGGAGAAACTAATTTAGAAAATGCAGTAGGTTGTTCAAGATGACACGGGATGCCAATGTCAACACTGTTTCTCCTTCCCCTGATCCGTCAGGAAAACCATCACCCACACCCCAAAATACCCAAGTTTTTGTTACCTACCTTGAATTTCTTCTGGTAGACAAGTTGGTTATTTTGTATTGAGAACCAGCGCCTATGCAAACAGAGAGACACCCAGAGAATACGTAACTGATTTTATAGTGCTTATTTGACCAAAACGTGCTAACATACAGTCTACAGAGAGACTGCATAAAAGAGTTCACAAAAGTAATGCTGCAGTCAGTTTTGGCAAGTATTTCATGAGAATAAGGAAAAAAAGGGAAAGCAGAGACAAAACAGAAAAGAAAGCAAGGTTCAAATAATTTGAGTCCTAAACAAACGCATCCATGTTATGACAACATTAGTTAAGCTATCACACAAAACATTTCTATTTCAAAAAACATTTACTTCCGTATTTTAGCAGCAAGACACAATTTTAAGTAATTGTTTGATAACACAAATTCAGATGGTTTGAATAACAAAAATATTTAACCTACGTAAACTACTCGCTCCTGAAATATTTTTGACAGTAGAACTAAGAAATAACTTAGAGGCACTAAAAATACTACAGTATTGCCATCCCACGTAGGTTTAATGTCTATGTTTGGTATTTCTTAAAATTTTAGATGCTGAAATAAAAAGGTTGCATACAAAACCAAAGCAAACCCAAGGAAAACCTTTTACATAGGATCCTAACTTAAGCCTCAGCTTTCTAGGAAAATATCAAATAAAAGATTTAATGAAGGCATCCTATAAAATCCAGAAGATAACGTAACACTTAAACTCCTCTGAACTGTATCCTTCCTTGTCAAACTCACTGTTCCGATAGGATACAATTCATAGCGAATGGCAAGTTCATTTGTATTCTGGAAAAAGTCAGGACCGCCTCAGATCTTTAACGACTGTGTTTTATCAGACCACTGAATATTAAAAAAACCAGCAAATTTAACCATCCCTTTCTAGGTCTTCTGGGGATGCACAAAATAAGAGGTAACCAATCATCATTGGTTTTGAAATGACAAAAATGAAGGGAATATAAAAAATAATTCCGTCCTGCACTGAAATTTACACTTTTTTTGTTGGTTCAGGCTTGTAATGTGAACCTGTGTTTATCATAGTAGAATTCCTCAATTATCTCAAATACCCCACTTATACCCCACATCACTTTTTCTGCACTGCCAATTAGTTTGGCTGGTAACAGTATACAAAATACTGCATTGCAACATATCTTCTTATTCTCCAAAGGTTGTTGAACTTCACCATAGAGTTTACTACAATTAGTAACAAAAGCTACATATATTTATTCAACCGCCACAAGCCATTCATGAAGAGAAGCACACAAACATTGTTAGGAAAAATTAAGACACACAAAAAAAGTTAGATTCAAATAAGAAAACCTAGTATTTGTTAGAAAAGTTAGTACTTAGTAGACAGATGAGATTCTACCTTTTAACAATTAACCTTTTCAAATGTTGTGCAGATATATTTAATTTAAAAAGCAACAACAGAATGTTCTTTTAATACTGATTTCCAATGTAATAACAGTCATCTTTTGGGGTTAGGATAACTGAACAGAATAAGGCAAAAAAATAACTACTTTTTCAATTTATTAACACCAGTACTTTTGGTCACTGCTATTTAAAAGGTATCACCTTTATCATCTATTTTTAAAAAAAAACAAAACAGATGCAGTAACTAAGTCTCAAATATGAGCATAAGGCAGGTTATTGCTAATATTTAAATAGGCAACTCAACAAAAGAGCAGAACAGAAGAAACAGAAAATAAACTCGGGATTTTTTTTTATGTGCTTTTTTTGAACATAACACCAAATATAAAACCATGAAAAGCAGTGTCTAAATGACGAAGGGAAAAAAAAAATGCAGCTTTGTCCCAAAATAACATGCAATGGAACAAATCCCTAATAATGGGCTTAGGTAGCGTAGTTAACTTCATTAATGCAGTGCTTCATTTGTTCTACAGATAAATATTTCCTGAGGTACTAGAGGAAGTAAGCTCCAATCTGATCAACTGGACATAAGCGAGCACACACAGTGTAAAACAGATTTGTCATCTTTAAAGCCTAGTCTAGAAGTTTTCAAAGTTTTCCAGCCCCTTTTTTTCCTAGTAGAGAAATTAAATCTTTAGGCAACACGTGTGCATTAAGTACTGACCATTATCAACATTTCTTTACAGGCGTCATTCTGTCAGCAATAGGAGAGAAGCATGGCGAAGGGGAAAACACACTTGGGGAATCTTAAAGTAATTTGCACCGCCTCACTCAGTAGTGCTTAAATATAGCTTTTTGGGTTTAGAAACTGAATGTTTGCCATCACTTATACCTACACAATTCAAATGAGTATTTGTTAAATATGAAACAATACAAAATTAATTGAAAAGCATTTCAAATTTCTGAGAACTGAGAGTAATATAAAAAAGAAATCTAAAATTTGAGTTTTACATAAAAAATGAATCATGCTTACTGATTCTCAAAAGTAAACGGTTTTCTTCACTAGCTGCTATCAGCACGCAAATAAAACAGAGTGATTAAGAATGCACAACATTTAAAAGTTACATCTCTATTTCCAATGCAGTTGATAAGAAAAATCTCACCAACTGCAACTGGAGAAAGTCAAAACACTGATCTCGTAACGCTCAGAAGTTTGAGTGCAGAAACTTTGCTTTAATTCCTTTTTAGCTAAAACTAGCTCAATCTTTCTAATTCTTTTAAAGGTGTTGAGCAGCAAGTATAGTGACATCTCAGGCAGAATCCTTCTGTTATTTTCTTAGACTGAGCCACTTACACATCCATTGCAAGTAATCAAAATTAAATGCAGGGTTAATTAAGAGCTTTTTGCGTGCCAAAGAAACATTGGGAAGGTATAAAAGAAGCTGGTTGGTACCTGATGTGATCTGGCTTTTTCCTGTCATGTGAAAAAATGGGGTAGGATTAAAACATAAGGGAAAGGAGGAGAAGGAATGAAAAATGCAAAATGAGCAAAATAAGCAAAGAATTAGCATGATCTGAAAATACAGCAGAATTAAAAAGGAAAACATTTAAGGCAACCAACCTAAAAGCTATTCAGAATATACTGGTGTTTGATAAATGCTTTTCTCCCTACACATGTTTATTCATGCACATCTTTCTTCATGGTATGGGCTTATTTTTCATTTGAATTTCTAGGAACCAAAACAGCTTTCCACCTACTGCTCCACTATAATAAATGCACCTGATTTCAGTTCCTGATGCCTTAAGAAAAAAAATCGTGTACAGTAAGATATTTCATTTACAAACAGATAGACATACATTCAAAAAATAAGTTTCCATACCTATTACTGTAAGACTTTGCAGTATAAAGATGTCATTTTGATTCCACTGAAATATATTATCTGAAATACTTGTGCATATCATACACTATCCATTAAGTCACAATAAAAAGAGATTGCAAAATCTCCAGCTCTTTCAAAACACAGCAACATTGAATTGCAAACAGCTCTTGTGGTTTACTTTGTAACCTACTCAAACACTATTTGTTTCTCAAGCCAGTGTCACACAGAACTATCCCAACAGGAAAAAAAACAGGCACAAGCCCAAATAACTCAAGTCTTCAGACAATTAAACCCAAGCTGCCAGCTGCCCCAGAAAGATACTACATCATCCTAGCCAGGAATTAGCTTGGATTGGAAACAAAACAAGCTTTCATTCATAAGAACAGATTTGCCCCCCTTCAAAGGGCTGCATTAGATGGTTTTGATCTTTTTCTCCTTCAGCAAACAGACTTTTCCCAGCATAATCCACTATGGTATCCATGGATTCATTGATCAAGACATGCACACAGAAGCATTGCAATTATCTAATCTGTTAGCTAGAATCATACTGGTGTGTGCCAAACCCAGACAAAATCCATTGTACCGTTTCCTTTTCTCTTAGGTTTTTAATGCTGGCAGGTATACACTAATAGTGGTAACTGCAATGACTTTTGGTGCCTTTAATTCACTCTAAAAGGAGTACTTAAAAAGGCCTAGAACCATCAAAATTTCAACCGACAGCAACAGGGGGGAAAAAGAAGCTACGGTTTTAAATACATAATACTGACAGTGGAATCGGCAGTTCACAAGGAAGATCAGCGCCATCGCCCTTGGTTCAGAACATCAGGAAATTCCAGTATTTCTTTCTAGGCAAATTCTTCTGGTTTTGCTTTAGCTGGTTGATTTTCCACACGCCTCCTCCAAAGATGGGCATATAATGAAGCAGCAAACTACCTATCTGGTAAGAACCCTGAAAATACCTTGTCTGGTTTGGGGTCTCCGACTTCAACTCTGAATTCCCTCATACAAAATACACATTCTTCCTCTGGTATCTCATTGTATATTTTTACATACAAAACAGTTTAATGAAACGACAGTCCTTTTTTGTACTCTACCTAGTGACTTGAAAAACACTCTCACCTCTAATATATGGTAAACTTTAATCAGTTCTAATCTCCCTGCAGCTGAAATGGCAATGCTACGTAAGTAAAGCGTTCCCTCAGTGGAAACAGGCAGTGGAAAGTAGGAACGACCACTTCAGTGCCTACAGTGTAGAAAGCAATCACAAATTTATTAAGATAAAAAATACTTCTCTATCTTAATTAAAACATGAAAAATGGGACTAAATTCAGAATCTAATAGCTGTCTTCATTAAGAAAGTCTTAAACATATATTTTATGTATGATAATAGCAGTAGTAGTTTCCTAACAACTAGTAATGGTTTATGAATATGTGAAATACAAAATTAAAATGATTGCTTCAATTTCTAAACACTGTTCAATGATAGCATATACAGTGGTATTCTCTGCCTAGTTCTGAAGCATCCAACTAACCTATCACAGTGAGATAAATTATCAAGAATCTAAGATTAAAAAAGGTTAAAGGTTGAGCTTCATTGAATACTCCTGTGAGAAACAGAATTAAAAACTATAAGCAAATATAAATTATATAGTAAAAGCAGGTAGCTCTGACTCATTACTGAGCTGTTTACCTTGGCTCTTTTAAATAACTTATTGTTTGGATATGTTTTTATTATAGATGTTCAAACCTGTAACCTAACCTGAAAGAATGTCATTGTGTGTCTTGATTTAATTTTGACTTCCCTGGGTTTATTTTGTGTCCATTTACATTTACAACATACAGAAGTTAGTTTTAATCGAGTCCTACTCTCTAACCACCTTAAGGTAAGATACACGTACAGTATTACTAGGTATGAAGCCACGTAGAAGAATATTTCTCAGCTACCTTCCAACACTCCTCTCCTGCTCCCCCCGCCACTTCCCTACAGAGCAAGGCCTTCATGCTGTCCAAAAGAAGAACCACCCGGAGAGCGAGCCAGAGTTTTGCCTTCAGTCACTTATCAAGAGGCTGCAGTCAATCCTGTGCAACGTGTTGCAAAAAGGATCCTTCCAGCCTGTTGAGAACCCAATAAAGGACACGCTCCTGCCCCATTACTGTGGATTTTTCTGTGTGTTTACGCTAGTGTTCAGACCAGGAACCTGCTTTTGAAGTGTATCTCAGTTTTCTCCCTTCACTGTCCTTGGTCTTGGAGAACTCTGAATTCTGCTTGGATGAAACAAACCCAGAAGGTATGTACAATTACAGACGGATAATCAGACCACAGGACCAGACTAGAAGTAGTCCAAAGCAAAATCCCTTACACTACTTGCACATGACTTGCTAATACAGACACGGTCTTACTGACACCAGTGGCACCTGCAGCAGTCTACAGATTTAAGTGAAGCAATCCAAATTTGTTATAGACTTGTAAAGTTCCAAAGATGCTCAAGGAATTATAGAATAATTTAGGGTGGAAGGGACCATATATTCAAATGCACATTCTGGCCTTTAAAACAATTTGAAATACGTTAACAGAAGCACCGATGCAAAAAATTGCAGAGCATAAGATAGTAAGAAGAGCTCTATATCACAACTAATTGACTTTAAAATTCAAGAGCTGTATCCAACTATACTGTAAATGCTCCAGCATATATAATATTTCCTTGAGAAAAACCACACAGCCTTGGAAATGTAAAAGAAATCCTGTTCAGGGAGAAAAATATTTAAGCAATACTAAAATATACATTGTTAGAAAGACATGACTAACAATATATTTTGAATTCCCAACAAGATCAACAAAACTACTAAGCAGAAGTCACTGCACAAGACAGGAATTGCAAAGGATAACAATTACATGCTTATCTTTCAGGAAAAAATAACTTGAGTCCTGGAGTACTCGAGTCCTTCACTGTGTTTCCCTGCTTCCGATGGTTATACAACTTCCATTTTACTTTGTCCTCTAACACTTATTTTCCCAGCATATACATTCTCATAGCTTATTGTATACAATCCTAATTATTGCTCTCTATCAACCCCAAAGGAAGGCCAAAATGCAATTACCGAGCCAGACTGCACACAACAAAGCAAGCTTTCCACACATAGGACTTCTCCAGACTAAAACACACTCTTAGAAAAAGGCCTGCAAACAACTAGGACAGAAAATAAGAAAAAATGGCTTTGAAGTGTCATCTCTATGTTAATTAACAAAGTCGTCCAAGTGTTCTGTCAAAACTGTGGAAACAGCGAGTTGCACAGGTTATAAATCAGATCAGAATTTAGCTTAACAAGCAGTATCTTAATAAGTTAGTAAATATAAATTCTGTATAATTACCTGTTCCAAGTCTTGAAGGCATTGCTGGCTCGCTTAAATAGATAACCTTCCATAACAATACCATTGGCTGCATCTACATTGTATTCTAGTTTAGTATCATCACTGGAATAATCCTAGTACAAAGGAACAAGACAAGAAAGAGACATTGCAGTTTCAAACGAAACTTCAAATATAGTCAGTATTAATGTCCAAAAGAGTAAACACTTAGGACTAACATTTTGCTTGCAACACTTATTTGTCACGCCATGACTCTCAGCTCCTGACTTTTTTTTTTTTAAGCATTTTTAAGAGATCAGAAGGCTGAAGATTTTTACTTTACCCACACACAAGGGGAATTTCTTGCTCAGGTATTGGTGACCTCTATGGCCAAGCAGAGGACAAACTTTACTGACAGAGCATCTGATGCTTCAGCTGTCTGCTCAAATGGTCTCGTGTACATTCCAAAGAAAGGCAGAGGAAAAGGGGCAATGGGAGTTCAGAGTCAAAACTGAAAAGCAATTGCAGCCTCTTGCAGACAACTGTATAGATACAGTTGTGTTTTAGCATTTTCTCCAGCTCTGTCATCCTGACGAGTGAGCCAGATCAGAACTTAGAAGACAAGTACCCAAATAAAGATGATGCTATCAGTTATCTCTAAATTAAAGCCGTCAAGGTGCTGGTAATGATGATGATGATGGCAACAAGAACTTAGCAGTAATTTTTACTTTATGATCTTTGACAAGAATATGAAGCTGTAAGTAGGACAAGGGAATATACATTTCAATCAATCTAATAACAAATAATAACAGTTAATAACAGTTAATAACAGGTTTACAAGTTTTAGAGAGGTTAACTGCTTCACATCTCCAGCAAAGATAGAGTAGGCTAAGTAGTAATACATGTGGTGATTATTTACTTTCATATCTCATCTGAAACAGCATGGACTCTTCCCAGGGAGCTACGGAGCTCAGGTATTCAGCGAGTGGGAGGCTAAAAAGCTACTAGGGGAGCATGAAAAAGCCCACATGGAATGACATCATTTGTCATAAGCTATCTCCAGAGATTAAATAATATGCATGCCATTATTTAATTTCACTGCTAGTAAAATATATCCTTAAAGTAGACTAGCAACATATGGCTTCCTCCCCTTAACTAGGGCAGAAGAGACATTACTGAAAATTAAGTTTCAGAACAAAAAAAGAAAACCAGGTTAAATACTGAAGACTCCAGAGATTTCATAACATCACTCTCCCATACCTTCAGCAGGTACTTTTTGTAAATTGCAAACATCTGCTTTCTGTGAATACTATGTCAGTATATCTCTGTTTTGTACTTTGCTCCTTCAGAATTTTTCTATACATATGAGAAAAGAGGCTATACAGCCCCCCTCACCCTCCCCCCCCAAAAAAATCAGCTTCAAAACCAATACCATTAGCCCTATATTAATATTCCAGCCTGCACACAAGTTTTCTGCTACATGCTATGTTTACTCTTATACATGCAGATGGTGTGGTCCAATCCAAGGTTAATTAAACAAGACAGTGAAGTGGTTACAAATATCAAAATGGGCCCTTTACACTCCCAGGCCAGCACAGCACCAAATTCCTTAAAATTACTCACAGTGTTTTCAGCTATTACGAATCTGAATAGATTTAACTAAGTTTGGAATGTTAATTCTAGATTTTTATTAATTCACTGGCAGAAGATCAATGCAAAAATAGAGTTCCAAAAGAAAATGGAACTATCATATCAGTACCATATACTGATCTGAATAAACATATAGGTTGCAAATAAAAGCTTCTCAAAAATCACAAGTTTGTGCATTTATTATTCAGCATTTAATAATTTTGATTTTCTGCCTGCTTTCTAGATCAGAACATGCTGAATATTAAAGACTTCATGTAAGCACAAACAGCCAAATATCACAGTACAATTTTAACTTAGTATTTCACGACTTATATGACATACAAATATTGTCAAAGTGTTAAAAGTCCTTTCTGGTTTTTTTTCTTATCCCCTCCAAATAATAAAAAAATAAGGAGAAAACCCCTGTAAGCACAGACTTAGTCTGATGTCACATTCCCTTCCCTCCCAAAAAAACTGATAAATTACTTTAACTTACCAGCTCCCAAACATAATGAAACCTGCTAAAGATTTGCATCTTCCTGCCTCAGTGATGCCTGCAACTCCTTCTCTAGTGAAAGACAACATGCATTCCCTTTGTCTTTTCTGTCCAAACTACTACATAATCACATTTTCCTCCAGGTTTGGAGAACTGCTGCAGAAAACACAACTGTCTTTTCTTTTTACGCTTTGAAGACATATACAAGCATGACAGGAAAACTCCTTTGGATCATTTGTCATGCTACATTTACAGTCCAAATTGCCTAAAATACTGAGCTTTCCTCATGAAGTGCACTTAGTGTCATTTTTAATGGCTTCCCCGACTGACCTGCACCTTTAGAAAATAGATAAAGACACAAGAGTATACAGACAAATGTTTAATATTTTCCTAACTATATATAGCAGACTACCAACTGGGGGGCAAGGGAATAATGCTTCCATATGCTTTATCCATAAAACTTCATTGATAAAGTTGTGGTCAGGAAGAAGATGGAAAAAAAACCCACTTTGTTTCAATTAAAAAGATAAAAGTAGAGAAAGGAACTGGATAAGCTGTGTCTGATCTTATAGTCTCTGCTATTTTATAATTAAAGAATAGGAGAAAAGCAGTCACATTATTAGTTTATTTTTATCTAGGCTCATGGAAAAGTTTAGTGAATCACGAAAAAAATAATCAGGGGGTAGAGAGAAATACATCCGTATCTTTCCAGTGTCCTGCATAAGAGAATCACATGTCAGTAAACCCAGTCACTTTATGTGATTCAGAATTTCGTATTCCTTAAACAAGCACCCAGCTGATAAAGACTGAATTTTAAACATCGTTTATTTACTAATTCGGTGTCAGTTAGGACTAAAGTGCGCTCCATCTAATCAGAACTACAAAAATTAAGCCAGTATAATGAAAGTTAGACTGAGGTGCCGTATCGCACATTTCATTCAGATTTGAAGAAAGGAAAATCTACAGCTTCTATTCTGATACACATTTTTCAAGGTTGGCAGCTACTGGAAGAGAAACATGTAGAAGTGGGTTATATAAATGAAACATACAACATGCTTTCATGCCTTTCTTTTTTTTTTTCTTTAAGTGTCTATGAGGGATAGCAAACCAGCTGGCAATGGAAAAAACTTTCATTTCCACAATTAATAGTAATCTGGTGGGTCACAGAATACTTACTATCCTTGACAGTGTTTCAGTGAACGTTATTTTCATATGAACTTATCAATTTATTACACATAGTAGCTTTATTTCATAGCTTGCATGCTTTCTGTTCCTCTACATACAATTTTTTTCTTGTTACCAAAACAAACCCTCATACTTTTGAGCAGCAGAGTCTTTGATTTATTTGCAATATGAAGACTGCCAGCAGGTCATGAAAGCTATTCAAGCCATTTTATCAGTAAATCTTAGGGATTGCGAGTACCAGCATTTTAACACTGAATATGTATTCAATATGTTTTTTACTTTAGAGAAGCAGAATTTTTAAGGTTTTTAAAAAGGCAGTAAATAGGGGAGCTCAAGTACCAAAAAACCCATTCATTTGAAAGTAACCCATAAGTTACTCCAACATATACTAAACAGAAGACACTAATTTTGCACCTCCCTCAGTTTAGAAAGTTGCTTCCATTCCCATCCCATCAGCAAAAAAGATGTTTGTCATGCCTAAGTTGAAAGTCCCTTGAGGAAGGGCTTAAAACAACAACAGACACAGCAAGTAACAAGGTTTACAGTCCAAGACAAAGTGAAAGAAGGCGAGATAGTCACTGAGCATACAAGACATTTGAAATACTGGCACATATTTGTCTTTTGAGCCAGGAATTAATTTGCATTACTTCTCAACAGCAGCTCTGGTTTATACCTGCTTTATGACTCTGGTAGCATCTGGTTTCCTATCACCTTGTTTACTCAAGATGTTAAAAATTTTCAAATCATTCTCACTCCAGCTGTTTCCTGAGCAGTTCTTTGGATGCAGATTTTATATTTTTTTAATGAAAAAGGGATTTGAATAGAACAAAAACTATTTAAAGTTCAATGCAAACGTTTTTCCTGTATCATTTCCCTTATTTTACGGCAAAATATTAGCTCTGTTACAAAACCAAAGTGCCATAATTCTGTTTACAGGTCCGACCAATTTTTAAATTATTTCTTAATTCAACATGTTACTACAGCAGTGGGCTGCAAACTGCTCAGAAAACAAGAGTTACAAGCCTTAAGTTATATTGACACTGTGACACCACTCTTTTGATATGAATCTTCCTGTATGAAAGTATACTGCAAAAAATTCCCATAATGATTACGATATTTCTGGATTGATAGTATCTGTTGCTCCAGATTAATACTGAAAAAATAATTTCTTACACAAAAAAATTTCCTGCATATTTGCTGAGTAAACAGAACACAGAAGTTAAAACAAACAAAATAATTAGACATTAGTTCTCTTAGAAATCAAACTATAGTGATGACCAAGCCCTTCATGACTTTTGTATTAGCCTCTCAGACAACAGCCTAATTAAATAGGATGACGATCATAAAGAAAAGTGAGATGAGTTATTAAATTAGTGCAATTATTCTGCATGCATATGCACATATATGCAAACACAGGTAGTGGGTGGGTAGGTGTGTGCACATGTGCACTTACCTATACATTTCAGAAAAGGAACTGTTCTTTATCCACACAATGAAGAAAAGGCATCATTCTGAAGCATTAGATTAAAACTTCAGTATATTAAATGCATATATACCTCATGGAACATTCAACACAAGAAGCAGAAGTTTCAGTAGGTATAAAAAAATGGAAGGATTTGGCACTGGAAGATTTGGGAACATATGCCTAAAAGGCAGCCCGCTGGAAAGCAACATCACAAGCCATGAGAACAGAACAGGGAACAAGGTTGCCGTCCTGGTCGGGCTGACCAGGTGACAAATAATGATATAAAGAACAAGATTCAAGGTCTAAGGCACTTCAAGATTCTGAAATCCTGATGAGCTGGAAGCAAGCTTGGTGGGAAGGTTGAGAAAAGCACATAGGAGACAAAAAACAGACAGACAACATGATTTGAGTAAGAAACCAAGAAAATGATTTGACAAGCTCAGAGGAATCTCCAATAAAGCCTAGATGCACTAATGTAGGAATTATCATCACAAAAATGCACTGACAGGACACACCATATACAACTTGAAACACAGAACTTTAGAGGACAACATACAATACAATCTGCCCTGATTATATTTTAGAGACAATGTAAAATTGTCATTCAATTAAACTAAGGAACAACATATAACCTCATTATGATTGCCATTCGTACTAGAAACCAAGAATATTTATATTACACACAGATACAGTTTATTAAGTTTCATGAAGCTTAAAAGTTTCAATAGCCATTAATACTATTAGAAATAGTTTACCTGGAAAGCAGCCTTAAGCAGCATTTGAAGAAAAAAAAAAAAAAGACAACTGTAAACACCACTGGCAACAGCAATTCACAGTAACAAGTTATTATTTCTAGAGCCAATTAACAGATAATTGTCCATAACCTACATCCTTCACCAAGCACCACTGTCCTCTAACAGTAAACCCCTCAACTACTGCCTGCTCCTGAAAGCGGGCCTATTGAGCCCAAACAAATTAAAATTTGAACTTCAATGTTAGTTCTCAGCTTCCATCTCTTTGGCATTTCCCCTCTTTTCTTCTCCTTCCCTGCCTGTAGTTATCTCCTGTCTGCCTCCAAACACAACACATCAGCACTTCCCTAAAACCCATCATTGTGTCTTCTCAGTTTCAGTTACAGCAATCCTAATGCCTCCCACCAGCTCCTGCAGGAATGACAGGATGAAGTGCCAAAAACATTTTCAGCAACCAAAAATGTTACCTTTTCCCATTAGTATTAAAATATTGACTCATACTAAGGCTACCTAAATTATAATATTGGCATGTTTTCATTCCTGAATTTATTTACTGATCAGTTTCCAAGTACATTAGGCTTTTTTTTTTTTATTTACGCCACCTAAACAGATACAGAATGTATTTAAATGAGAGTAAGAGTGTTGCATTACCTTTAAACTGGTATCTAATCCCTTTCAAAAGTACCTGCAGTATAAGCTCACTAGTGGACAGTTCAGTGGAAACATTTTTAACTTCTAGCATTATACCTGCAAAACCAATACTGATCTAGAGCTTCTGAAACATCCAAACAACAGAAGTCATTCCCCCCACAACATGTATTATCTACATTTTTCTGAAAAAGCAAAAATAAGATCAAAAAAAAGCACAAATCTTCCCAAAACAGCCATTTAGTGTTATCACTTTCATATTTGTGTACGGTTGAACACCATACATTAGACAGCCTTTACAGAAGTTTACTTTTGCTCTTTCTATGCAATAGCAGCTGCCACACTACCTGAGAGTGCTGCACTCCTATTTGGCACAGTCCAGAAAGCCATACATATGACTGTAGGACTGTGCAGCATACACATCTCTTCCGCAGATACACAGGAGGGCAAGACAGCAACTTTTACAGCTGTATTGAATCCAAGATGTAATAGGAATTAAGAGTTCTAATGAAATGTTAGAGTCACAGCATACAAATATATTCTACTGTTCTATTTATATTTCAGTCAAAACTAAACATAATATTCTGTTCTGCAATACAAAATGAACATCTGCAATCCAAGCCTGTGCTTAGTGATGGGTAAGTCTACTTCTCCGCACTAAATATACCATCCCTCACAGTTACGATGCAGAGATGCACTGCTGGGGAGAGATGCTAGCGAAAGAAAAATGTGTGTGCAGTCTGCCTTTTACATTCTCTCGAGTACCTTTTGTTGAATAGTGGAGTGCTTTTGCTCCATATCTCTCTTCTCCTTTGCAGCATCTACAGCCAACTGATCCAGCTGTAAAGAGAAACAGAAAATTGGATCTTTAGATTTCAAGAGAAATTTGGCTCAGTAGATTTCATAATGCTGACAAAAAAGAACACATTATGTCTAGACATGGCATGACTTTTGTTTGGTTTGCATAGTATAATTACTTCTCTGGTCACAAAGTGTTTACCTTGAATAACCACTGAAGCCTTGTTTAAAGCTCTGCACTACCATCCTGAATTAACCTCTACAAGAGGTGTACGTTTCTCATAAGCCTTAGAAGAACTGTTTCAAAGAACAGCATGGTGCCAAGCATATGCGACTCTATACCGCATTGGTGCTCAGGCTCCGAAGAGAATGACTCATGCTTTAGCTGCTCTCGCTGCCTGCCCGGCCTATGCAGCAGCACTGGCACTAACGGCACAAACCAAAAGGAGCAAATGCTACTGATTTTTCCCCTCCACAAAGAGGGGGGGGAACTGCCTCCCTCAACCAGCCTTTCCTATTGATCATTTTAATCAGAGCACCCAGTAGCATTTGAGCAAGATTCCCTGAAATCTTAAACAGAACCATTTAAACTGTTCCTAGTTTTAAGAAATAACAACAATATGACTTTGCAAAGAAGCAAGAGACTGTCACAATAGAGAGGATTTAGGTTAGCATCCTTACAGAGTCTGTGATAATAAAGAAACTCCTAAAAATTTGCTGCAAGCATGTCTATAACACTACTATATAAACTTTTTCCTTTTAAAACCAGAAGGGGAAAAAAAGGCAGAAAATTTAAGATATCCTGTAAAAGAATAAGAGGTGTTTTGTGGCTTTTTTGGTTGTTTTTTTCCTTCTTATTGTTTCTTGAGGTGGTTTTGGGGCAGGGGGAGGGTTAGTGGGGTGTTGTTTTGGTGTGAGTTTTTTTTGTTAGGTTTGTTTTTGTGGTTTGATTATTTTTTTTCCCCCCACAGACTTGATGTTTAAGCAAGAAATACGGTGAAGTGGAGGAGCAGATGCTGCCCAGAAGACCAGCTAGCTTAGTACTTATGTGACATGCTACAGAATCTGACGAACTCCTCTTTATCGAGCCTGCAATACAAGCCTGCCATTAACCCCAGTCACAGCATCGTATTGAGTAACGATGCAGACGCAATACTGAACGCAGAGGTCCAGCTCGCAGCTTGACATCTGTGGGACAGACCTCCTTCTACTCCAGGCCTGGAACAAGGCAGGCAGGAACAGTGTGCACCACCAGCTTCCAGCTGGAGTCTGTCACAGGGCAGAGGGCACAGCATGACGAACAGAACCTCTAATTCACACACAAATAGGATCGCTTCCACCCACTCTCATAACCACAAGCAAGAACCTCTGCCAACTCTGGTCATTTTCCCCGTGTTGTATTTCCCCTGCTTGAAAGGATACAAATGAGAGAAAAAAGGGACTATAACTGGCTCTTACACCCTTGTGCTAGACAGTGTCCAGCAATTAAGGAGCCATCAGATAGTTGGGACATCTGGATCCAATTCCATACTCTGTTACTTTTCTTAACTCTTCTCTCCCTGGCTTCTGCTCTGGCTCAAATGGCTATACCAGCACTTTCACACCCTAGAGATATTTATGAACATGAACACATTAAAGACTGAAGTGTCCAGACATCACATTTACGTAGCTATATGACTTAAAAATGATAGAAGAGCTTCGAAACAGAGCCTGGGCTGCCATTGTGCTCAAAGACCATTTTGCACCAAGAAGCTTGGGAAACCCATTCTTTTGTGATAAAGATGAGACGTGGTTCAAGGGCTGCTCAAGACTTTATAGGAATCAAGTTTCTTGCTAAAATCTCAGATTCAGTAATCTGCAAATGGCCTGCAAGAAATTCTTCCTCCTACCCTGCTAGAGGAAACAGAAGATAGCCACATTTAGATTAGGGCAATTACTTCTAATTTATCTTAAATACAAGTGTTTGCAGACCCATTTACCACAGCATAAGTGCCAAACCAAAGTTCTGAATAGCAGCTCATTTCATCATTTACTTTTTTACTATCAAGACAACGTTGCATCATTCCAGTTTCCAAGCTCAGAGCAGAATTTCTTCTTTTCACTCAGGTGAGCAGCACATCAACTGTCTTAAAAAAGACCAAGAGCATACAACTCTCAAGAGCTGTGGCCAATCACACAACTAAACTATCAAAATCGCAGTCATTACACCACTACTGGGCAGCCTTCAAAAAATTAAGTTTTTCAAAATACTGCGTTTACTGGTAAATGTATTTTTATAAAGATATAGTGCTATAAGTGGTATTCTGTAGAGAATTAAGTCAGACTAAAGTGTTTAGCTTTTTGAATAGTCATCTCAGAACAGAAATCCAAGTAGGATTTTTTTAAACTAATTCCGCATTATACATTAAAAGTGCCAAATGCCATCATTTCCATGCAAAAGCTTGTATTACATTTGTGCACCATTACAGACTCCCCTACAATGATCTGATTCACAAGTAATTGTACCCTGACCTAAAATATTCAGAAAGCAAAGTTGCTCGATCCTATTCCATCATGTAAACCAGTTATTTTGAAAACGCAAAACAAAATAATTAAAAGTTATACCTATACTATTTAAAAATCACTTCAATTTTAATACTTCATGTGCTGTTAAGCCGTGTAATTAAGGCCATAAGCAAAATTTACCTGTGAATGCAAAATTCACTTACCAACAAAAAGAATCTGACCATATTTTCAGAAAAATCTACCAAATCCCTGTTTCATTATGTCACAACATACCTTCTCTCTGACCTGTTAAAGGCAGAAGCTTCAACCAATACAAGCTGCAAAGCCATTAATGGTCAAACTTTCATAAGCTTTCATAAACAAGCCTGCTTCTGTCATGAACAATATCCACTACTTAAATGCCAAGGTCTGCCACAGAAGAATAATTCAGCAAGTTGTACAACTTTAGGGTCTTCAGCCTACCTTTGCTCCAATTGCAATATCTTTTAAGCATTTTCTGCTTTAGATTTTCTAAATTTAACTCCTTCAGTTGCTATGATACCAGCACCAAAATGAAAGTTACACAACACCCCTTACCAGATGAAGCAAAAGGATGACCAGCCATTCAAAAATAGCCTTGTGTTCCTTGCTCAAATAATGTCAATGAAATGGAAACATTAAAGCCTATCTGGTAGCATAAACCGCTGCCACCTCCATAGTTTGTCTCTTTTCCCCATCCCCTCTTCTGCAGGAGTACAGGACACACATTCCATACTATCAAAACACTACAGTTCAACAACTACAACCCAAAATGGAAGGATGTAAAAGAATAAAAGGCACAACTAAGGACAGTCATGTGCCCCTGAACCTTTCAAATGCCGCTATTACACCAAACCCGGAGGGCTGTAGCTGTACAGTCGCCTCCCTTGATGTCAGTGGCAGCTCAAGCAGCCTCTCTCTTCTCAGCTCCATCACTTGCCCACCACACGCATGCACACACACAAGCACACACCGCCCCGACATGTGTTTGTACAAGTAATTAAGACCCACAGTAACCTGATTGAGGACTAGTCTAGCAGAAAAATAACTATTTTGACATTCGAGTGTTGGAGTTATTTTCTACAGTTCCCAATCTGCTTCACTGCACAGACACAGAAGCAGGTTGAGGGGCACAGATGCCAATGGTGCTGTGGCAGGAATAACCAGCTCAGAACAATGTCATTTCGTAGACACCGAATGACACATCTACTTCAGACAAACACAAATAAGTGTCTGCTGTCACTTATTTGCTTCTGTATCTGGATAGACACTTAGAATTCAGGTTGGTTCTGTTTTGCGGATCAGGGTGGCAATAGAGGGTTTTGCAGCAGTGAAGTTGTTCCAAGTCCCTGGATAAAAGCAAAAAAAAAAAAAAAAAAAAAGAGGGTTGTACAAGTATTTCCAGGCTCATTCAACTTGCACTGAAAACAAGTCAAGACACTGCTGAGTCTTCTTCCTGCACCACAGACAGATCTTCAGTTTAATATTGTACGTTCTTAATCTATCTTGGATAGCCTTCTTCAACGTCTCTGGTGTGCGGTTGGCTCTGGTCCATCTAACCTTTTCATGAGTCTGTCACTAAAAACCCAGAAGTTGCAATTGTGTGTTCTTATCAGAACTGGGCAAGAAGGATTCAACGTATGAACTCGGTTTTGCAGAACTTATTAAAATCAGACTTCTGTTTTATGGTCAAAGTTGCTAACACCACTTTTCTTTTAGGCACACTGCATAATTTATACAGTAAATAATTAATGTATAAAAGTAGAAGGAAAAAATCCTCATCTACTTTTTATTGTTAAATATATTTATAACATGGGTCATACACAAGAAATTTTAACACAAAGTAATCCAGTGTCCCGAATAACATATGATACCTCAAATGGCACTACATGGTTATGTGTAAGTATATAAATCCTAAAGATAGTAATAATTTTATTATACAGACAACTTTCAGTTTCTATTTTCATTCAAACCACTCACACTGTATTTTTGTGCTTTTCCTCTATCATACTAGAGTTCCCTTTTTGTTGAATAAATCTATGTGGTACCTGATATGTATGCATATATCATGTTTTCATCCATCCCAGCATATAGTTATGAATTTTTAAAGTAATTTATTACCTGTGCACCAAGATCTTTCATGTAGGGCTCAAGCTCACTAAAAAGGTCATAGCCTTGATGGAAAAAAGCCAGATGGGCATACATAAACGATAACATCTAGAAGGAAAAGAAAGTATATTTTTTAAAAGGATAAATATTTATCAGATAACACATAAATATATCACTTAACCAATCCACATGAACAAACTTAAAATACAATTCCAGGGTTAATTTCTGCTCTCTTGTGTCCTGGCAATTTTACATCAATATCTCATAGAGCTTCCAGTGTTGTAAAGCAACACGCAAGGTAAAAGGCAGCAAAGAACCAAGCCAAAAAATCTCAGAAATTAGTTAACAGGATTAAACCCATTAACAAAATAAATCCATGTAAGGGCAGAAAATTACTTCTAATTCATGTCATTGTTAAATCTGTTTAAGACCATCCAGTCTTAAAAAATAAAAGAAGTTGGGAAGATACAGAGCAGAATGGTAAGCAGCTATAAAGCTGTGACACAACTAAAGTTTTTGCTATTTAAAGGAATTAAGGAAATTATGGGAATGCAACTGTAGCCTTTTGAAAGAAAAGCCCCATTTAATTTGGCAGTCTCTACCTCAGTTAACTTTTTACAGAGATAATATGAAGCAGAAAAAGGGAATGCAATCAGAAGAAAACTAGCATACAGATATAGGTGTATATTAATTTAGCAGATACCATACTAAAGTGTATTGTATATTTGCTATTACGATTTGCTATTTACATAAAAAATACCATTTTCATAGAAAGAGATGAATCCATCTTAGAATAGATTATAAGTACTTATTGTTTATAAATTAATATAGCAGACCTAAACAGCATAATTATTGTCAGACAAAGTTTGATTTTAACCATGAAACATATCAAAGAATCAACAGCAGTGAAATCCTTAAAGTGTCCAAATCTGAACCAAAAGGATTGCTTAAAACAGTTAAGCGTCTTTGCCCAATTATAGTGAAGGCCAAACTGACTGCCAAAGTGCCAAATGTACTGGTAACATTCTGGTGGGGAAGAGGACTAAATTTTTAATATACTGCTTTGCAGTCACATTTTTGATTTCAGATGTATTTAAATATCTTCTGTACAGAAAATAAAGTATATCTTACCGATTTTAAGATTTCTGCTCTCCTTTTGGACTGAAGAACGTTGATCTGGGAAAAAAAAAAAACAAACAAGAAGCTTATTTTTTATTGTACCTGCACATTTTTTGCCACAGCAGTAAACTTCAAATTACTCCAAATAATCATATCAAAGCTTAAAACATTGGAAGAACATAACATCAGATTTCACAAGGCACTTCTAAAAGAAAACACATGCTAGTTTTGTCATGATATTAAAGTGATGCATTCAGAAAAAGCTTGCAAAGCTAGAACTTCACAGTGACAGTCACAACTTTCTTACATTAGGAGGGAAAATATAAGACACCACGTGTTAGCTAAAAGTAATGTAATACACATTTCAAGCAAGGAAAACTGGTATCCATTTTCAAGAGATTGAATTAATCATGTTTCAAATACCCTTTCTGACAGCATGAGCTAAACCAGCCCCCCAGCTTCATACAGCAGCTGCTCTCTGCACCACTGCGGGCTCCTGCCAGCGGAGAGGAAAGGACAGGGCTTGTTTATTTTTCCCCTCAGGCTGACATTGTCTAAAGGGCCCCGACACTGGGATATAGCCCCAGCCTCTGAAACAAGCAAGATCATAATAGCTTCAATAAGTAACTTTTCATACATACTTGCACTTTTAAGTTAGCTGAAGATCAATGGTATCGCCCTAGAACTTGAAGAATTTCACATTATATATAAAAAAATAACTGTTTTTTTACGTTCACCTAGTTCCTCTATCCTCTTTGTCCCCTAGTCTCTAAGATTGTCATCCAGAACTACAGATTGTACTTTAAAAGCCTCACTTAGCAGAAACATGCATGATTTTGTAATTTAACACCTCCATGTCGGTTTGAAATTTCAGCAAAAGAAATAAACTTACTGAAGCTATAATCAAAACCAGATTGTACTTCTATACTTAAATACTCAGTATTTTGGAAAAGCTTCTGCAGGAAAAATAATTAAGATTGTTTGTATAGAACAAACCCTCAACTTGTGAGGATAAAAAAAAAAAAGGAAAAGAAAGGTTTTGAAATACAGTTGAAAGCCAATATAGCTACAAAGAGACCATAGTTGTGAAGTCATTTTTCCAGAAGAAAAGAATCACCCAAGTAGAAAGAATTCCTGAAGCTGAATTAATTTTTTCCTGCATTAATTAAGAGATGCTGAAACTTTTCCCCGTTACTTTAAATGCATCTTTATCACAGGAACTGCTCATGCTTTGAGCATACAAATTTCAGGAGGCAAACGATCTGCAGTTCAATGCACAGACAAGGAACCAGCCTACAGTAATGACTGCCAGCTTTCTCCCCCCACTACCATTTGCAGTTAGTAAAAATAATCAAGTGCTACATTTTAAACATCAAAATTAACTTTGTCCTTAGTGTTCAAAAGGCAGGAGTTCAGTGTTGACCACTGACCACCATGTGCCCGGACTGATCTAACCAATTCCACTTCATTTTACAGTAATATATGCAATTTAAAGAACAGTTAACTAAGCTTTAAATAACTGGCTGGACTGTCACAAATCAAGACGATAAAGTCTAACATAAAACTAACACCATTTTAAAGGGTTGTTCTGTGTTTGATCACAGGAGAACCCCAGACCTATTTAGGAGCCCCTACCCTGTCGTACTATCTGAATTGCAATAATCCTGTTTTGCTGTAGTTGTGGGTAACTATGAAACAGACGAACTGTAATTGACTGAAAACATATTATTATTTCACAGGATTCAACATCGTAGGACAAAGAACATCTCTCAACACTCTACAGGAGATCTGCACTAAAAAGCAAAGGAGTAGCTGTGTTCTTGATTTTCCCTGTGGCACAACTCCAAACTCCGAGGCTTCTAGACAAGTAGGATTTTTTTAAATAAAACCCAAAGCAAACAGCTAAAATTGTAGTAGTAGCCAACATCCTGTATCAGAATTATTCAGGTAATTTGTATTTCCTAGACTAGATAACAATTTTTACTTCAAATACATAAGGAACTACAGCATAGACAACTCAGGAAATACATTTAGGTAATTATCAGGCAAATACTGTTTTTCCAAAATTAATGTTCAAACTGAAAATTCAACTGTGTCATTACAGCAACTGCACTGAATACTGAAGCACTAAGCAACAAGAATGCATCAAGTAAATTAATTTTGCTCAGATTTCATTAAAAAAAGAAATTACTTGCAAATAAAGTTATTCCTTTTTCTCTGAATCTCCACAGTTTGAGAAACTTACAATAAGAACTTCTAAAGGACATATTTCTAACTACATGACACACGTATATACATGGTTTTGAAAAACAACTTTTATTGCTGCACTTACCTGAAGAACATAATCAAGAGCTATGTGTCGAAAACATTTCCGTGTTGCAGTCAAAATATTGGTTGCTTCCTCTACTTCGTGTTGCTTATTTCTTTGAACTTGGGCATTTTTTACCAGAGCATTCTCTTTTTCTTCACTAACTTTTTCAAACTGTTTCTTTGCATCTTTAAATTTCCTAATATCTCTAAATAAAAAGGAAAGATGGATAACAAATAAATTCCAAAGCATGAAAAGTGTTTGACGATAAACTAGACAGAACATGCTCGTGACTGCTATAGCTATTTTCTTTGCTTTCATGTTCTTCAATAAGTGCTGGGATCAAATGGAAATCATACAAAATATGATAGAAGCTTCTCTATCTCTCTCTTCTGAGGAAAGGACAAAATTGAAAATTAAATAAGTGCATCTCATGCTTACTGAGGAAAAGCTTTGGTAAGCACTTTTCCCCCCTCCCTAGACAAATGACAACATGTAATTAAGATCAGTAATTCATACTATCTCAACATTTCTGCAGCTGGATCTAAAGCCTCACTGATTTGGGGTGATTCTTGACAAGCTTTAATATGCAATTCTCAATTTATGGCTGGCGATTTTCAGGAAAGATGTTTCACCAACCCACTCAAATCAGATGTTTTAAAATTCTATTTTACCTATAATTTTCCCATTACAAGTGCAAATTAACTTACTCTTTAACGAAAGTCTGAAGCTGTGCTTTAATTGATCTTTGGGTTTGGTCAAACAGGATCTGAAATAAAAGCATCGTGTAGGTCAATAACTTAGGAGTGTCCATAACTTTTCATTTTAGACATATACATAGTTATGCAGAATTAGGTGGGAATTATTATTAAACCAACGTGGCTCTAATATCAAAATATAACACCCTTCAAAGTAGTTTTGAAATAAATAAAAAAGCAATAAAATAAGGAAATTAACACAAACCCAATGCCTCTTGCTGGTCTTTTCTTAAAGATTGTGGGTATAAAGGAGAGACGAAAGCTCCTGACATCTTATTCTATCATCCTGACAAGGTAAGACACACCCACTTTCATAGAACACGTTTATTATGATTATTAAACAGTCAAGAAAACTGCCGTACAAACAGCCTCGAAGAAACAACTTCATTAAGTAACAACCTCTTTTGAATCTTATAAGATTTTCACAATTTAACCAACAACTAAAAGACAAATGAAACCATAGAAAGAACATGCCCTTAATCTCCAGCAAAACAACACTGACTGAAATTAGTGTTGAAAATGTAACGTATATGAGCAATTAGTACCACGCCCTTTACATAAAGTTTGTAAAAAACCCAAAACAACCAACACTGTGAAATGCTAAAAGAATGTCTGCTTCTTTTTTCTAAAATTAAGTGTTCCAAGCCACGCTTCTCAAATTTCTTATGATTTGCGGAGGGTGGGAGGAAGGGAGACAGAATATAATCTTCTCATTCGGACTGTAAAGATCGAGAAATTTGTTAAGTTTCCAAGGCCAAAGCATACCTGGATGTTAGACAACCTGTGTTTTCTCTTATGACCCCAGAAATTCTAACTGAGAAATGAAAATGCACGTTCTTTCAGCTTCACATCTGCCCTCTGAGTTTTAGGACAGAATGGAACAGGTCAATAGCTATGGGACAAATCCTTTTGCCACTTATCTTTGCACAGACCACAAATGGTACCTTAATTTCCAACTCCTCTACACCTCCCCTTCTGCATTACAAAAACATACAAGGCATGATCAATGGCATGATCAAGGCATGATTAATAGTCAGACCAGCTACCCCCAGGGTGTTCAGCTTCTTGGGCTGGAAGATAAGAATGGAGAACAGAACAACTCCCCTGTAATCCAGGAGGAAGTAGTTAATGGTTTGCTTATGCACCTGGACACGCATAAGTCTATGGGGCCGGACGGGATTCACCCAAAGGTTCTCAGGGAGCTGGCAGGAGAGCTCACCAAGCCTCTCTCCATTATCTATCAACAATCCTGGTCAACAGGAGAGGTGCCGGATGACTGGAAGGTGGCCAATGTGACGCCCATCTACAAGAAGGGCCGGAAGGAGGATCCCGGAAACCACAGGCCTGTCAGCCTGACCTCGGTACCGGGAAAGATCATGGAGAGGATCACCCTGAGTGAGCTCTCAAGGCAAGTGCAGGGCAGCCACAGGATCAGGGCCAGCCAGCATGGGTTTATGAAAGGGAGGTCCTGCCTGACCAACTTGATCTCTTTCTATGACCATGTGACCCGCTTTCTCAATGAGGGGAAGGCTGTGGATGTTGTCTACCTGGACTTTGGTAAGGCGTTCAACACCGTCCCCCACAGCATTCTCCCGGAGAAACTGGAGAATCATGGCATAGACAAGTGTACCCTCCGCTGGATAAAAAACTGGCTGGATGACCGTGCCCAGCGAGTTGTGATTAATGGAGCAAAATCTGGTTGGCGGCCGGTCATCAGTGGTGTCCCTCAGGGCTCAGTTTTGGGGCCAGTCTTGTTCAATATCTTTATTGATGATCTAGACAAGGGGATTGAATGCACCCTCAGTAAGTTTGCGGATGACACCAAACTAGGTAGGAGTGTTGATCTGCTTGAGGGTCGGAAAGCTTTACAGAGGGATCTAGACAGGTTGGATCAATGGGCCAAGGCCAATGGGATGAGGTTTAATAAGGCCAAGTGCCAGGTCCTGCATTTTGGTCACAACAACCCCAAGCAACGCTACATGCTTGGGGAAGAGTGGCTGGAAAGCTGCCCGGCAGAAAAGGACCTGGGAGTGTTAGCGGACAGCCGGCTTAACATGAGCCAGCAGTGTGCCCAGGTGGCCAAGAAGGCCAATAGCATCCTGGCTTGTATCAGGAACAGCATGGCCAGCAGGAGTAGGGAAGTCATCGTGCCTCTGTACTCGGCACTGGTGAGGCCTCACCTCGAGTACTGTGTTCAGTTTTGGGCCCCTCACTACAGGAAAGATATTGAAGTGCTGGAGCGTGTCCAGAGGAAAGCCACCAAGCTGGTGAGGGGTCTGGAGAACAAGTCCTATGAGGAGAGGCTGAGGGAGCTGGGCATGTTTAGTTTGGAGAAGAGAAGGCTGAGGGGAGACCTCATTGCCCTCTACAACTACCTGAAAGGAAACTGTAGAGAGGCAGGGGTTGGCCTCTTCTCCCAAGGGAATAACGACAGGACCAGAGGAAATGGTATGAAGCTGCGGCAAGGGAGATTTAGATTAGATATTAGGAAGAATTACTTTACTGAAAGAGTGGTCAGGCACTGGAACAGCCTGCCCAGGGAGGTGGTGGAGTCACCATCCCTGGAGGTATTTAAGAAATGTGTAGAAATGGCTCTTAAGGGCATGCTCTAGTGCCCAAGATTATTGGTTTGTGGTGGGGTGTTGTGTGTGGGGTTGTGGGTGTGGAGTTTAGTAGGTGGGTGCTTTTTTTTTTGGTGGGTTTTTTTTTTTTATGTGGTTGGACTCGATGATCTCAGAGGTCCCTTCCAACCACTAAGATTCTGTGATCACAAAAAACAGAGGTGAAAAAATATAAGGAAGTAGTAGTTGGCCCAACTGAACACAATCTCTTCCAAAAAGTAAAGATCTTTAAGTGTTAAATAATTTTATTGAAAGAGCAAGTCAAGAACTCAGAGTTTCAGTTCAAGCAATGTTTTGTTTAAAAGTCCTCAGTCTTAGTTTCCCTATTCACAACATTTGGGAATAAAAAAACAGGCAATGCCAAGTACTGACAGCAAAACCTTTACCAGCTTGTAAGGAACTAAAGGAATGAAAACACAACTAATTCGCACATTAACAGTGGTACTATATCCTCCATCCAGTCTCCATTTTTGGAGGTTTTCAAGACCAAATGGCATAAAACCCTAAGTAACCTGCTCCAACCTCTGAACTGTCCCTGATTTAGGCAGGCAGTTGAACCAGACATCTCCCGAGACCCCTTCCGACCTGAACTGTCCTACATCTAACAGTAACACATGGAAGAACTTGTTTGTATTCCCTCTTTGGGAAACCAGAAAAAACAGACAACTAGACTAGATAAAGAACTTCTTGACAAGCTGGAAGTCACGCTGGGACTACTCCCACTGCTGACATTTAAGCTTGCCAGTGCCTGAGGAGAGCACCAATCAAGATCAATACAGAAAGAGTATAACCAGATGGGAACTCAACTGATTAGTGGACTCCCAGAAATAAGAACCTTGCAATTCTACTTACAGTAATGAAGACGAAAAAAAGGCAGAAAAATACACATAGTTTTTTTTCCTAAAAGAACAAGGGAAAAAATGCCGATACCACGATCTGACTAGATTTACAGCCTTTCGTACACATTACCTTTCACACACTCCAAACCAAGTCTAAGAAAGCTGCTATTTGGCCTAAGCTGTCAAAGCTACTCCCCCACTGCTGGATCAGTGAAGATGCTGCATTAGTCTGGTTCCTAGCCTGATTTGTAGCAAAGCCTCATATGAGAAAACAGAGTGTCATCCAGATCTTCTCAGTGGGACTACCTCCCACCCCTCCCCTCCTTCCTCTGGAGGACGCCTGTCTCTCCTCCTTCCTCTAGCTGCTTCTCACTTGTGATGGCTCTCCTGCCAACGCCGTCAGCAACAGAACTGACACTCTGAGCTAGTAAATCCTGCTGAACTAAGCAGATTCACAAAAAGCAACGCAGGACCACATGTCTGGCAAAGCTCTACATCAGAACCTCATAACATGCCTTACTTCTTACATTCTTGCCTTCTGGTAAAAGTCATTGTTCTACTCCCTGTGCTTGAGCATAGCGAGGAAGTGAAGGGCGGAAAAAAAAAACCAAACAGGACAGAACTCAGAGTGGCCCTACTTAAATCTGCAAAGAAATCTTCTTTTAGAATGCCTTGATCTTTGCTTTCTGCCTTCAAACTGCCCTAAAGGGAGAGCTGTGCTGTGCCAAATTTTGCCGAAGCACTTCAAGCCACAATCACGTAGAAAAATATCAGCAGCAAGAACATAGGACCTAGGTCAGATATGTCAAAAAAACTCAACATACCATATAGCAGAAACACAGTTAAGAGGGTAACTAGCAGCCAGAAGTGTGATGAAAAGCGTAAAATAGGGACGGTCAACTGGTTTCTTCTGCTCAATCTAACCTGCAGCAATCACCAACAGGAAGTAACACTTTCTCCCACTGCTGCTGCTTTGAACCATTGCACAAGCTCCTCTCTACCATCAGAGTATCACTGTCCACTTACTTCCCTCCTTACAGTTTTCATTATATTAGGTGTAGATACATACACCTCATAGAATGGAAAGGAAATCCAACTCAACAGTATTAACCTGCTTCCCTTTGTTTCCCTTCCCTTCTACAAGTGTGAATTTTCAAAAAAATGCCTAATAAGGCAGTTTTAGGAAGGTAAGTTAATGCTAACAAAATTAATTTCAGCTGAAGCTGTTTGAACTGCATTCTCTGTATCTCACTACATTTTAAACTCCTAGTGATATAAAAAAAAATAATTTTAAATGCCCTGCATATTTTCACCACTTTGGAGACACTTCAGTTGCTTTCCAGCAACTTGTTAGAAAATGAAAGAAAAACAGTAGGGGCCAAGGGAAGAGAAAGAAAACAGAAGAACTAACACATCCCTTTGGCTTTCAGAATACAAGACTAAACTCTTTAGAGGAGGGAAAAAAAAAAAAATCGGTTTTCAATCTGGGCAAAACCGAGCTCTCTGATGAAGTATGATATGCTAAAAATCACTATTCGTCTCAAATCCTAACATTTTTCCCTTTCTCTACACCTGTCTAAATCAGTCATACTGTCAAAAAGACAACTACACACAAATCAGAGATGCTTCATTTTGTGCATTATAAGGGATGGGGGGAAAGATGTAGAGATTACAGAAAAGGTAACTGTTATTTCAGCCCAGCAAAGAAATATGCTCCTAGTTAGTCAGTGCTGCCCATCAACTTGATTAAAAAAGATGAAACAATTCAGCATTTACTCTGTCTTACAGCACTGGGTTTTCGCAAAGCTTACAAATTCCAAGCAAAAAATAAAGCGAGATAAAAATCTGCAGAAAAGGGGATGTTTATAAATACTTCATAAACAAAATATAAATAAAATATTTAGAAGTATAAAATGAGAGATATTTAATATCACTTAAACCACGATTTTGCAAATACTATCAACAAGAAAAGCTTTAGCATTCTTCTGTTATCAAATATAACTAGAGGCAAGCTATCAGTGTCATGTTTCAGCTAGAAATACTTACATTGTGATAATTGATCATTTCCTGTAAGGTGTCAGAGAACTTTGTCAAGCTGGTCTGTAAAGAGAAAAACAAAGTGGTTTAAGTTAAGCTCTACCAAATACACCGCACGAAAGCAAGGTTTCAGAGGTTTACAGCTTTTCAGTAAAGAACTTGAGAATTGATTTTCCTTGGCATGATTATTAAACTAAAACCATTATGCTAGAAGGAGAAAATGGGAGTAATATCAAGCAGATCTATTAAAGCTACAAGCAACAAAAATGTTACTGCTACCTACCTATACATAAAGGATCAAACTGAAGCAAATCAGGAAAAATTCAAATTAAGTTGACTAAACTATGGGAAGTTCACGTAATTTAACACATTAATTTACAATATTTCATATTGCACTACTTAATATTTATTAATGTTTAGTACTTTAACTCCATAAACTTGGTTAACACGCTGTAATTATCAGTAGACACAGATTTACTGTAGGAACTCCTGCCTCAGCTGATAAGCTTCGCAACACTGAAATCAATCTGTAGAATCAATGTCTCAATTAAAGACAGCTAGAAAACAATTACCCCTAATAGATTTGGATAACTGTTTATTGCTTACACAACAAGTGTAACAAAAACCTACTTGAAACTGAATAATGTAAGTTTTACTAGTTCACCATCGCACTACATTTCAAGCACGTAAATTTCCAGACAACAGTTTCAGTTGCACACAGACTATACTGAAGTTCCCAGGCATCACCTATTTCAACCAGCGCATGAAGATGCACACATGTAATTGATGTTCTATTACATAACGTGCATTAAATATAGATGATACACACAGAGATGCGTAATATGCAGGTATAATTATGTGCACAATTTCATACCTCATTTCAAAGTAACATAGACAGGAAATGTATTAGCTGTTCCAGATTAGCCTACCAATACATCAGTCTGCGGTAACACCAAAGTGGGGTCTGTACATTTAAAAATTTAAATCTATGGATTAGAGAATGCCAGCTCCAGGACCCAAAAGAATTTTGTTTAAGTGAGCTGGCTCTTAGGATCTCATGACTAGAATCCCTTTATTTAGCAAAGTAAAAAGGGCAGCTGTTCACAACTTCAACATGACTTTCTGCACTACTCCCAAGATGACTACTCCTAACCTAAAACCTGTTTTCTGGAATGTGGAAACCCCTTGCCATTGCCAGTTAAAGCTGAAACTAAATAGCACAGACACTTGCAGTGCACCACAGTCAAAAAAATTCACTCTTAAGACATCTCAAAGAAAAAGGGAGCAAAAAGACAAATAATAGCATGAACTTCAACTACTTTTCTTGCCAACTGATATATTTTACCCTTTTCAAGTTACACTTCTCTCCTTCCATTTTCACCTCTTAAAGAGCTTACCTCAACCAATGCATCTTTACAGGAATATTGTGCAAGGTCTCGAATCCCATTCATGAACTGCTTGTTGGCTGTACAGAATGCTTTCCCAGTATCAATCATTGCAATACAAAGCTTCACCAGCTAAAAAGAGGAAGAAATGACAAAGTGGAAGATTTTTGTTTTGGGGGTTGTTTTTTTTTTGTTTTTTTTTTTTTTACACCATCCTATAAATATGAAACACACTGAGCTTAGTTAAGTCTAAGAAATAAAGATTTCGAAAGTTAAATTCTAAATTTACAGAGCCCTGCATTCTACAAAAAGCTTTCTATTGTACAGTGATAGTTATAAAAATACTATTCTAGGTCAACCGATACGCCATTGGGAAGGTTACTACTCTTTATAATATTTTTATTTTTTTGCTTTATTGTTAACTGAGATTTTGCACATTATTTCAAGAGAGAGGGCCGTATGAGGGCAAAAAGCTCAGCAACTAAAACGTAATTGGTTAGAACCCAAGTATAAGTGTTTTGTGATTTCCAAGCCAAAAGCCCCCAAAAGAAACACACACCAGTTGTTTCATCTTGAGACACTCGATTCAGGCACAGGAAAGCAAAAGGCTCCCTGCACAAAGCACAACTGAAGAGAGAAAGTTACATCTCAGAAGGCAAAAATCAATCATGTTTTCACTCATACAACAGACCAGTCTTTCTCTGGTGAGTTTCCATCCCTACCATTCACTGCTTAGGTCAGCACCTTAGCTGGCATGGTACTGCGGAGTCTGATATGAAAGCCATCAGTATCTTGTGATGGATATTTTCCCACTTTTTGAACCATTTAGGCACTGGGCCATTAATGAAAGAAAGAAGGATTAGAGCATTAGAAGGATTAGATGCTCTCTTGAGAGAAGGCATATTATAATTGAGTTCCCCCTACTCTAAACAAAACGGAGAATAAAATCAGAAGATTGAATCTTCATCTCTGAAGCATTTTTCAAGGCTGTTAGACAAATTTTCATGAAGAGCAACATCAAAGTACTTGATCCTATGTTGGGGCAAGGAAACCACCCAAGTGACCTTCCTGCCTTATTTACCCAGTAATTTTTATGTTGTCTCCAACCCTTTTAAGAAAAGAAGAAATCTGAGCATCACCTCCCACTTTCTGATGAACGGCCAAGTTGTTTTAACAATGGACAGGAAAAAAAATAAAAATATCACAACATGATCCTTCTTTTTTGCCTTCACTTTTGCTTACAGTTCACAATCCTGAACCCAGCATCCTTTCTTCCAGAAAGGAAAATAAATGCAGATAATGTAGCCCAAAGTCACAATTGTGGGACAATAAAGCTAAGTTTAGTATGAATAACTGAGCAGAAAAAGTTACCAACCAAGCCTAGATAAATCATTACCCTCAGGCCATAGTTACTTCAGCTCACACAAGAAACTTGTCTTTCAACTTAAGCATTATACTAGATCACTTATACTTCACAATACAATTAAACTACTTAAATACTTACCTTGCATACTTGCTTTCTTCTCAAGGGAGCAAGATGGGCTTGGGTGTTTTTGTTTTAAAGAGTACTGTCTCAGGGCAAAGAGTAATACTGCAATTATAGCTTTTACATGATAGAATGGTAAAATTGGCACTAGACCCCTGCAAGAGGCTTGGGGCAAGGCCCTGAATAATGCCCCTTAAGGAATTTGAGAATTCTTTTCCCCAAAAATGACCCTTTTAGACTGGTGGGAAACACAAACTTCCAAGAGAGATATTTCAGATCCTTTAAATACTGATATGGTTTAATCCACCAAAACAGATTCATCACCCCTACAGTAAAGATGTGCCCTATATGCGTCAGTTTCACCAAAATTCACACCAAATCAAAATCAACTATCTTAAATTTATTTTGAAAGAGCAAACAGTTACATTAGTAACTACAAAAGGTAGAAATATTATTACAAAAAGTAGCAAAAAAAAGTCTTCAGACTTAACACTAGGCTTGACACTGACTTTATTTGTCTCTACATTTCTGCAGCTAACTCACAGCTGCAGGAAAAGTTCATATTCAAAAGGTAGCTAAAGAGGTGAACAAATGACATCTACCCACCACATTAAAACACAGGCAAAAATTAATTTTAAACATTTAGCATAAAATGCTAAGGAAAGGAGACTTTTTACAGATGTAAAAAAATAAACAAAAAAGCCACCCTCAAAATACTAGCAAAGAAAGAACAAAAGCCTCCAATATTACTGTTTAGGAAACCACCAATAACTGGATTGTAAGGCTCTGAAAAGATGGTAGATATAACCTTTTATACACTTGCACAGAGCATGAGAAAAAGCAGGATGAATTTTATGGTAGTTAAGTCCTCCAGACAAAAGTGAAGGAGATATATATATACACACACCTATCCTCCTGTGACTGTGCCACAGACTACTAAAGACAGAAAGCATTGACTTTAAATCTCTAAAATAAAGAGTATTCAGGTGTCCTCACAGTATGCAGTCGTCATAAACCATAAGCTCTCAATGCAGAGATGACCAAACCCTGTTTTTTAACTCACAGGAATCCACAGAATCGTAGGGTCAGAAGGGACCTCTGGATATCATCTAGTCCAACCCCCCTGCCAGAGCAGGGTCACCTAGAGCAGGTTGCACAGGAACGCGTCCAGGTGGGTTTGGAATGTCTCCAGAGACGGAGACTCCACCACCTCTCTGGGCAGCCTGTTCCAGCGCTCTGCCACCCTCAAAGTAAAGAAGTTCCTCCTCATGTTTAGATGGAACTTCTGTGCTCAAGTTTGTGCCCATTACCTCTTGTCCTGTTGCCAGGCACCACTGAAAAGAGCCTGGCCCCATCCTCCTGACGCCCACCCTTAAAGTATTTAAGTGTTGATAAGGTCCCCCCCTCAGTCGTCTTTTTTCCAGACTACAAAGACACAAATCCCTCAGCCTTTCTAGTTTGCGTGGGGGTCCCACCATGCGTCTGAGTCACACATGGGAGGGGGCCGTACGGGCAGGAGGGTATCGCACAACCCAAATCCTCACTCAGCTGGGGGAGAGAAGCAGCTCACCCTGTCTGTTTCTGCTGTTCCTCAAGCCTGGGTCTCTAAGGCACAGCTGCACACTAGGCCCAGATCCGTTCCTGCTTGGTCAGCTGCCGCTTCCCAGCAATTAACTTTAAAACAAAACCTAAACACATCTTTTTATATTTTTCAGAATGGACGTTATTGAATTAAAAAGCTTACCTTGTCAAGTTTCAGTTCCAGTTCTGTCACATCTCCTTCTACTTCTTCTAAAGCTGCCCTGCATGGTTAAAAAAAAAAAAAAGTGTTTTCCTGGAAAACTTTACACAAAAATACTCTGGAACTGGGGGGAAGGGGCAGGGACATGTTGATTTAACCCATTTATTGCCAGCAGTTTCACTTAAATTTCAACTATAAAACAGCACACAGAGAACCACAGAACTGAAGAAATTTTGACAGTCAAAAGAAGAAAAACTATATCACTGATAAAACATATAGCTTAGTAATAAAGATTTGAGATGAAATTTTATTAATCCTAATGTTTGTCACATTGAAATAGGTTTCCTCTATTATTCTATAGCCAATAGTCTATATGTTTGAGGGTAATAACAAAGGAAAGAAAGTAAAAATCTAAATGAAATTTCTTAAGTAATTCTTTTGGTGACTCTCCTGGCTCAAACCTACAAACTTACAACTATTTAATGAATGACTTTGCAATGAGATTATGAAAAATATAACATTTGCCATGAGTCAACTGACTTAGCATTAAGTTCAGATAGCACACTTGTGTCTATCACTTGCCTCTAATCTAGACTGGTTGCAACTTTCAGGCCAGTCAAATTTTACTTGCCTGTAAAAGTTGCTTTCATGAAGCATTTCTAAAGCATCGGGTTTTTTTCAGTTGAGAGCTTACATTTCCTTTGACACCTCTTTCCTTGCTTATTGCTATCTGAAAAAATAGAAGACTTAGAAACGCTGACACTGTTCAGCTAGTTCACGAACATTGCCGTTTCATCAGGCTATTGCCTTGAAAGCTTAAATGTACTAATTTCTGGCAACAAACACAACACTACAACAATCTATTCCACGAGGCTGGGATTTCACATTACACAGGGGTTAGTAGGAACAGCTGTATTCCCAACCCTTGCTCCCATTCCAGGGTGCCTCATTCTTTCAGTCATTCCGGCATAACCATTCACAGAGCCAAACTGCTCACCAGTTGTAATCTGCCTTGGGGAAAAAAAAAAGTAATAGGAAGTTTTCTGTAATGCTTTTTGGAAAGTTGGACCAGACACATTTCACTCCTACGAAATACTCTTCCTGGAAAATGTGAGACAGGTATGGAAGTACGATTTGGAGCAGGAATTTCTTGAGCCAGCTTTACCACTGAGGAGAGAGTACACAGAACCACAGCTTTACTGTCTCTTGCTAATTGTGTTCTAGTTCACATGAGTTAAAGCCAAGAACAAAAAAATAAAAAAACTGGATCAGGCCCCAAACTCAGGAAAAGCAATTTTTACAAGAACAGCTCTGAAAAACACTGCCAATTGCCTGCAGTTCTCAAACAGTGAGCATGACTTTCCCAGCTTTTTGCAGATTTCACTAACACATAGTTGCATTCCAGTTTTTGTATCAAAAAGCATTCCCACAGTTACATCTTAGGTTTTATATCTAAGCACATTCCTGCGCAGTTACATTTTGGCTTCTGCCTCTTCTCTGGCTTCAGAGCATGAAAGATTTCAGGCAACATCAAATTTCCCCTTCTACTTTCTCTATTTTCTTCCATAAATGATTAACTCTCATTTGAGTCTCTAGAGCAAATCTTCCTTCAGAGAGCATTATGGAGAAAAAAAAAAAACCAAACCAACAAAGGAAGGAAAAGTATCTCAATATTTAGACTGAAATTTTGTATTTGTTTGTTTATAATTACAGTGCAACCAGTTTTTAATTTGTTTCTTTGGCATTAACATAAAAGCATGATTAAGTAGCTTATTTACAGAACTGCAGCAATATCTGATAAGATTTTTTTATTGTTTTTAGTGTCTTTAACTAGCAAAGAGTTCTAGCTCCACAGGACTTAATGAGCTAAAAAGTTTACGATTCAAGATGAAGAAGAGAGATAAAGGCAGTTAGAGCAGGCAGAATGAAGACAACACATCTGCTCAGTAATTAAAGCTCTATTCCAAAGGGAAAATTTTAAGACAGAATAAGCTCAACTGAAAAAGAAGTAACAACAGAATATCAAAAGACTGAAAAGATGAGGAGCAGGTCAAGAAAGAAGGATAAAGCAAAGCAGAAAGAGATACCATAGCAGAAGGGAGACATGCAGCCCCTCCACCACCTGATTCATTGCAGTTCATCTTTGAACGACCACAGGCCCCTGAAGCACAGGGCCAGTTCTCAGGCTATTTCCCACCACCACATGATGGAGGGAAGGCACATCTGGGCCCTACAGCTGGATATGGATCAAACAGCTGTTAGGTTCCAGCCAAATCCCATTTCAACCCCCCATTTCTTTGCATAAAACTGGATACTTTCACTGTTTCCACCATATAAAAACTAGTAGAAAAGTTATTCTCATGCAAACACATTCACAGTACTAGACCAACACTGGATTACAAGCATAAGAACAGCAGAGGGGATGCCCTCAGACTATCAGAATAGAGATACCTAATATCCAATAATACTAGATATCCAATAATGTATTATTAGGGAACACATTAAGGCCAGCTGATCTGAGCTGCGCTGTGTTAATGCTATCCTTGTTTTTCTTAATTTAATACTTTTTGAAGCCACAGAACACAAAGGTGCATTTCTCTCTCTACAACATCTGTGTCAGAAATTACTTAAAAGTTCACAGAAAATTGTCATAATTCCAAGTAAATCTCATGTACACAGCCAAGACCCAATCTCCAGCGATAAACACAGGAAGTGGTCATAAAACAACGGGGGACTAAGTGCCAGACCTGACATGTACCAAAAATGCTACTCCTTAGTGAAGTGGGAGCAGGGTTTGTGTCAGGGTAATCTTAGCCAGAAGGCTCTGGCATTAGGAATAAGGATGAAATCTGCCTCAGCATATGAATCAAAGTCAAACATCTGTGGCTTGCCGAGATGTTCAAACACTGAATGGCAATGCGCAAAACCAGAACAGCTGTAAGCAGTGTAAGGGCGGGGGGACAATTTTCCTAAGTGAGCAGTCTCCCATACCCTTCATGGTCCTTAACAAGGACTCTCAGCAATGTGTTCTCTCCCCTGCAGTTCCTCCTCTCCTCCACCCCCTCGCCTCCTAAAGCCCAGTTTGGTAGACACAGCTTCCTGCACAGCTGCAGCGCAGGAGGAACATGGGAGATGATGGAAGAAAACTCAAGACCTGACTTAGCAGCCTTTTTAAATTAGGATAATGTCACCAGTTACCCAGGCCAGCACACAACAAAAGAAAGCTGAACTCTCTGGCGTCCATCACAACATTCTCCTTAAGTGACCAGTGAAAGACTTGCTTCCAGGCTAAAATACTATGAGACACCAAGAATCTCAAGAACCAAACAGAAAGATGGCAGCTAAACTCTCCTTGAAGAAAATTGGTCACTCTTAGGCCATGAGCTGCAGGCACACGCCAAGTGAATAACTTAGTCCGGACTAAACCACTACACGCAGCCGACCATAATGCCAAGCACACTGTGGCCACAGATGAGTGCCTGCTCAGCCTGTTTACACTTACAGTGTAAAGGGTGGCAATGGTCAATGCTTTTAGTGTCAGCTGTTCTTCAAACGATATCTAACTGCCATTGAAGCCACATCCTGCCTTTACTCTTTCATTCATTCACCATGTTCTAGCTTGTGTTTTTAGACTGCCATCCTGAAACTGAGGAGGCTGGAATCAGTAGTCATTATAAATCAGATGGAGAAGTCAAAGGTGCTGCAGATAATTAACAATTAATTATTGTTAATTTTAGAATAAACACATCCCACTCTAAAAAAAAATATTCAAAAGACTAAAAGCCCATTAATAAAGTATTTTCCCATAGTTTGGGTTTGTGGGGTTTTTTTTAATTTTAATTGAGGAAAGCTTAAAGCCTAAATCTTAGATTCACCTCTTGAATATACTTCCAGAAGAACAGAAACAAGTACACAATCAACTGCTATTCAGACTAGGACTTCTGAATACATTCATGTATTTGGACTCATAAAATGGGAATAACAGATTCTCACCATCAGTTTCAATAACATTACTACTAAAGTCTTGCCTTCAAATCTTGGAAAGGCACAGCTCTCCTACTTGCACACATTCTATGCAGAATAGCCCCCTAATGCACAACTTTGACTTCACTGCAGGCAACGTCCTCTCAAGTAACATCCACTACAGTTCAACAGTATAAAGTTGATGCGCAAGACTAGCCACAAATTATCAATAGCTAAATCAAAGTATCTGAGTACACATATTCAAGTATAACTGCATTCACATTTTCTTTCGTTTACTGCAGTATAATTTCATGAGACCAGCTGTGTATCAGAAGAGTAAATAAAGAAGCATTACCACGCTCCACTGCCAGTGGAGAACAATTCAGCCTCGAGAGAACATTGAACATGAACCAACAAGCAAATAGTACTGAGATTAACTCCCCTTTGTCCCCTTCAATTGCATTTTATTTTAAACTCTAAGGATATGTATAGCTCACTAATTTCAAGGGCCAAAGCTGGATAAAGATGGTTTGCAACTGGCTAAAGTAAAAGCAATTGATCATTCTCTCACATTATGAACAAACCCAATACAGACACCAGTAGAGATTAGTTGCAAGCTATCTGTGCATCCCACAGTGGTATCACAGTTCTAGATGTATGCAAAAAAAAAAAAAATAATCAAGCTATATCAAAATTACCAAGCACTCATGCTATAGCTTTAAGCGATACTTCATGTGTCAGCTTTTTGTCTTGGTTGGACTTCAGGAGCACTTGCTTCTACCTCGCTGAGGTCCTTCTGAATGGCAGACATCCAGCATATCAACTGCTCCCTCCAATCACTGTGTACTTCATTTGATTTCCTTCATCTATAGTCAGATATTAAAAGCTATCCAGAGGCATCTTAACCAACACGATAACAAGGAATACATTTGATACATGCGCATAATGGCATCAGACAACCACGGATTAAAAAAGAAACATGACATATTGAGGGACAAAGAAGTCGTACACTGAACAATAAGGCCTAATAACCTTGGATAACAGCACAGATACATACAAGAAGAGTTTTATAACTGATGAGATGTGTCATAACCATTAATATGGTCTGAAGAAAGAACGCTGTTGCGGCCTGTCACAGACCCCATTGAAGTCCTGGTTTGGCACCGCAGAGATTTTTCCCTGCTGGCACAGAACCCCTCCATGCAGAGGAACAGATGATGAATGCTCCCCGACATGCTGCGATAAACTTCCTCAGTCATCATAGTACTCCTTACATTATTAATTCTTCAGTCATTGCCACAAAACATTTTATCAATAGCTTGGAAGAGCTTTACAACGTGAACAGTAAGACTTTGAATCAGAAATGTGACATTTTGTTCACCCCCACCCCGAAATCCTAGAAATTTTCTGCAAGCCTGGTGGATTGAAATATGGAAACATTTCCTGAACTGAAAATTATAGGTTGATGAATAAGCTGACTTTTCTCAGGTCCAGAGCAAGCACTATCCACGTTTCAAACTTCCCTGGAGAAAAGAAACAAGAATCAAGTCCTCAATATTAGAAGAGCCATTTTTCTATTCCTCCCAAGTCAGACTTCTCCTTTTGTAAAATAATACGATGAAATAAGACAAAGGCATTTACTGAATTCACTTATCATTAAAGCAAAAGTCTGCTTGTAAGTACTAGTTTTTAAGGTCGTCTTCACCTACAAAGTTTAGTTCATCCTCCGTAATTCATATGGTCTTTGATATAACAAACAAACAGGACCAATCCCTTTAAGATGCATGCTTCACTTGATTTGCTCTTTACTGCAAGACTACACATGTCCATTATCTCAAAAGATAATGAAAATTATAAACATATTGATCTTCAAAAAGGAAGGAGTTCTATTCCACTTCATATATATGGCTGAAAGTCAAACTGATTACCACTAAACTTGCAGCAGCATTTAGTGTATCATACACAGTCCGTAAGGACATCGGTGCTACCTGCTGGCCTTAAAATCTCAAGCTTTTTCTCTCATTACTCTTTTGCAGAAAATTGCCAGAAATGCCCAACAGTGTTCTTTTCCCAATAGTTTTGCTTAATAATTTTCCTCTAAGCTTCTCTACCTCAGGAGAGCCTGATAGTTACATAAGCCTAGGTAGAAAATTAGCAAACCTTTTCTGCCACAAAGATTCTGATAAGCAGGATAGTCTTTCAACTTAAATGTTTTGTTCCTTTTGGGACAGCTGTTAACAAGATGGGGATACAATGGTGACCATGAAAGCTTCACAGAGAAGAAGTTGATTACATTGTGAAACAAACTCAGATAAGAATGCAACACATCACAATACCTGTCCCGCACAACTTTGACTAGCGTTCCAACGTCTCAAGAATGAGTCAAAAGCTTTTTAGGAAGCCTTATTACCAGATAAGGAAGTAGGACTATAGTATCAAGATGTTGCAACAAAAAAAAGGGCAGCAGAAACAAGCTCGAGAAACCGACGGTGCTGTGCAGCAGCTTCTTGTTGCTGAAAACTTGCAAATATCACAGGGCTGCTTTAATCTTTTAAATCTCAGCAACTACCCAGGAGCTTGTACACAGAAGCAGCAGAAGGAATGAAGGATTTCAACATCTGAAAACTCAAATATGTAGTTAAGGTCAGGAAGTGGAACCATATATACAACCATCAAGCAACCAACTGTAAAGGATACGAGATAGGGCGTAGTGTGTAGGTGGAGGGATGTCCTATCTATTAGCCTCAAGATCCAGATGCTAGTCAGCTAGTCAGATGCTAAAGGGTCATGTCAACTTATCTTTTTAGAGCTATAAGTCATAACAATCTGAGGAAGAATAGAGAAATGAATCTCCGATTTGGAAAGATACCCCTTAGGTACCTCAGATGCAGTCAAGACAAAAGACAGGGTAACAGTGCCTGAAAAACAGAAAAGAGTAAATATCATAGATATATTCCTTAGTACCAGATTCTCGGTATCAATATGCTCAGAACTGATACAGCAAGACTTAACCACCTGTACAGAAAACCTCCTATAAAGTAGGGGCAACTGGAGATTAGAGTACTCTCTAACTAATCAAAGAGTATTCCTTACAGACCTCATATAATCTTAATATGAGTCTTGTGTTTGCTTTGATTTCAGAAATAAAAGGTAGTATCTGTCCCTTTCTTTCCATAATTCCCTTAGTTGCTAACTTATACCTACTACAGTGAGAAAAGCACTGCTGCGTCCAAACCCCCATAAGATGGCAAAGCCTTTATAACAAGAGCTGACCGTGTTTCAGGAGAGCTAAGGACCACTAGCTGTCTACAATAGCAGTTACATCAGGTGGATCTTCTTTACCGAAACTAGAGGAAAATTTCAGATTTGCTATGAAGACTGAGCCCTCAGCAAGTATTTGCCCTTTTTGTCTATTTCAGAAGCTGAATATTTTGGTAATACTCTTGACAAAATCAGAATGCTCTATTTGACAGTTAGAAGGGAGGTTGCAACTCTGTTACAATAGACAAATTCCAAGCTTGAATTTTTTGTTCTCACACTCACTTACCATAGGTGTATTTTACATGTAAATTAATAGTATTGTTCCCTCATAGTGCAAAGAAACAGTCTTTGTTTGCTCTTTATGCCTTTGCGCTGAAGCAGCCAGTCAAATGAATCCAATCTCAAGATAATGGAGTACATAAGCATTAGGAATAGAATACAGAAATGCAGTTTATTTGTGTTTTCCTCAAATTTACTGTTTTCACATTTAGAAGAGCCAGCCTCCTTTCCTCTTCACCCTTCTCAAATGATAATGGGTGATCTATTAAAAAAAATAAGCATTTGGAATACTTTAACATAAAAACTACAAAATGCATATGGTACACCCACAGCCCTGGAAAAGGTTTGAATATTCTTTGGGTACATTTAGTATCTTTTCTCCCGCTACTTTTAGTCATCAGGCGATTTTAAAGACCCTGGGCTTTCGTTCATCTGTCAATGCTAATTGCAGGTAAGCTATTTCTCGGCCAAACAGAAGCTTACATGTCCTTTATTAATTACATACCAAAGGTTTTTCATCTCAAGTCACCTGCAAATATTTTCAAAAAATCTTGCAAGATCGATACTTATAATACAGTGGATATTTTGCAATAGCATGCACATTCAACACTTCATCTTCTCGTTTTTCATCATTCATTTTGGGATAAAGTAGGATAGAATAAACAGGCAAATATTTTTCTTCAAAATCAGACACTTGACAGAAGAAAGCACTCCAGGAAGTTAAATAAGTACTTTTAAAAATCATTCTCCACAAACTGGAGATTCTTCTGAAGAATAATCCTGTAGAGAGGGTGTGCACACATGCACATACTTTTTAAACAGACTCTAATTTATCAACACACAAATTCAGCCGGAAGTTGCATCCTCAGTGAAACATCAGAGATTCCTCAGTCATCTTAAACAGTGTTTATCCTGAATAATAACCCTGACCAGCAAAACCAGTACATTTGTTCTATTCTTGTAGCGTGCCTAATCTGATCAAATTCTGATATGTACACATAGATAGATACCCGAGTTAGTCATCCAAATCGCCTTTGGAAACATGCGATTTCCAGGGTGCAGTTCACCTTATTCTGACACATATGGCTAAAACAAATCAAGAGGCACTTGGGATACAACTAGTAATCTTCACTAAGATTTGAAGAAGCCTAAGCCTAAAATCTGCCTTCAGAAGAGAGACGGCTACGCAGCACATGAGACGAACTCTACTTTTCCTGTTCAAGGAAGTTAAGAAAGAAGTGGCCTATTTCATTAAGTATTGGACTCTTCATACAGACAGGAACTCCAACCAACTTACATGAATGCTACAAGTCTAGGAAAGGCAAGACAACACCTACACTTGAGCAGTGAGTCTTTTTAATGCCTTTTGCTAGTCCCAGTTAAGATGACAAGGCCCAGCACTGCTCTACTGACATTTATTCTTGACCCTCCCGGCTCTTACTTCAGTCATCTTAGACCTAAAGTATATTAGCAGCAGCATGTTACATAAAACCAATGGTATTGTAGTAACAGCACATGTTCCCTATATTAAAGTTCACCAGAAGAATCCAGTCAAATGCAGAGCCTGACTACTTTCACGAAGTACTCTAAATAAATAAAACAAACACACACAAGCTTCACCCTTCTATCCTAACAGTAAGCAACACCCAGTCTGCCATTACTGCCCACTGACAAGCAGCCACAGCAGCAAGGGGACCACTGGAGAGCTGCAGTCTAGGACGGCATCAGAGAGTGGGGACAGGTTCCCCGGCACCGACTCAGACCAGCCACCAGCGCTGTGCAAAGCGGCCAAGAGAGCCCTGAGCCCAGATCAGAGGGAGCCATTCTAACAAAAAATAATTACAAAAATCACTAATAATTGAAGACTAAGATATTTAAAATGCAAAGAAATGCTGAGTGTCTTTGATATCCATGTGTTCCTGTTTAAATTAACATCTGGCTCCCAGGAAGATGGAAGTCTGGAATTCTTTTGCACACAACTTGTTTTTTTAAATTTTGTCAGACGGAATACATTTCACTACATATGGCTTCTCCAATTTCTCTTTGTATTATATCCAGCTTAAAATACAAAACTACACTTTGGAAGTTTAGAAACTTCAAAAACACATCATGCAAACTGATCACTAGCTCTGCTTTATGTTTATTAATGCAAAATTGTCAACAGAGGTCTTCCTTTAATGACTGTTACTGAAGGCACATCATAAATTCATGAAAAGAAAAAAGGTAGTTTGTGCGTGCGCACTGACTACTGCTAGACTACCTCTCATGCAAAGGCACAATACGACAATCCCCATTGCTATTGACATATGAACTCTAGAAATTATTCAAGAGCATCATGCCTGCATATTGTAGAGTCTTAGAATTTCAAACAGGAAGTCACAGAAAGATTCACGCCACGCGAGCAAGTTTGCCAACCATCTGACAGGCATTTTCTTGGTTCAAAACCTCCTTTCATTCATAAAACACTCGAAGGGACTTTTTTTGCAGCAAATTATTTTCTTAGTCTACCCTTGTGTCTTGTCAGTTTGAAAATCAGAACATCATCACATAAATTAGATTCTCCTCTACACAGGCAGAAGTTATGTACAGTGCATCAAAACAACTGATTTACCGGAGGTCTGAGGCCTGGCTGCTTTTAATATTCACAGAGTAAATGTTCACTGTAAAGTAATTATTCTGCCACATCTGCAAGGTCTCCTCTTGAAGAGATCATCAGAAAGGCAAAACAATGTTTTAGTCTGCCTACTTTACTGGACTGCTTAAATTTGTTTAGTTTATTATCATAATGATAATATCTACTATTTCTCATGTTCTTGATCTAATCTCTTACTAATATGAAAGTTGCAACAAAACCCGGATTTATACTGTCACACAGAGAAGTACAGAAAACTCCTACATATATTAAAATAACGTTACAGTGCACATGCTAATCTGCATTTTCTCCTGATGGTTGGTCTTCCATTGCTACTTTAGCTGTCATTTTTGTTACAAATCTGCCACTATCAAAAAGCAAACCATCTAAATTATTACCTAAACTCACAGTAATATCTGTCTCAAACAAACAGCACAGTTTCTGCTCAAAAAGATCACAAATGCATTTACAGAGTTTAAACTTCTACACATGTTTTTAAACGGAATTTTGCATGTACAAGGCAAAAAAAAAAGTAACTAAATTAGTCAGAATTTATTCTTGTATTTCCTACCCACGTAAACATAAGGTGCTGTAAGACGTAACATTAAGTAACCACATGGGGGGTTTTAATGGGGTTTTTTGCACTCCCTCATGACACTTCTGCATTTGCTTCTCCTTGAGATACTGAACTAATTGATTTAGCCAGAAAGGCCTGCATCAAGACGCCTGCATCAAGACCCAGGCAAAGGGTTCTTGGCTCTGTAAACCGTAATTTCAGAAGGAATGTTTCTGTAGTCATTGAAAATTAGATATTTTCCTTTCCTTTTTCTCTCAAGGCAGGTTATCAGGATGAAGTTCGCTTTGGAGACTTTTTGCAATGTTTACTATAGTAAAAATTCAACAACAACTTAAGTTTAAGGCACATTGTTCACTGCACAAAGTAAGAACAGGAAAAATGCTGACTCTAAATAAGACAGTTCTGAGTACAAGGTTGTCAAGAAGTTAAGCCTGAAAAAGAGATCACAGGACACTGCTAACTTAGCTAAATCAGCACATTTGCTATTCAGTGGCCAATGATTTCACAGATACGTACAGGAAAAAACAAAGCTACCCAAAGCTACCTAGCCCAAAACAGATAGATTTCTATTTTACAGCTGCCACCTTCCAAATGATTATTCTATTTACTAACCCTGCCTTCCAGAGATTTTAGCATTAATATTCCTGCCCTCAAAAAATATAAAACTACCATCTCCATAACTTTAGTTCTTAATGTAATTACTTGAGATGTGCTTAGCCAACATAAATGAGACACTCCAGGCTAAAGAATCAAACCTCTTCAAATCTATATTTAGAACGTGAATGACTGCAAAAGCTTGTATAATTACAGTTACATTGCGCACACACACGCATAAATAAGCTGTCCTTTTAATTCTGCAAGTACTCATTAAAGATCAGTTGCGCAGACTTAATTAATACCAATTCTTCAGCAATTCATCCTGCTGCTGTGCTACAGCAACATTGTGATGGCTAGCAGATTTTGTTACCACTTCCCACGGTAAGCTCCCTTCTTTTATTCCCAGATAAAAGCTTAAAAAAACCAAAACCAAGGAAATTAACATTTTAAGTTCATACTAGCAATTTGAGATATGGTTAAGATTCTTCAGTTTGCTGTTACTTAACATAAATCATAATCAAACAAAGAAACAACCAGAATCACCATTAAAAACCTTAACCTTTGTAAGTCATAATCACAACAGCCAACCTTTTTTTTTTTTTTTTTTTAAAATTAAAACAATTTAGGTGCAAAACCCAAACCAAGACAACCTGATTTCAGGACACATTTCTCTAATCTCTATTAGGAAAGACTGTAACAACTTAGTACTAAATTTGAAAAGGCTTTAAAAGATTTCGGTATGAGAGATTTTGATGAAATGTATTTGAGGGATCTTCGATGAAACTTCTTTATTCTGGTATGATTACCATAGAATAAAATGCTCTAGCATTGGGTCCTACCTTTCAATACATCTTTCAAATGTACATTCAGAAAATAATTGACCTAAAAAAAGGAGAATGTATTCACAGATTTAAAAATAAATAAATCATTGACTAGAGTCTGAATAGAACAGCACATTCACTGTCATCTCCACAAAAGTCGAGAATTCTAAATCTGGAAGCACTCTGTTTAACTAACTCCATCAGACTCCTAGTCGTACGGACAGAGATGCTGTACACGTGTTACCCACCAGCATCCTGCTAAGATTGTCCTCCACGTCACTACATTTCAGCTATGGAAAGTGCTATTCTACAATCACATACTGGAAGTTATAAACATACCAACCATTTAAGTATGAAAAATGGTAAACACAAACTTAACAAATGTTTGGCAGCTTTCTTTTTCAACTTACTGTTTCTTTCTTTTTCTGTTGTTCTGCAATACTTTCTACCCTGCCTTGCCAAGTAAGTTACGAACTTGCTTTTCAGTCCTAAGTACCAAGGGAAGAAAGCCCAGACCAAACAATTATTTGGAAATTCCTCCTCAAACATCTAGGTAAGTCTGGGCAAAACAAACAGATTTTGTACACAGGCAGAGTTCTTGGTCACAATCCTCTTAATACCTTATATGTTGCTGAGTTCATCCACACGAGCAGCCTCAGTGACTTCAACAGTACCATAACCGCACGCAGGTTACCCACACTATAACCCCTGCTGGATCAGAGGGGTTTACTCGCTGCTGGCAGGACTGAGACACAGCAGGTTGGGAAGCAGGCTGCACTGCAGCATCGTACCCGCTGGAACCCTCCAACACAGAAGCTGTGTTTACTGATGTTTCAATTTCTACATGTTCTTCAGAAAGTAGTAAGCAAACCAAAGTATAATAGGTTAGGCACACACAATAATTTCTCTGACTACTGAACAAGACCTATTCCAAATAGGTTAAATAAGTCACTTTCTTCTGTTTTAAAGTGTTTTAAAGTGACAAAACACTTCCTGTTACCTGGGAAACAGGTGCTTAGTGACTAAATTTTGGTTACACAGTACTACAGAAGAGAGGAAAAAAAAAAACCAAACAAATCTGGAAAGCCACAAAGTGGCATTAACGACCTATTCAGCCTGCATCCCCTACATAAGCATGCGGTACATCTCAGCTGGCCCTGCTTTCATAGACCAGAATCAAAGCCTCAGAAGAAGAAAATGAACACAGATACCAGGGAGCTTCAGTGACAGCCAGTCTCACACTGCAAGGCGGCCTGCAGAAAGCAATGCTTTAGTTCAATCGAAATGGAAGACTCCTCAGACAAGTCCCTTTGAAGGGACTACACTAGAACCACCAGTTCTACCCAGGATATACTTTTACCAAGAATGGTAATTGGCAACAGTTTCATTTATATTCTTTCACACACCTCATTCATCCATCATCTGTTCTGCAGCTGGGGTCTCAGGAAGTGAATACGAAATTAAATACAAAAAAAATGTTAAACTTCACCAACAGTGACAGATAAGGACAAAGAAGTGACCTCAAAAATACACAGCTTTTACTGATGCATTTTTAAAGATTGGAACATACTGAAGGTTCTTCTAGAGCGTTCTTACGATTGCACACATCACAACCAAGAGAAATTTGCTTTTTCCATTATTTGTTGTTTATCAGGATTGTTAACTGTTACTTACAGCAGCTGTATTTCCACATCACTTAAACTTGCTTCTCCTTTCTAAAAATTTAGGTTCAGAGTGATTCATGTGGCTCATTAAGAGAAAATGTTCTTAGGTTAGGAAAAAAAAAAAATCAAAAGTGAAACATCAGTGTAAAAGCCTGCTCCATTAAACTCTGAAACTGAAATTCTCATTGTTTGAAGATAAGGAGAAAGTATTATTTCACATTACTATTTGCATATATAAAAAGGACTCCAGGAATTCCTGATTATATACATAGAACTTGCCAGCACAGCTCAGTTCTTAGTGCTCAAGGACCGCTCCGAGGCCCCTCCCCAAGCAACTTCTTCATTTGATGGGAAGTCATCCACACATTGTAGAACTGCAAATGCATTTCCTTGCTAGATCTTTGGTCTGTCCATACTTTAAGAGAGGGAGTCATGAAGGAAAAGCATGTGACTTCAGTGAGATTGTTTTCAAAGTAGGTTTAAAAAAAATGATTGCAAATTTGCAAGAGTGTGCCTGAATTCACAGCCTTTTCCATGACCCTTTTCGAAATCAGTTTCTAAACCTCAAGTTTCCAACCCCAAATTGATCTGGTATGTCCTAAATTTAAAAACAATAGGCCATCACTGCTTCAGGTTTTATAACTCAAAGATTTCTTTATCTACTGAAGGGGAAAAAAACACATGCCTTACTATGAAATAGCCCATCATACTTCTGACATGAATCTTTATAGCCATTATTACCTAATCACATAACAGCAAACTCAACAGCAACAACCCATGCTCCCTTCATATGCATTTGAAGCAAGCAAACAAGCTTATTCTGTTGATTTGGGTAACTATGATATTCCCAATTGCATCTCAAAGCCAAGAGAGATCAACATGAACTTCATGAGACACAGATAAGCAAGAATGTCATGTGTCTGAAGCTGTATGTAGTAGCATGTTTTAAAAGATAAATAGCTCCCTGTGAAAACAGGGATTTGGTGACTCAGGAACTCTGATTCACCCACGTCCTCCCAGTACTCTCCACGACTATAAGAAAGTAAACCATGACATTTCTATACACTATATGCCTCCCAACAGGTTTATTTAACTGCTCTAACAGGTATACTGATGGGAAGGACGGAGACTACACCCATCTGCTCAGCAAGGTCAGGAGAAAGCTGCAACTCTGCTTTGCTATAAGATAAGGAACACAGCACAGGAAGGTGCCTTATGTCCACACTACTCCTTGCAAGAACGCTGGGACTTTGTCTTGACCTTGCTCTACATCAGTGTCTCTACCCCTCCTTAACAAAACCACTGCAGTAAACATCATTTAGAAGGTTTCTAGTATTTGGTTTAGGTAACTCATATTAACACTAAGAATGAGCAAAGTTATAACTGCAAATACTAATAATAATGAAAGATACAAACTTTTTTCAGAAATACTACAGGATTTTTGCTTCATGATTTTAACCACCTCATATCATTTAAAGGTTAGAAGGATGTTTTTGTGGCATCAAGTGATTACACCATAAGGTTTTCTGCAATTTCTCCAGAGGTAGTAGTATCAGAGACTGTCAGAAAGACCACAACGTACTAGAAAACCCTGGCAAAGAGTTTTCCACAGTTTCTCTCCTTGAAGGAAAGGAATCAAAAGGAGAATGATACAAAGTGAGTTCAAATGAACTAGTACGTCTTAACTTGAAGAGATAGCAGCACACTTCTGCTAATAAATTTTAGCCACAACTTACTGCTTTCGTAAGTATATTCTATACTTCAGCAGGTATCACTAATTAAAAAAATAATTCTATTTAATGGTATAGTTCATGGTTAAATTAAGCCAATCTAAGACTGCATTGTCACCAAATAAGATGAATTCACATTAAATATAGTTGTGCCAGAAAGTACATGTACTAGCAAGCACATCCAACTCAGGGCAAAGTTCTGTGGAACAGCTAAGCCAATATAAACCCTCCCCAATGCCTCAGGTGAGGTCTCACTCCCCACTACCTTCCTCTAGCCCTACTTCTGACAGTGAAGTTTCCTCTTCCTCCTCCCCATAAGCTTTAGTATGTTTCACACCCCTTGCAATGCTGACTCAACTCACTAACCTAGTAGAAAACCACCCAGTCTCTTCTGGCAGGGCAGCTATCTCACTGAAGGATCCAACAGTACAAGTCACAGTCACCAGAAAAACCCGTGGCAGAAGCAGCCAGGAACCATCCGGCAGCAGAGACAGGAGCAAAAGAGGGAAGAACAGGAACTCCAACTTCTGGTAGTGCTAAGCCATTCAAACAACCTTCTTCAACTTCCTCCACATCCCAGAAACACGCAATTGCTAAAGCTGACACAAAGAGGAGGCACGAACACACAGCCAGAGATCAGAGGAAGAGCAGGACTAGTTCCCTCAACAGATAGAGCTCACCCAGCCTGTGCCAACCACAGAGCCACAGACACTCCAAACATGGGCTCAGCACAGGACAGGAAGGTACAGCAGTGACACATCACATCAAGCCATGGAGCAGTTTGCCTCTCCATCAGCTAGCAGGTGATACCAGGCATGGAAATTAGGCCTACATGCACAGAGCAGCCATGCATCCAACAGAGAGGCAGAATTATGCTGAGTAGATACAATGGTGTAAAATACATCTATCGAGTGAATAAAAACATAGGGAAAGATGAAGGGGAAATTTGCCCAACATAAGCAGAAGTAAACCTACAGCAATGACAGACAAGTGGTCACTCCGCTGGGGAAAAACAAAGAGTACAGGTCCTGTCTGACAACGGGAAGTAAGATTATACTGAGCTTGTTTAGTACTGGCACCCCAATAGCGGGCAGACTGAGCACAGACGCATGCAGCAGACACAGGCGGGAGACGCTGGGAACCAAAGTGTCGGCACAGCTCTGAAGAGCCGGAGATGCACCCCAGGGTGCTCACGCTCTGGAGCCCAGGCGGGATTGCTGCGGCTGCCGAGCGTTCCCTGCACCAGCTGTTGCCACCCTTCACCCCCCACATCTGCTCACAGGCCGGTGCCCCCGGCCGTGTCCGCTGCGGACTCTGCTGCCTCCACATGAGCCCCGACCCCGCACACTGCCCACGCCGCCCCCCTTCCTTCCACCACCCACATCCCACTCCTTCCCACAGACCCCCACACGCTCCAGCAGGCCCCTCGTCCCACAGAGCCCCACAGCAGCCGCTTCCTCACACATGGCCCCCCAGCCCCTCCACACACGCGGCCCCCGCCCTGTCCCCCACAGACAGTCCCCCCTCAGCCTGTCCGCCACCCGTCCGACATAACCACCCCCCCACAACGGCCCCAGCCCGCCACTCTCCACAGAGCCGGTTGCCCACAGCTCGCCGCCGCCTGTCACCCCCCAGGGCCCTCACAGCTCCCCCCTGGCCCGCCCCAGCAGCCCCTTCCCCGCCCCGCCCCGCGGCCTGTCCCCCCCGCAGACACCCGCCCTCCGCTTCCCGCCCCCCAACAACAACACCCCGCCGCTCCACCGCGGCCTGTCTGCTCCTCCCGCACGGCCCCAGCCCGGCCCCTCGCTGGCGGCACCTGAAGCGCGGCGAGTCCTTCAGGCACTCCTCGAAGTCCACGGTCACCTTCATCTTCCCCTGCCGCGGAGGGCCCCGCTGCCTCCTCCGCTGCTACTGCTGGTGGTGAGCCCGAGGCGAGGCGAGGCGACGCGAGCCGAGGCCGGAGGCCGGCCGCCAGGCGGGGCTAGGCGGGGGCGGCGCTTATGGAGGGGCGGTGGGGCCCGGCGGCTGCTGCGGGAACGCCGCGCCGAGCAACCCCTCTGCCCGCCTCCCGCGCCCGACCGTGACTGACGGCCCAGATAGCCAATGGACAGCAGCTCCTAGCAGAAACAGCCAATAAGACGCAAGAGCAGGCGGGGCTTCTCCCAAACCGGCGTAGGGCAGGGGAAGGACAGTCAGCCCATCCAGTTGCAGGAGCGGGGGAGCGCTCTGGCCATTCACAAGGCGAGAGGGGCGGGCATAACAGTGGGCCACTCAGCGGAGGCAGCCAACCGCCTGATGCCGCAGGGATTACTTCCTCATCGGGCGTCCTAAAGAGTGACAGCCTGCTGAGCCAACGGGAAAACAGCCGCTGGCTTCCCACCAATTGGCAAACTCCACTGGCCACGGCTACCTGGAAGACCAATCCCAGCGCTCATAAACACTGAGGGGGCGGTTCCAGAGCTGCGATAGGCTGGTGCGCCTGTCGCTCCGACGGATGACGTTCCCCGGGGACGGGCTGTCTCCTGAGGCGCCGTCAGGCGCTGCCCAGCTACTCGGCTTTAACGGATTAATTTTTTTAATTAAAGGCATTAATTAAGCAGGGGAACTTCTCCCTCGGGGATAAGACGCGCGCGGGAAGGCCCGGCGCCCACCTGAGCAGGTGAGGCCTGGTGGCGGCGGCTGGAGAGAGCCGGGTCGGTGGGAGGGCACCCAGCATCCCGCTCCCCCGGCGGGCAGCTTCGGAGCCACCGCGCAGAAGTTACAGGTCCGGATGGTCTCCGCCGTGCTTCGGTTCCAGATCTTGGACATAACCGTGGATTTGCATTACTTGGGGGAGATTCAAAGTCGTTTTTGAAGGAGAGACGTGGACAGCGGGATTTTTTCCGTATGAAGAATATTAAGTGCCCGCGTTTGGGTTTTGTACAGAACACCCGCCCGAGAATACTTTTTGAAACAGCCAGAGGGCTGCATCATAGAGTGAAAAGGACCATGTTGGTCCTCTCCCACTTTGTAGTAAAGGACCGCGGAACACTCTCGATTTCTGACGCCTTAGAGAGAAAACAGAAAAAGTTTTAATAAATTGGGCACTGCTTAGTGTTCCCAGATGTAAAAATGACAAAGGCAGAGAAGTGTCACACATCCTCACAGGCAGCATCAGGAGTGCAAGTTACTGTTGTCTTCAAGATAAACTTTGCAAAGATGAAGCAATGTCACACCAAGTCACAGGCTCCATCCTGCAGTTACAAGGATGCTGACGTGAGTTGACAATGTTCACGCTCAGCTCCTGCAACAGTTTGAGGAGCTGCCGTACCTGCTCCCAGGGAGCCAGCTCGCCCCCTGCAGTCTTCACACCTTCCATCCCTCCAGTGCCCCATCACCTGCACCAAGCTTCACTTCTGTGTTTTATCTCTCTCCCTTTTTCTTATCCTACCCATTCTCTCTCCCCAACTTCCTTTAGGTCTCACAAGGGGAAACAGTCAACATGGGAGGATGAAGGGGAACATAAGACTCTTTCCAAGAGGCTGAATGCCTGCTGTACCCTTACTGTCCCTCCCCTCCTTAGGGTGTCCTTTCACAGAAGCAGAGGGAAGCTTTTTGGTTCAGTCAATTGTGGTTTGGGGTTTCTTTAATTTTTTGAAGACTGGTGAAATGTCAGATCCAAACTGAAAGTTATGCAGATGCAACAATTGTTTGGTTTTGTGAGCTGTCCCACAGGGCAAAAGCAGCAAGTTAAGAAATTTTTGTATCACTTAGGCTGCATTTATGTTGTGAAATCCACTTTTTATTTAAAGCGTGCAATTGAAAAGGGAGCCCAGCTCTTTTTTTTTTTTTTAATACAGTTTTACTTTCTAAGGAGTAGCTGGTGTTAGTCATTTTCCATTGCTCAATGGTAGCGAGTGATTACTCAATGCTGACCATGAGGAGGCAGACCAGTCTTTCTTTAATCCTACATCCCACAAAGAAAATTACCTTGAAAAATGCAACCTTTTCCGTGGTACTGTCTTAAATTCACTATTCAGGTTCCCAGCGCTACCCTCACATCTAGGATGCCAAGCAACCACAAAAATCTGAAAGTATGTACAAACTGATGTGTATCAAAGCTACGCTATAGAGTACTTCCTCATTTGCAGTGATGAGGAAATTGCAATATTAGTTTAAATATTCATCTATGAACACACCTGAAAACTTTACACTAACTGACAGTTTCTTCTAAAAAGCTTCAAGAAGTCAAAACCAATACATCTAGTATTAGTGCCATAAGGCAGTAATGAAAACAATGGTTTTATTTATGTTGCAACACTTAACAGTGGTTTCAAACAGAATAATTACATTTGTGAGGTGGTATTATAATAAACACCACAAAAAGCATGTTACAGAAACAAAGAGTTCTGGTAAGATATACAAGTTCAACACAAGAGAGCGAGCTGTGGAAAAAATATTTGCAGTTTCCATAAACTGTGTACCACTCTGTGTGAAAGAAACTTAAAGGACAGAAAAAAAAAACCCAACACTTTAAAGACAGAGTTAAGGCTCTTATTTGCAAATGATCTTCCTACTGGAAGCATATTGAAAATATTTTCTCTGAACAGGGTGCAGCCTGAGGACTTAAACCTGTGCAAGAAGCTTCACAATTATGATGCCATGGAGCTCAATGTCCACATTAGTAAGGGCTGCATGTCTTTTTTTCCTCTTTATATCACTCTCTACTGTACGAACGAGGCTTTACTGTATGCACCCCAAGATCAAGACCTGCATGCAACCTAAGTCCCCATCAAAGGTAAAAAGGGAAAAGGCATTCCTTCTTTTGTCCCCATTCAGCAGGCAACTATAATTGATATTTCCACAATAGAAGGAGATCAGATATCCTTCTGTAAAAAAGTCTATATAGAGCATCTCTAGTTACTGCAAAGTGAACTTAAAAGCTATTTTAGCTTCTAAAATGCATGAAAATGTAAGCCTGGATAAAATTAAGTAAACCAGCCTTTCAGTTAAAAGCAGCGTCAGGTATCTTGGGTTGCACTCCAGGTGAGCAAGATGAAGGAACACGAACAGAATTTTTGACTAGTACAAGTTCCAAAATGGCATCTAAGATTTGGGGGCTTGGTGGCATGAAAAGAGAGATCACTCAGACAGCTCAAAATCATTACTGATGAAGGGACCTACTATATATTCTGAGGTTTCATTTAAAAACTTCTTCATGGATTTATGTCTACTGTACCTCCCTCAAAGCTACATACCCATTTCATCCAGGATTTTGGAAGCCATTACAGGAAAGGTGTTTCCTGGAAGTTAGCGAAGCAGGGTTTTTTTTGTTTATTAAACAAAATGCTTTGCAGGCATTGTAAGGTGCAAAGTACCCCCACTGAGCACCAAAATAAAAACGTTTTGGACACAAAGTGTAGGAGAGGAGGGCAGGACATTAGCTCATATAAGAGCTGCTTCTGATGGATTCTGCCTTAATTGCGGGTACTTGTAACAAAGTACCAGTAATCTGTTTCACAGCATCGTAGAAGACATCTGCATTACCCATACACATTGGTCAGGTTCTGACCCATTCATGCTCCAGTCTGAAGGCAACGCTGCTTTGCCGAGTGCTGCCACTCAGCACGACTTCGCTGCCCTCGCTGGGGCAGAGCAGCCATCAGCTGGTCAGTTTGAAATACAGGTCGGTGCAGATATTCCAACAGCCTGAACACTGCAAGCTGGTACATAAAGGGTGCAAACTAATTTTTGAAATCCTAGTCTTGGAAGCCAAATTTAAAGCTACAGTAAGTGACTTTAGAAGTCAGAAGTATCTAAATGCTTACTCTTTTTTTTCCTATAGAAGTGACCACATTTGATACAAGAAGAAACAGCATTCTCCATATCGAAAAATTATCATCACCACACTGGACTGAATCAAAAGTTCAACTCTTTCTTGTTAAAAGATGCTATTAATCCTGATTCAGGCCCTTAGAAGACTAAGTATCCCACAACTGACAACCCTGTCACCTACTAAGGAGAGGAGACAGTTGGGAAAGGCACACTGCAACACCCAGTTAGCACAACTCACAGGTATCTTTGGCAATGCATCCACTCTAATGAATTATTCCTGTATATGTCTTTCAAAGGACAGCATCCTATTGCCTAATTCACTCTCAATCTCTCTGAGATGTAATGAAAGCTCACACTTGAGAATGCATGTAACTGTAAAATAACTTTCATTCCTTTATTCAAACTTCACATATACAGTGGACAAAAAGACATTTTAAAATAGATCCATATCATTATATGGATTTTTGCAACATATCAAATTCAGATCAAAATTAAGATATACACTGTATTCCATAACCAAGCTAAAGCTTAAGTGTATACTTCATTTGTGTAATAAAACCTAGGAACTACTCTGAATACTGGAACATTCACCAGTCAAATTCCATTGAGTGGGAAGTTGTTTACAGCAATTTGGAGGTTCAGAATCCCTCTTTACAGGGGCTATACAAGCACACTGTAAACAAGTATTTGAATTAGGCAGTTTCCTTTCTATTCTCCAAACAGCCTTCATTTTTTAAAAGCAGCTGCTGTAAGTTGCAATGGATACCAGAAGATTTAGACCAGTGGTTTTCAGTATGTAGCTTACCAACCCCGAAAGAGCAGGAGATCACGAGCAGTTATCTCTATATAAAAAGAACAGGCCAGAGCCTAAACTCAGCTCATCTTCACAGTCCTGATGTGGATTTGCTCGTGGTTGGGTGTTTTTCCTCAGGTGCTAGTAGCACAAGCACTCCATGCAACTGGAAAGGACCAAAAGTTTGAAACAAGAGCCAGAAGAGTAACAGTGGATGTGGTTTTAAGAGAAAAGTTGGAGGGAACTTCCATGTTGTTATGATAAGCCAAAGAGAGCTCCACAAAACATGCAGTCCCAATGGAAGAGATAATGACAGTTAAATGCAAAGTTCAAGTTAGTACGTTTCCAGTGTAAAAACATTCCCTCCACCAGATGTTAGTACTGCCTTAGTCAGAAACGAACAACTGATTCCAAACACCACTCTCAAAAAATAATACAGCTCTTCTTCTAAAGACTGGGAAAGTACAGGTAATAACATCCTGAAATCTAGATTAACAGGTCAACATTTTACAAAGAAGTTGTAAGACTTAAATAATCCCTTTTTAAACTGCTTAACACATCTGATAAATAGCTTGCATGTCAATCTGATATATGCTGTACCGTTTGGCTCTTGAATCCCAAACCTTTCCATAAGAGATACCACACCAAGAACACTGTCAAATAAATAGTGAAAAACCAAAAGATACTGTCTGTTTTAAAGCATGAAGAGTTAACAGTACATTACGCAAGATAATCAGCATTACACATACAGGGAATGCCATTCTGGTTGAACAGATTATGAAGTAGTATTCTCCATAAAATACTAGGCACAAGAATAAATCAATTAAGACAGTTTTTCCTGCCTAATGGACAAGTCTAAAATGAACATTCTTGGCAATACAACATTGTAACTGATATGCTTCTGAATATTTAAGAGCCTTAATTGCAAAAATCATGAAGCGATGTTTATATTTGTGTCTTTGACAAGCAGTTACAGTTCTGGACAGATTTCTTCTATGCTGTGTGCTCTACTTTCCAGCTGGTCACGAGTGGCATGTGCTGCATAAGAAAGATTACAAAAAAAATAGATAATTCTTCATACTCATTCAGTATTTTCAAAACACACACAAAATCCTCCTGAAAACATCTTTGCTTCTCCAAAGGTATTGTTTGCCAACCCATTTCAGAAACTTGCAAGCTTTTAGTTTGAGAGTGCAGAAACTTCCGAAATAGTTATTTAACCCTCACGTTCTGAAGAAATGGCTAACACCGTTGTTCAGCATACCAAGCACTGAATGCTCACCACCCCTGAAAGTGGGAGGATTTAACCCAGGAGTTAAGAGAGAAATCAATTTGCAGAACTAATATATGAGGTTCCTGAAACACAAGCAAGCATAGTACTTTTCAGGTCAAATTTCAATTCCAGATGAGACACTTTAAAACAAGACAAGCTTATAAATGAAAGAGCACAGTCTGTTGTGTTTTTCAGGAAGTTGTTAAACTCATGGTTTTGAAACAAAGAGCAGCAATAAAACAGAGAAAGCTCCTTCTCAATAGTGCTGTTCATATGAAAAAGACCACACTATATATAGATAGATATATATAAAAATATATACATGTGCACACCTGAAGATTCAGCAGCATAAAGCAAAGATCAGAGAAAACCACATCCAGATGATAATCTTCTTTAAGAAAGGCCAGGTAGGCTTCAGCACAAGTTAGACTTGGTAACAAGTGCAGTTTAACAAGCGGATAGCATGGCTAACAAGCAGAACGCATTTGTGTATGCTCCCAGCCTTCTCATTTAAGTCACCTTCAGGGTGATGCTCACTGTGGTTAAGGAAACACAACGTATTCTGTATCTACCAAAGGCCAAAGGAGCACACCCAGCCGTCAGCTGACAGCTCGGCTGATCAGCAGTATCTGAGCAGGGTTATCACAGCACCAAACACTAAATGAACCGTAAGGAGAGAACAATAGTTTTACTGCTTGTCAATTGAACTGCTATAGATCACACCCTTGTATGTGATACTTCTGGGTAGCAGAAGTAGAGGCAGGTTTGCATTGAAATCATCGTGCTTAAATCTACCTACATCAGAAATCTCCCCTTCAATGATTTCAAAGATAATTTTTAAAGGAAAAGAGTTTGTGGAGAGGAACAAAGGTCACTATTTTGCTGGCAAAGTCTATTTACGTTGTTCATGGAGTCATAAATAGGGAGTAGCCAGAGAAATTCCAGAGCTGAAATGCTGAAGCAGGCAATCCTAATGCAGTCTATTACAACTTGAACTTTCTTTTCTACCAAAACCCTCGGCTGCTAGAATCCATGTGCATGGGATAAGTTACAGCTACTTGAGGCAAGAAAGGAATGACCCATCCACTTAAAACACTTGGTAGACCACGATGAAGACAGGGGCAAAAATATACAAACAGTTCTCACCATCACTGACTGGACTGGCCATCTTCATTTCAATCAGCAAGAAATCTCAGTCTGTAACCAAGAAGCGCAACCCATATTAGCAGACCTTGTGGTATCTGACAGAAGCCTTCTTAAAAACCTATCCTAAGTCTTTAGCCCCTTCTTCAAAAGGGGAGCGTAGAGATTAGAAGAGTATTGTTAGTTTTACTCAAATACAAAACAGACAGGATTAGAAGGTAGAAAGGAGCATCAGATAAGGGAAGCACAGAACCTTTAAGGGATTGTCATGGATAAAAAAAATTCCAACTGAGAAGAGGGTCTCAAACTGCCTGAAAAACAATCCAGGAGCCAGTGGAGTCACAACAGACCACTGAGAAATGCCTCTTATGTTGCATCTTTACCTGTAATGATCATCAGTACTATAGAAGTCATGTTATTCCACTGCAATAAAAATACACTGCATGCCAGCTCTCACTTACGTAGATTTACAGTCTCAGACATAACAGGTGAGTGGTAGCCACATCACCAGATGATCCCCGTAACTTCAGAAAGACGAAGTCGAATGGAAGAAATTAGCAAAATGTAGCTACAATACAACATGCAGAAAGAGACAGAGATTTCCTTTGCAGCTAAAGGCAAGCGTCAGAGTTGTTAGTCAGTTTAGCAGAGTGAAGCCAAAATACGCCATCAGAAAAATCATCTCCTGCATCACCCAATACACTGAGTAAAGAAAACTCTAATTTTCTGCTCCATAAAAAGGAATTTAAAATGCAACGATTTGAAGTCGAAGGGCTCTTTGAAAGTTATCCAGATGAATAATCTTTCCCCACGCTTATAGTCCTAACAGGGGAATCTCAGGAACAAGAAAATTAACAGCATTTTGATCCACTTCCATGGAGGAAACAAACAAATTGAAATACCGTTTTAAATACCCAACTGCCTAATATAACCAAAAGCACAGCATGACAAAAAGCACAGACTAGCAAAGAATCCAAGTAGCGAGTGTTAAAATCAGTTATTTGAGAAACATTCTGTAGCTCTAGTATCTGGTTTAATTAACATTTATGAGTAAGGAGATTCTTTTGTGCCCTCAGGATACACGTGAAAGAGCAATAAAGAGATGTCATCTCAAAAAAGTTATTTCAGTAAAATTTTGACATTACTTTAACATGGCTATGTTGCTGAACATGTATCATCTCACTGCAGGAATTTCCTAAAATATGGGTAGTGGCAGAAGACAGAGAGGTTTATTAACAGTTTTGACCATATTGCATCATCCTTTGAAACAACCCTGCCAGAGAATCACACATGATGAGTCTGAGGGCATTCAATTCACCGGCCATTACTAAAGTGAGACCAGTACTTAACCTCAGAAGAATTTATGAAGTACAGAGACAAAAAGCTATGATAGTTGATGCAGAGATTAGGAGATAATGAAATATGAAGGTTTGTTAAGCAGAATGGTAGAAAACAAAAATGAAGAATTGAGAACTACATCAAGTTAATGAAAGTATTTCTATACCCCAGTTAGTTAGTGGGTTGATAAACTGGCAAACAGTTACATTTATGGAATCTATTGGCCATGAGCAGTCTAAAATTGATAATTACCAGTTGTGGCTCTGAAGTTGGTTATGAGGCAAGGTGGAATGGACTTCAACAATAGAGATGGAAAAATGCTGCAAAGGTGTGACTTCTTTCCACTGGCGAATGCAGCTGGGGAGCGGCGTTGCCTCTGTTTTACAGCAGAGAGCAGCGAGATGGCAGCTTCAGGCCATGGAGAAAGGTCATATGGTTGCCTATTGGAGCCCTCCTTTCCCCTGGAGAGTGAAGTTCTAGTAAATAGCCATTATAAGGCCTAAGGTAAGTTACTGGATAAAGTCAGTCCATTAATGGGTCTCAGACACGTACCAAATGACCCTTTCAGAACAATTATGAAGGCATTAGTCCTCCTGTAATAAATAATGGGACTAAAATGTGCAATCCACAGAACGTAAAACCAAGCAACTCTGCAAATCACCTTTCTATTGTGGGGAATTTAAACTAGTTTTAGAAGAGTTCCTAGTTCACATGGTTGTGAAAAGCAAATGTGAACCAAGTTAAACCCATGCAGCATCTTCCCAAGTCTGCAGACTGTGCTAACATCTCATATGAACAGATGAAAGAGGCTTACGGACTTCATTGCCACTAGTCTCATGAGCAACAGATGTCTATTTTTTTAATGCAAAAAACTTGTTCAAAGTGCCATCACACACAGAAGTGGGTAGTGAACAGCTATATTCACCAGAAGGCCACCACAAAAATCAAAGACTTTTATCATAGGGTCTACCCTTTTCACCCAGAGAGAAGCTTAAAGATGAAAGAGAAGGTGTCAGCCTCTATAGTTTAATGAGTTTCCTATCAAGAGACAGCCCTGAAGCAGGTTCCAGAAACACCTCCCAGCTAAAAGTCCCAGACCTTCTTCCGGTAGCTGCATTAAGAGCAAAGCTGAGGGTCTTATTCTATACTATAGAAATTAACATTACTGCTTAAGGACAAGTGTATACTGAAGTCCTAACAGCAGTTTTACATTACAGTAAGACACGGAGAAGTTCTTACTTAGTAAGTTAGATACACTCCCCTGCACAGGGAGGAAGCATTCATGCTTGTTTCCCATTGCTGCCTACAGGATGGTTTGGGAGCAGAATGGGAACTGAACACCAAGCTAAGGCCAGGCTGTCCCGTGTGGCCACAGCTTTAAGTGTTCTGTACAAGACAGCTCCTTTAAAAAGGATGGCAACTTCACTACCAAGAGTCAGTTATACTGGGGAAATTGTATGAAGCAGAGGTGTTTGCTTTTCTGTTTTCTGTTTCTCACAGCAAACAAAAGCCTACACGCTTAATTAGCGATACTGATGCTTTTGGTACCATGCTAAAAAACTACCTAACAAGACAGCATGCAGTACTGCACATTGGGCATTACACACTGTCCCCTTTCTATTCATTCTCACATTCGAGTGTATTCAGCTGAAAGGTGAAAGGACGACCAGTACATAAACATGCTTTTTGATTAATCAGTAGCTCACCATGTTCAGTAGCTTCTGTATTCATTGTTTCTACCTCTGCAGCATCACGCATCTCTTCATCTTCATCATCATCCTCTTCTTCACCATGTAGTTCTTTTGCAATGAGCTGTCTTGCCAGTTTGATGTTTCGTCCTTCATTGTAGTGCATTTTTCTCTTCATTTCAAACTGTTTCTTTTTCTCTGTGGACAAACAAATGCAAATATTTATTTTGTCCCTTTTTAAAAAAATATCAACCTATTCCTCTTCAGAGAGGCACTAACTGCTTCCTAAGTCAAATTTATTCCTACCTTGAAAGTCCATTGATTATATGATCAAGCAGTCACTGAATTAAGATTATTTTCTTCAAGCAGTGAAGCATTCTTTTAAATGAGTCTGACTTAGAAAAGCGCTAGTAATTAATGGCCTGGCACAGCTGAAGCACTTTTGAAAGAACCTGTCTGCAAGTAAGAGCACATCTGAACCAAGAGAAGCATCCAGTAACAGCATAAGGAATTCCAAAGTTTCGCAAGCCTCGTTGCTAAGTAAACTTAAGGACAAATGGAGACATACTGGTGGGATAGAAAATGAACTTTTGCAGATGTCCGACTTGACTCCTGGCTAGCTACCAGAGGCCAGTTACGAGAGATCTATTTACCACATGTAAAAGAAAGTATTTTCCATTTTCCCAATGGCCTGAAGCCTAGCTTCACTCCACATATTAAACATTAGCAGGTCTAGCAGTAATGCATTATAATGAAATAAAACTTCACTTATTGGCAGCCACAATAGTGCAGTTTTAATTCCTTTAGAATAGTAAGGTTACACGCTCAAAGTTGGGGCCAGGAAAGATGAGAAGCAACAGCTAGATAACGCAGGCTGAAACCTTAGAAGTATTATTGTTTGTCTGTTTCCTCAAAATGTTCTAGCCCAAGCTAACACAAAACAACATCTCTATTGAAGATGCCTGAGGCAATCTGCTTCGGTCTAAATGTAGGTTTCCCGCTGGATCATTCTACCAGATGCTTTGAAAACAACGGAAATACCATCTGTGTGTTTGCAAGCAATTAGTAGCATCTTAATTGCAGTGGCACTCATTGAATTGTTAATCTGAACATTATTTCAGGTAGACTTAAGAATTAGTCCCTCACCCCAAAACCAGAAGAGCTTCTTATTTGAGAAGTCTAGCTTTCTTAAGAGGAATTCCCACACCTTAAGCTTCTATACAAGGGGGCGGCCAGTAACAGCAAACTCCACTTTACATGTAGATCCCAAACCGAACAGTCCTAATTAGAAACAAACAGCATTTTTGTTCAATTTTTTACTTACCCTTCAAAGACCTTATACCTCCACTTTCAAATGACAACATCTTTCTGTTAGATAGTACTTTTTCTTCCCAAACTTTTCTTACTGAAAAACTGAAACTATTTGTAGAAAAAAAAACAAACAAAAACACACCAAAAGAAAACAACTTATGCCTACCTCGTTCTTCAGGTGTTAATTCTTCATCCTCTTCCTCCTCCTCACTGCTTTCCTCTTGCTTTGCTATAATCTTGGGTCCTTTACCTTCTGCTGCAGCTGCCAATCTACATAAAACATACAATACAAAATGCTGAAGCAGCAAGTTCCTCACTATTTAAAATACACGAAATTTGAGAACACTCGTAGAAACTGCTTTGTTCATTATTTTTGCCATATTTGTGTGTACTAACAACCTCTAAGAGGTTTTAAGTACCAGTGGCACTATCAACCACCAAAAACTACTTCATTTGATAATAGCAAAAATGTGACTTCTAGAGAAAAGAGCAATACCTTCCCAAGAAGAAAACTATTCCGGAAAAGATAAAATTACCTGAATGTTTAGTCAATTTTATATGACAATACTTACTTTTTACTCAACACATCTGCTTTTAAGGGCTCATTTGATTCTGAATCGCTCACTGCATCCTCATCATCTTCTCCTACCATGCTTGGAAGGTAAACAAAAAGTAGCCTTTATCAATAATCTGCTGATTAAAATTTGCTTGATAAAACAGTCTAAACCTTACAATGCTCAATTAAAAGACTTCTTCAATGCTTAAAAAACTTCACAAATCTAATTTACATATTGAAATGAATGACAACTTTATATTCTAGTACACAGAAGTTAACTGAAAAAAAATAAAAATAAAAGCAAACCAAGTCAAACTTATTTATTTCATTCAAAGCCTAAAGCTTGCTAGACACAGGCTTTCTGAAAATTGACTTTGTCCTTTTTGACAGTTCTCCTTGATATCCCTAAGCCTTTATTTAGAAGCTTTGTAAATCTGAATATGTTGCATATATCCAATAGGCCTGCACAGTCTGTCAGGTAATCAGCTATAGTAAGTACTACATCATCTACAAAGTCAATTTTCCTGTAAAACTACTATAATTTACTACCATTTTTGCAAGCCTACCTGTGATAAGGAGTACTTGGCTCATCTATTTTCATCAAGCCATAATCTTTGCCTGCTGGGTGGTACGTAGCTATGATGTTCATTTCATCCCACTTCTGGGATTTTTTACTGAAATAAGAAAACAAAGTTAAATGTTCTTATACTTTAAAAACAATTATTCTGTCTGGACACAGAAAAGGAATGTTTTGAATGTCTTTTGACCTCTTCTACATACTATACACAAAAAATATTTTTGTGACACAGGCATGGTCAAAGTATGGCTATTAAACACTGTTCTATTCATACCTTAGTTAAGTCACGACCAATTATCAGTGCAACTTAATTTCCCTAACGATTCACAATAGCTAAATAAACTCAATGATCTATAAATGTATTCTTATCCATATATTTTCTAAAAAGACTACCAGTCTTGTTCAATCATTGTCCCATTAACTGTTTGCTGTTGTTACAGTTACTGTAAAATCCTTCTTCCTCTTATTACAGCCCACAACACTTCAACAAAACCAAATACCTTCCACCTCACCTCTGCTCAGTGAGCTGCTATGATTATTACTGAAACTGTTGCATAAACAATACCAACCAACCAATAACTTCCTGCAGTAAAATAAATAGTACTGAATAAGCTGGTTATTAACACTGCTTTTGTCATCTTAAAGTGGAATAATAAAACAGAACTGACTCACTGCTGTAACTAAGCTGAGGGAGTTTCACATTTTACACAGACAGGCACTGGGGATGTTACATTATTTAGAATTTCCTCAATTAATCAGAGAAGGTACCATTTTATGTATATTTGCAGAAACAAAAGCCCACTCAGACTGACAATATATACAAGCCACAAGGAAAGCAACTGCCTTGTGGACAGAGGAAAAGTCACCCCTCCACTGATCTAAAAGCCACAGAAATGTTTAATCAACAGAACCCAGCAGGTTCCACGTTGTCTCTAAAAAAGTTATTGCAGGCTTCACACAAGGTGGCCTTTGCCTTAGACTAAACCAAGACATTTGACTTTAGAATAGTAAAATCATTCCACTATTTAGTATTACGTCATGCATTAACATATTCTTGAAGTGTTGCAAATTATTATTTAAGGAAGCAAACGTTACAGGGCTTTGTCGTGGGTTTTGTTTTTTGTTTGTTTTATTTTTTGGGGGGGGACGGTGACAAGGTGCAGTTGGCTAGAAGACTTTAACTTAACCGCTCTTATTTAAACACAGACTGTTCCAATAACAAATCTGAAAAATATATTCAATCTCAACAACACAACTGCTCTTGAGCAGAATGCTATCTGTAAAACAAAAATGATAAAGCAAAATTCCAAGCACAAACTAAGTTTTACATTTATGGAGATACATTTTTAAATACATTTATTGTATTATCACATAATACAACGGCAAAAAATAATAATAAAGGGATTAAAAAATATATGTAGGAGTTGATGCTGAATCTTACATTCCAAAGATTTATACTCCAGCAACGAATATAAATTAAGTGAGCTTAATCCCCTAGCATATAGTAACCAATGACAAACTCTCATGTTTGAGGTTTCAGATCTATTTAATCATTTCGTTCGGACTGCAACACAAGGATTGCAACCTAAGCGGACAACACGTGAATCAGATCGTCTGCTCTGGCAGGGTGGGGAGTCATGAGCTTCATGATGACAAAGCAAGAGCTCTAGTCTAGGAATGCCAGTTATTCAAACCTATCTATTTAGGAGTTGAAAAATCACCAGTTAAACATCAGCTAAACACCCGCTTAAAGTTCAGCTGTGACTAACATAAAATGATCATACACAGTGAGCGCATGAGAATTTTTACTAGCTGTAGCAGTCGGACAATGGTATGCAGCTCCTATGAGGAGAGAGCTTAGTTGAAGAGGAAATATGACAGATGAGAGAAACTCCCATCACATGCTTTGTGTTCACCGCATTTGCACAGAGCGCATCCAGGTTTATTGCCTGGGCTCACAACTAATACCTAATAATAATATTGGCAACCTTATAAGAATCTCTTTGGCATACACTGCTTTCGAAATTAGACAGCCCACAGCTAGCAGTTCAGTAACTTATAAATACAAGACTGAGGAAGATTTTAGTGGCTTAGTTTTTCACGCTCATTTCTTTAAGCTCGGATTCCAACACCAAAAGCCTTGGCTGTGGAACATCTCCCAAAGCACAATTTAAAATTCAGCTAGGGAAAAAGAGTTGTAATTAGTGGCAAACAGACAAACATGTCATTTCACCCCTCCATGTAAAAAGTCATCACAGGAGAGTGACCAAGTGCTCTAAAACCACACACCTCCCTTGACTGTCTCCAATTTAGCATGCTTAAGCATGCCTGAGTAGCATAACATTAATGACAGCTCAGGATCATCACAGGAAAATGCTTCCTGAGGTCCCTTCAGATGCAGAAATATGAAATCTAATCTTCCTTAGGAAAATCAGATTTGCAAAACCTCAGTGCTCATTTGTGTTCTCTCACATCTTTAAATAGATGTAATCATTCATTTTGAGACCACACCTTGACAGGCAAGAAGTCTCTGCAGCAGTATTACTCAAAGAAACACCTCTCTCACCCCACTTGCTTCTACCATAGCAGACTACTCTCTTCCGTGTTCCAACACAGCTGTTTGTGCACACACACATACACACACTTAGTTACTGTATAAAATGCCCGATCAGATCGCTCACAGAGTCTTACAGGAGCTTTAAGGCAAAAAATACCGTATTCCAGGAATGGCAAAAACATATCTGGCGTTAAACCATGATCTCGCCTCTCAGGATGCAGTTCCAGTGGTGTCCCAATTTCACAAGCTTCCCTCTTGCACCATGTTTTCATTAAGGAAGTTTTCCAAAGAACTTTACCATCACTAACAACAGTGCAAGGTCAATAATATGCAAATACATGAGAGCTCCACTGAACACGGTGCTTTAAAAGATGACAGCTGACACAATGAGCTCTTTCAACTGCAGCTATTTTTAAAGGTATTCAAATCTGAATTTCCATATTAGAAATAGCAGAGGCTGCTGATAGAGGTGCACAAAGAAAACAGATACCTGAATTTATAAACTAATTTTTAATCTTCAAGGAAAATTGCAGTTGTACGGCTTATCATTCTTTTAAGTACAAGGGTCAGAAGTAACACTGATTTAATGAAGCATTGCCAACCAAAAGTAATACCTTCACACAAACCAGCTTTAAATACCCTATACTCATCTTTCCAGGAAATCTTCTAATGCAGCCTGCCAGGTTTAGCCAATATCCTTTACCTTGCAAGGCAACTTCAGAATTAATCTAATTCGACATTATTGACTCACATTGGTAAACAGGAAATAGAAGCTGGACTCCTGCCCACTTAACTGCTTTGGAAGAAATTACTGTGTACGATAACCAATAAAACATATTCAGCTCATCAGTACGTACTCTAATTTCTAATCATTCTTCAAGATGGTACAAAAGAGACTACAGAAAATTAAATAGAGGGCACCAATATCCAGTTTTACTTCGTGTGGGGTGCTGTAGCACATACCTTGTGCTAAATTACATTAAAACTAGAGAACAGGAAAAAATCGCAACATTTGTGTGGCATATTGCTACTTACATTCACCTCCTTCAAAAACATCATCACGTTCCTTCAATTGCAATAATTTCTCTCTGGAAACCAAGAGCAGCTAACACAGGCAACAGAGCAAACCAAAAACTTTTTATTCCTACCTTGCTGACTTTAGACTATATTCATGACTTAACTAGGCAAAGAGGAGAAGAGGATTACCATAACACAAAAAAAACTATTGCATGTCCATTTTATTTTATTTCTCTCCTTGCAGTACTGAGTGAGGTCCCAAATGAAGAAAACCATCAAAAGCAATTTTATAAACACAGAGTTAAGATCAAGCCCTGGTCATTGTAATGTGACGGAGTGTCAGAGCAACGCTATGCAGCGCGTACTGGGTGCTAACAGCAAGAAAAGTGCAAGAATTCTTACTGGTCAAGGACAGATGCTGGCTGGCTAAAAAACTCTTCTTGCATATTTAGACTAACTCAGCATGTTACAATCAAACCAAGATTTTCGTGTCATTCAAAACACAAACCACATGGCCAGTGCGTATTCTCAAGTGTGAGATCTTTAGGGATGAATCTTGAACAACTGAGAATACATCTTGTGTTTCGACCGAGAGGTCTCCTCCCCAAGGACCCACTTCTGGTTACAGAGAGGCAAGATACCTTTGAGGAGAAGACTGAGAATAAATCTCCCGTGGCAAAGCATATTTCCCAAACTGTAAACTATCCTTGCAGCAGCTGTAAAACCTTGTCTGTCCTTTTGAACTAGCACTTAAAGATAATACTGCTCCTGATAGCACTGCCCAAACAGCAAAGGATCACACCAGCTCTCTCAGCCGCCACGCTGCACTCAGGTAAGAGTCCAGCCGCCGTCTCTGTCCTCCTCTCCCGGGCAGCCCTCGCTCTCCGCGGGCCGCGCAGCCCCGGCACCCCCGGCTCCAAACGCCGACCCTGCCCCGGGACGCTCCTCCGGCCTCGGCCGGGCGCCCGCACCCCCACGGAACGGGAGAGCCCAGCGAACCCCCAGCTGGAGACGCCGCCTGCCAGACCCCGCTGGGCACAGACCCCGGCTGGAAGCGGCGCGGCCTGCTGGGACCCGCCGCCGCCTCACCGCCACCACCGGGGCGGCGCGGCCCTCACCCGTGCTCGTCCTCATCGCGGGCCGGGCTGGCCCGCCGCGCCCCGGGAGCCGCTCCCCCCGCCGACAGCTTGCCGCCGCCCTTCTTCAGGATGCCTTTGATGGGCCCGCGCCCCGCCGCGCCCGCCGCCGAGCCGGCCGGCACCGACGGCGCCTCCATCGCCGTCCGCCCGCTTCCGCCCGCTTCCGCCCGCCGCCGTCGCCGCCGCGCCCGGCCCCGCCGCGCCTCAGAACCGCCGGCGCGGGCAGGGCGGGCGGGCACAGCGCCCCCTGGCGGCCGGAGGACCGCCGAGTCCCCCGGCGGCTGTGCGTCTGCGCGGCCCGCCCCCGCGGCGGGGGGGCGACGGCAACATGGCGGGTTTCGGGGGCGTATCTGCCGTGTCCCTGGGGATCCCGGCTGGATCCAGGGCTGGGGGCTGCTAGATCCCACCCCAGGGGCTCAGTGCCTGCACAGCCTGCCAGCCGTGAGCTGGCAGCACAGCTGCGGGGGGGTGTGGGCTACAGAGGGTCTATTTAGATGAGATATCAGGGAGAAATTGTTCACTGAGGGTGGTGACACGCTGGCAGGGGTTGCCCAGGGAAGCTGTGGATGCCCCATCCCTGGAGGTGTTCAAGGCCAGGCTGGATGGGGCTCTGAGCAGCCTGGTCTGGTGGGAGGTGTCCCTGCCCACGGCAGGGGGTTGGAACTAGATGGTCTTCAGGGTCCCTTCCAACCCGAACCATTCTGTGAGTCTGTGACCACCATCTGTACCATAAGAAAGAAAGTAGGAATCTGATGAAGCAGTGATGAAATGATCTACCCCCACAATCTTAGCACAGCTGGGAGCCCCCGCGCTGCTGGCAGCGTGCTGGCGTGTCCCTCCGCCATCCCACCTGCCCATTTGGGTTTGTGTCACGGGAACCGCGGCATTATGATTTTGAAGTTTAAAGGGATAAAGGCTTAAACATGACAATTGTTTCTGATCCCACTGGCTTCCCTCCCATCTCAGCCTCCTCAGGCTGGTAAGGATTAGCGACATGCTGGCTCCCGGCCCAGCTCCTGTCGCCCTCCCAGAGCAAGAACGGGCTTTGCTGTACACCCACACCGATCAGGGTCCCACCACAGTGAGGGTAGAACATTTCATGCAGATTTACGGTATTCTACATCCGCATCGTTGTTTCTTCACATCAATGAAAGCAGCGGGAGATGGGTGTCACTGCCAGCCAAAGCCACGATAGGTTTGCTGGCATGGCTCTCACACCATGGGGGAAGCCCACACATCTGAGCCCAGAGAGCTGGAAAGACCTCCAGGAGCAAACCAGTTAACTTCAGATGTGGTTGGTCATGTCGCATTGTATTCCTGCTCTCGCAGTGCCATGGCCTCAGAGGAGGGGGAGACCCTGCACACCGAGCCCCCTGTCCTGCTTGAAAGATCACGCAGCTGGGAAGGTACAAAAGCCCCAAAGCAGATATTTTGATTTCGTTTTTAATGAGTTGCATCAATGCTATTCAAGCAGAGTTGTCGCGGTGCCCGGTGAGGATCTGCCAGAGCAGATGCGGTGCCAGCAGGCACTGGGCACGTACAGGGGCGGTGAGCGGGACATCAGGCAGAGCCTGCCATCTCTCAGGGTTTGGGGAGAAGCCTGGGGAGGAGAGGACAAGGGAGCAGACCCGTCTCTCTGTCTGCTTACAGGTACTCTCAGAGCTGACCCCTCGGGAGTGCGGGACCAGCCTCACTTGAGGCAAGTGACGTACAGACACTGCAGACGGGGCAATGCTGAATTTCTGGGCATTTTTAGACTTCTCAGACTTTAAATGCAAAGGGCCAGATCTGATTTCTAGCAAGGAGATCTGCTGACTTGGCAGTAATGTACAAATACAGGCCTGCACCAGAAAACGTTCAAGGCCCCCAGTCTCAGTTCCCAGGCTGCAGGACCGACCCTCCGTGTCCAGACGTTGCCGCTGGGAAGGCAGAGCCCATGATGTAGCTCAGACACGGTAGACCCCAAGCAGGCCCAGAAGCATCAAGACAAAAATGGGAGACAAATCTGGGGGCACATGACAAAGGTTTTCCCCCGGGACTAATACTTTCACATCACATCTCATACCCTTTCACATCCACATACTGGAGGACTCACAGCAACAGCAGAGCTTCACGTCTGCACTTCAGGGTTTCTTTTCTTCACGCATTAGCTTTGAATCAGCCAGTTACTCTGCAAAAGTCAGATCGAGATGAAAAAGGGGGGAGAGCAATAGAGGGAACAACAGCAAGGAGTAACTCAGGGCAGGCAAACTACCATTAGCGAAAGGATTGTTACATTTCTCTGTTACATAGAGAAATTCTAATGGATAATAAAGAAAGCAACAAAGTTCATCGCTGGTCTGGTGCTGTGTCACTGCATGCTGGGAGTTACATCTCGGGAGGGCAGTTCACTTGATCCGTGGGCATCATTTTCTCGGTGTCAATCTTGTAGGACTGGAGAACGCTCTTCAGGTGCTCCACTGTTTCTGGGTGCATCTCGGGAGCTCTTGATTTAATCCAGGCATAATCAATGTGGAAGAGCCAGAGGATGTTAGTGCAGGAGTAAACCAGCGAGTAGTTTTCATAGTCGGTGGAGATGACCCAGTAAGGGGCAGAAGGCATGACTAGGAGAAAGAAAGGCACTGTGAATGCTGTGGGTAACTGACTTGGAACTGCTCTGCAGCACTAGAGCCACGACTCCTGATGCTGTTCCCACTTTAGCTGCTCCTGAGCCACATAATTGTGGTCAGTACAGGGAGCTACAATTTATAAAAGCCTATCAGGACTCCTTGTTCTGCCCAGAGGGACAAAGACCCAGCCAGGAAGGTCTTGTTGGAAAGTTAACACTGTGACCTGAACAGCTTGGCCAGGCCACCGACAACTGGCCCAGCTGGTGCCAGTGTGAGGGTGCTTGCTGGTGGGAAGGAGCTGTAGGGCTGGGAGCTGACACCGGTGATCTGAGGAGCACAAACCACCACCTCCCTCCCCACCACCCACTGCCCCACGCAGGCAGCTGGAGCCCAGGCGGTGGGAATCAGTTTGGCTCAGTCCATCCCACCAGCACGAGCCACCTCGGCCAAATTCTGTTCTCCGTCAGGCTGCTACGCCCAAAGCATTTGCACTGCTGAGGGACAGCCACTCCAGCTTCAAACCATCATGCAGAAAGCAGAGGTGGGTCCAGCAGGCAGGCGTTAAGTGCCCTGGGATTTATTTCTGACGCTCTCAAGAATGCTGGGTGATGTTCTCTGAGGCTCATGTCCAGTGAGGATGATTGGGGTTGCTCACTCCGCAGGCAAAATGGCTGCGGGCAATGCCTTAGCAGCGCATAGCTAAGTCTGGCTGTGCTCATGAACGATAATTGTCCTTTACAAGTACCCCTGCTCCACCCATTTCTCCAAACAACCCATCTGTGTGAGTGCTGTGAAACAGCCAAGGAAAAGGTGTGAGGGAGCAGAGTGAAAAGGGAGCCAAGGGGAGACTTCTGCTCCCTGTCCCAGTGTGGTTGCAGACAGAGGAAAGTGCTGTGACACGTGGATAAAATGCACTGCCCCTCTGCAGGCCCCTGTCGTGGGGTACATCCACCAGGGAAGAAAAAGCAAACAAAACCACGTTAGTAATGGTTATTCAAAGGCGCTCATAAGCAGAAGCAGGGTGGGATAGAAACTATATCGCTGTGTTCAGAAAAACACGCCTATTCATGGCCCTTGTGGTGGATGTGGGGCTGCTTCCCACCCCAGACCCATCTGTGAAAGACCTGTAGGGACAGTAATGCTGCTCATCTTTGAGATCAGTTGGTGAAGAGTGCTCTACCCCTGTGGGGGCTCTTGCTGTAACTGCTGTGTAAATATCACCAAACCACCTCCTGCTGGTCACAACCTCTGTCCTAACCCTTCGCCACCGCCCCACGGTGCTGCGCTGAAGTCACCGGGGCAGCTTCACCTCTTGCGTTGGCTTATTTTCCACCCTTGGTGACATGGCAGGGGTGCCTGCTCCATGCAGGTGCTGCTCCCCGGCCATGCCTGGCCCACGGCACTGTTGGGGCCACTGGGGCTCCAAGCCTCCCAGCCACACACTTACACCAGTTAAAGCGGACGCCCAGCTTGGCCGGCTCCTTTACATCCATGTGCATGATTTCTCCTTCAACTTCGTTGACTTTGCCGTTGGAACTAAGGGGAGAACGACAAGGCAAGAAATAAAATCGCGTGAGTTTGAAATCACTTGGTTTTTTTTTGCTTCCGCTAAATCATCCCTCCTGATGCATCCACCTGCCAAGAGGTGGCTGAAAGACGTACCAGCAAACCACAGCATCCCCAGAGAGACAGCTCGTCCCTGGGAGGGGTTTCAGCAGCACCCAGGGCACACCAGGTCCTGAGCCAGATGCAGCGGGGCAAATGCTCTCCCAGGTTAAACCACCCCAGCACCCCAGGGTGCCTCTCTCCGAGTGTTCTTCAGTGCCACAGGGACGGTGACAGAGAAGAGGGAGAGGAAGACCCCTCCACACAGGACGGGATGATCCCAGCACTGATCTCGGATATGCCAGGGAGCAGCTCAACTCCTGCTGGTTGTGGAAGGCACGTGTTCACATCTGTTTAATCACCTGCGTTTTTCCAGGTCACAGCACATTCCTCTGCACACAAATTACCTGTCCCTGCTCGGTGAGCCAGGGTTTGTTTCGCTGCTGGTCCAGAGCACTGCCCTGCTGGCAGCAAGCCCTATGACTTGGGCTGCCCATCTTATAATTGCATTTTTCCCTGGATGCCTCAACACCTGTGGGGCAGGAAAGTTTCATGCTTCCCTGTGAAACAGGAACACGCAAGGAGGCAGCAGCTAACGCTGCCAGCAGCAGACAGAGGTTGAGGGGCTGATGCTGGAGCCGTGCACAGTGCACACCTGACCCAAAATATTCCTGACATTTCAGGGTCCTGAGCTGCTGCGGTGGTGACTGAATGGTCAGATTAATCTCCCGCAGATTAATGCAGCCGCAAATAAATGTCCAGCTGTTTGCCAGGCGCTGCCCTCGCAGTGGAGCTGCAGAGACAGTGCTGCACAGTCAGCGGGCAGCATGGACACTGCTCTCTGCCGGACACAAGGGATGTGTTGCTGCCTTGTTGTTGTTGTTGTGAGCCAGAACAAAGTCCCCTTGCCATGCCAGGAGCGCAGGGGACAGCACTGCATTCGCCGCTCGCTCCCTCTCGTTCATTCAGCCACCCACAGCAGCACCCCACAACAGCCAGGGCTGGTGATGGGTTATTAATTAATCTTAATTAATATTTGCATTGGTCCTTGCAAAAAGCCGGGAGGGCTCGGGCTAATTGCAGACTATTGAGTATAATAAAGGACACAATCAGTGCATTCACTTTGCTCACTGATTTAAACTGGCAACAATTGCTGATCCCCTTACACAGCAGTTACTGCCAGTGCAAGATAAAGGGTCCAGAAAAAGGCTGACAAATATTTGCTTAAGTAAAAATGACCCGTGTGCTTCACCTTTCCTGCCCCTTTTCATCGGGTCCCTTTACTCTGGAGCAGAGAGGAGCACAAGGCATAGGCACCTCTCAGCATGCAGGGGCACAAAGTGATGGCTGCCGTCCCATAACCAGCCCCGTGATCCCCCCGGCACAGGACCTGGGGCATCTGTCTCTTCAGCCATCACTGGGGATCACAAACCAGTCAGGGGGGAGACGCAGGCTGTTTCACACTGGGGTCACCATGACCATTTGATCTATTTTCCCACTACTCACCTCGGACAATGAGGCAGAGACCGGGTGAGCCCCAGGGAACCACCAGCAGAAACCAGGGACCCACATCTCTGTCGTAACCACAGCGAAGGCCATTATCCCAGCAGAGCTACTGCAAGCACAGAGTGGCCCCCCCAGACCCAGAAACATGCAATTTGGAGAAAAAGGACCACCCAGGATGGTGAGAGGTGACAAGAGTACCACTGCTGCAGCAAGGACACATCCTGAACGGAAACACTTACAGCAGTTCCTTGTTGATCACCTTGAACTTCCCATTCTCCTTCAGCGAGTAATTTGCCTGGATGCAGCTTCCTTTCTCGAAACTTGAGGGCAGCTTCTCTATCTCGTACCATTTCCCCAAATACTGGTAGAAGAAAATCCAGAGAGATGCTTTTAACACGAGAGGGCTGGGGCAGAGCAGCCTGGCTCATTTGCTGCCAGTTTTGCCTGCTCGGTTTGTTCCAGCACCCACCTCCGTGGGGCAGGAGGCTGTGGGGGGGGGTGTCGGGGCCACAGACCCACACTGGCATCTCCAGCACAAGGTGTCAAGAGCAGACTTGCCAACCCCCCCCATGCACCCAGGCAGTTTGCCATCGGTCCCATGCCCCCGTAGCCTAGCTTGCTACCCGCTGTGAGATTTTTTAGAAAGCTTTTCACACCTTGTTGATATCGAAGTCTTCTTGGACTGGCGGATCTGGACACGGTCCCATGTGAAACATCTGGCCTTTCCCAAAGCTGAGGAGGCCGAGCAGGACCGAGAGCCGCACTGCCGTGCCCAGCATGGCTGTGCCGGGATGCGGGTGGGAAATGGACCTGGAGAAGAGGAACATAGCAGAGCTGGGGCCCCCCTGCAGCAGAACTTTGTGTGAAATATGGCAAGAAAGACAGGATGCCTGCAGCGGGGCACCTCGGGGGCATGGTGAGGAGAAAAGGGTCATGAGAAGAGCATGAAGGCACTGTGCCAAGTAAGTCCCCAGCCCAAAATGGCCTCAGGCCCTGCCTGTGCTCAGGCTGTGCCCCACAGCTCTGTGGGCAGCAAGGCAATGCCTGCCGAGAGCACTTGTACCCATCACCCACGCCTGACACCTGGCAAGATGCAGGGGTGATAAACGCCCGAGGACACGCAGGAGCATCATCATCTGTCCAAGGCTGAGGGAAGGGGAGATGCAGAGGCTTTTGCTATAAAATGCTGGAGCAGCAGGAGCATGCTCCAGAGCCGGGGCAGAGCCATGGCCCCGGGACGTGGAAGCGAGCAGCATACACGTGCAGAACCTGCATGGCAAGAGGGACATCCCCATATGTGCCAGGGCTGCCTGGCCCTGCGAGGTGGTGGGAGGGACAGCGCAGCTGCCTTCGGGGTGGTCTTCGTGCGCCAAGGGGTACACAGCACTGCAGGGTGGGGAAGTTGGTCAAGACTCAAATCAGCACCAAATAAAACATGAACCGACTCCCAAAAGCATGCTGTGAGGAGGGAAAGAACATGTTTTCCTGCGGAGCAGAGCTGGGAGCTGCGCAGCTCACCCCTGAGCAACCCCTGGATGCTGCCCACGTGCTTGGGGCTCTGCTTGGGACAGGTTGGCACCTGCAGACCCTGCAGCCTGGGGCTGCTCGGCTCCCCTGGCCAGAAACTCCTCCACAGGGGCAGCAGTAGCTTTTTCCCCAAGTTTAAAAGAAAAGCCCAGGCTGTCACCTGCCGCAGGGCATGGGCCCCGCTGCGGACACAAACACAGCTCCCATTTTGAATCTCTTAATTCAGAAACGTACCTTGGCTGTCGAGGCGGAGGGATGCTCTGCGGTGGACCAGGGCTGAGAGGAACAGCTCTGTGGCGAGCTTTCCTCCTCGTCCTTTTATAAGCATGCTGGGATCATCATTATTCATCAGTAGCACAAGCCACTCCCTGGTGCTCGATGTGTTTTGTTTTTTTGGCAGGCCAGTCAGCTGCCTCCGATCTGCAGCTGGTACGAAGCTGGAGATGGGCTGCAACTTGGCTGCTCACCCAGGCAAACAAAGGCACCCCACGTGTCTGGGTATCGCCCTGCAGCCGTGGAGCTCTCTGCCGTCCGGCCGCCCATGAGAGCCTTGGACCTGGGTGCAAACAGCAGGGGAGGGGGACAAGTGCCACAGCCTTTGAGGGGGGACGGGGACAGCAGCGTTCCCACCCTGCTCCCCCTGGCCCAGCAGCAGCCATCACCGTGCTCCCAGGGGGTGACGTGCAACCTCCTCTGCCGGGGACCGCTCAAGCCTTCCAGGCCACAGCAACGTCCTCGTCCCCATCACAGTCACTCGCAGGATACGTGGGAAGGATTAAGTGGCAGGAGGCATCACGGGCTCGTCTGGGGAGCTGCAAGACCTCTCAGCAATTTTTCTTCTAGACTTTTACATCTCATTAGAAGGAAAGATTAGAAGGAAAGAAGGTGCAATTAGTTCTGTGCTGACCTGGCAGTTTTTCCAACAGGTGCCCAGCAAATGACTTTGACGGCAGAGCAGCCATCTGTGAAGGCAGCCAGTCCCAAGGGTTATGCAAGGGGAGTTGAGTAACGGACAGGATGCTCTCTGTGTTTAATTACATTTTCTTTTAATCTGATCTCTGTTGAGACTTTCTCTCTGGGTGTGTTTTTACACGCTGCACCGTGTGCCTTGCTCACACATGCACACACACACTCCAGGGCCCTTGGCTGCCCAAATGCCACCCAAAGAGACACAAATAGCTCTGTCCTGTCCCTTACCAGGGCTGTCCCCTGAAACACAGCCACAGCCAAGGTGCTGCCAGGACCTCAATGGCCATCACAGCTGAGCACAGCTCATCCAACGCAGACCCAGCAGCGCCAGCCAGGGGTAAAGAGCTCAGGGGGAGCACCTGCTCCATGGGCCCATGACAGTGCCTGGCATGGGGCAGGGGAGCACCCAGGGGGTCTCCCTGCCTGCACCCAGCTCCATCAGAGGTTTGGCAGCCACCACGTGCGTGTCCCTGATGGGGTTGCTCTGACTGCCCACGTCAGTCAGAGGTGTCCTGCAGACCCTCTGCAAGCTCCACGTTCATCTGCGCCTCTTGTGATACAAACACATTAGCAATCAGAAAAACCCCGTACAGACAGCCTGACCTGGATGGTACAAACGGTGCCATGCCGTAGTGCACTGCAGAGGTGAGATCCATCCCCCCACAGCGGATCAGCAAGTTCAGTTTTTCTCCTGAGCTCGGCTGCCTGCATCCCACAGAGCAACCAGAGGAGAAAGCGCTGCAGAATGGCCAGCCTTGGCCACAGCAGAGCATTTGCCTTCATGCGTGAGGACAAGCATGTGGAGGTATATCAGTGTGCATATCCACATCTGCACATGGAGCACCCTCCTTCAGGAGTACTGCATCCAGCTTTGGTGTCCTCAGCACAAGAAGGACATTGACCTGTTCGAGAGAGTCCAGAGGAGGGCCAAGAAGATGATGAAGAGGGCTGGAGCACCTGTCCTGTGAAGACAGGCTGAGACAGTTGGGGTTGTTCAGCCTGGAGAAGAGAAGACTCCAGGGAGACCTTGTAGTGTCCTTCCAGTATCTGAAGGGGGCCTACAGGAAAGCTGGAGAGGCACTTTTTACAAGGGTATGTAGTGATAGGACAAGAGGTAATGGCTTCAAACTGGAATAGGGTAGAATTACATTAGATATCAAAAAGAAATTTTTTATGATGAGGGTGGTGAGGCACTGGAACAGGTTGCCCAGAGAAGCTGTGGATGCCCCATCCCTGGAGGTGTTCAAGGCCAGGCTGGATGGGGCTTTGAGCAGCCTGGTCTAGTGGGAGGTGTCCCTGCTCATGGCAGGGGGTTGGAACCAGATGATCTTCAAGGTCCATTCCAACATAAACCACTCTGTGATTCCTTGGAGCGAAGACTCCCTGGCTGTGGTGGCAGCATTTTACCCTTGGATGGAGCGGTTCTGATGGAGCTTTTCACGCAGCTGTGGCAGGAGGGGCTCGCGCTCGCTCTCACCCCCAGGCACTGCCCAGCACCCAAGGGCTGCCCTGCAGCGCTAGCCCTGCCAGTGCTGTGCCCAGGTGGCCAGGCACTGCAGTTTTGGCTCCTGGCACCCTGTGGCCAAGGTCACACTGGAGCAGCAAGGTGCTCACCCAGCCACGTTCCATGAAACCTGCTGCAGGACCATACATTCACAGGCACAAGTGTGAACATAGGAAGTTCCACCTAAACATGAGAAGGAAATTCTTTACTTTGAAGGTGGCAGAGCGCTGGAACAGGCTGCCCAGAGGGGTGGTGGAGTCTCCATCTCTGGAGACATTCCAAACCCACCTGGACGCGTTCCTGTGCAACCTGCTCTAGGTGACCCTGTTCTGGCAGGGAGGTTGGACCAGATGATCTCCAGAGGTCCCTTCCAACCCCTACCATTCTGTGATTCTGTGATTCTGTGACCTGGGACATGGCCAGGAGGTGATGAGGGGCCAGGAGCCAGTGAGAGCTGATAGGCCTGACCCCCCGTGAGAGCGGAGATGGCACATGGGGGAAGCTTTGCTGTAGTCATCAGCTCCCTCACAACCGGAACCAAGGGCAGTCTTGGTAGGAGACACAGAGGTCCCACCTCCAGCATCTTCAGAAGCCCAGGGGCTGCAGCGTGTGGAGCGCTGCTCCTCTGCTTGGCGGCTGCCAGCCAAGGGGTGCCGCACACCTGGAAGCACAGATGATGAGAGCTGACAGCCGAGCTCACTGCCAGCTGCTGGGACCTGTCTCCATGCAAGCGCTGGCTGCACCTTCCCCAGGGGCACATTTCTGGGCTCTGCCTGACCATGGCAGGATTCACCCAGGTATCTGCTGTTCCCGTGCTGGAACAGAGCAGGATCAGGCTCTTGCAGCTGAGTCTGCTCTGGCCACCAGGGCAGGACGTGTTCAGTGGCCATCCCACCTCCAGCACCCACCAGCACCTCTCGCCCGCACAAACCAGGGCCCTGCTCTGTTGTCCCTCCTGTCGTTAGCCTGGAGCAGAACTCTGCTCGTGAGCCTGTCCACCTTCAATGCACGCCAGAGCAAAGGTTCAGGGAAAAGCGTAACCTTGTAATTGCACCTAATTGTGGGGTGGGGAGAAGTCATCTCCACCTAGTAAGCTGTTTGTAGCCTGGAGCAGAGGAGGGGAGGCACATCAAAGGGCAGGAAGCTGGAGCAGGGGCGGGAGGACAGGAAGGAGGAGAGCTGGGGGGGAAACCAGGGCAGAGGAGGGGGGCATCAGGCATGCTCTGGACGCTTGGTGCAAGAATGAAGCCTCCCCGACATTTCTGGGTGATGAGGCAGCTGGAAGGCCGGCGTGCAGGGTGTCTGCAGAGCAGGTGGAGGTGAAGCGCTGCAGTGGTTGAGGACATGGAAGCGCGGATGGGGTGGATGGGCAGCACCCACGCACGGGAGGCAGGAGTGGGTGCAGAGCACACGGGGGTGAGGTGGTACAGGCTGCGCAGCAGGTCCAGGGGTGGGCAGGTGAGGCCGCCCTGCGTGGGGGAGACTTACAGGGCGTGCATGGGGTGAGGCAGCGCTGGGCACACGCCGTGCGTGGTGTAAGGCAGCGCTGTGTTCAGGGCATGCATGGATGGGCTACGTCAGCCGGGGTTCTCTCCTGTTACCCAGTTGTCCATTTCAGAGACACAGCTCGGCTGTCCCCAGGGAGAGGAGGCAATGGCACTGGGTGCTGCTGGCAAAGAAAAACCCCTGGTCAGGATAAGCTGGAGCTGCAGATAAAATCCAGCCGGCTGAGGGCTGGGACAGCACGGTGCCACACCACCCCTGGAGCTCTACCTGCAGGTAACCTGGCTTAGTGCAGAAGTGAGATTGTCCCATTATGCACACCAGGCCACCCTGAAATCTGCTCCTGGCACCCCAGAGAAAGGTTGTTTTACCACACTGTGTCCCCCAGCTGGGATTTCAGCAGCTGCAGAGAAGCCCCCAGCAGCTTTGCAGCTGCCATGGGACAGGAGAGCAGCTGGAGTATCACCATCATCTCAACCCTGTGATGAGATCTGGTCCTGGCCTTGACGTTACTTGGGACAACCTAGAAACTGCCCAAGCTCTCACCAGTGGGGGAATCCTCCTGTGGAGGCACTGCAGGGACCAGGAGCTCCAGGCACACCCTTTGCTTATGGGACACCACCAGCTCCAGCCCTAGGACCCACTAGCCCAGGGCTCCCTGCCTGTCCCTGTGAGGAAGCTTTCATCTCCAGATGGTGTCTGAGCAACCCGAACACATGAGGGATGGAGAGCAGCCACAGTCACGGCCATTTTGCACCATTTTGCATGAACAGATCCTGCCTTCAGGCCCGCTGCCTTTGAAGCCCCAGTGCTGGAGCCTCTCTGCAGGACCTGCAGTGTGGAGGCATCATATCCAGGGACCCAGGGTATCCTGGGAGTCCCGAGACTCCCACCACGGAGACACCATTTGTACGGACAGCTCTTCCTGCCTCAGGAGCTGCCTTCCCTCCTTTCTCTGTCTTATCTCTTGCAAATCCATTTGTGTTATTTTTCTCCCTCATCTAAAGGAAATGGGGCTTTGGGCTGGCTGACAAGTTGCCACGTGTATAGAGAAACAAAAATGAACTTGCAGGAGACTAGACAGAGAAAAGGAAGGCAGGTGGGAATTTTCCTCTGTTTCTAGGAGTGGCAGAAAGTGCTTTGAAATCTCTTCATGCAAAATGGTGTAAAATTTCAAATTACAGTTATGACACCAAGGGAAGTAAATAAACTCTGGAAGCGTGAACTGGCCTCTGGGATATGGGAACTGGGTCCAAGGCAGGCGCACGAAAGATGTCGTGATTCATGTATATACAATTACTGAGTAGCTCTCCACCCTGGAAATTATCCAATTATGTATTCAAAACACAAGAAACCAAAGAGAGAGATTTAAGAAGTTGAAAAACTAAAAAAGTTATTATGATTGAAGGGACAAACCCTGTTGTGCAGGACCAGCAGTGGTTCTGGCTGGGCTCTGAGGAAGGCTCCCTGGCCTGCTTGGCACTGCTGCTGAGGTCCAAGTTCCTGGAGAGAGGAGAGAGAGGGATCCCTGCTTTTCTGAAAGTAAGAAAACAAAACAGAGCAAAGAAAAACAAGGCCAAAGAGGTACAAAAGAGACAGCAGGCAAGCCTCTACAGCCAGAACTATGTTGCAGAGCTGTAGCTGGACCAGTGATAAAGCTTTGGTCTGGAGGCACCTCACCACTGCGGATGTGGTCACCATGAAGAACAGAGTTCAAGCAGTGCACTTAATCCTGGGTTTTCAGTATGTCCCCAAACCGCCCTGCACCAGGGTCAGCCTTACGCTGCTAAATAAGGTCATTTTTTTTTAAATTTATTTTGCTGACGAGTTATCACAGCGTACGTAGGGTAGGTGCCGTGCAGGGCAGGCGCTCAGCCAGGTTTGGCTCTCACTGAGAGGAGCGAGGAGTCGCGCAGCAGAAGGGGGCAGAGTAGCACTTCTCCAGCGGATGCAGGAGCAGATCCCGCAGCAGATACCAGCCTCCCGTGGGCCCCTGGCTGTGAATGCCTGCTCAGGTTTAGGTGCAGGTGGGGCTGGGGGTCCCTGGCTGCTGCGGCTTGCCTCAGGGTGTTGTAAAAAATGTCATTAAACATGCTAGAGAGCGCCTTCTGCCAAGGGGTTGTCTGTTCTGCCAGAGGAGGTGCAGTGATCTGCTCACAGCGTCGCCAGCTCTGTCCGAGAGATGCCCAAGTAAGATAATTTAAAGCCCATATCCCTGTTTTCTGCAGCTAAACCATATTTCAGCACCTTAGCTCAGGAATGCATTAATGCAGTTACACAATTATATTTTGTATGACTTATGTACAACCTACATTTGCCTTGCGACACAGGTTTGTAATGTGTGGGTAACTGCAGCTCGGCTCAGGGAAAGAGAGAACAGACTCTAACGCATTAAGAAATGCAATTGAGAAATCTCCTGCAGACGATGCCGTCCTGCCTGCCCGGGATGGGGGTCTCCTGCTGCAGGAGCAATTCGCAGCCGGCTTCAACTCAGCAACTCGCATCAGCTACCAGGAGCACAGGAATCACGCAGGGAGTGAGGCCACAGGGTGGCCTCGAACCCCGAGATATCCCTCATTCCTGCCCCACAAGGCTGTTTTATACCTGTTCTATATATGTGCCAGGAAGATCTGGATCTGAGGGCGGCACTTTGGCCCTGATGGACCTCTCCAACAGCCAGCACAGTGTTTCCAACCCCCATCTCTGAGCCCCCCAACCTCACACCACAGGCCAGAGGAGAATTTTAAGAATCCCTTTTCTGAAAGAGCAAGTCACATCCCTCCGTGCAGGCTGCAGAGCGCAAAAACACTGGCATATGTGTTTGGCTTTGCCCATGAATAGCTGCACTGAGGCCACCGAGCCCGAGCACTCACGCCTTGGTCTGAAACACAGGCCTAAGTGTTTGCTAGACTGGAGTTTACATTATACAGAAAATAAATAACATAAATTCAGTGGTCAATGCTCTGACTTTGTTTCAATACATAGTTACGGTCTGAAATGGCACAGAGATACCATTCACAGAATCACAGAATCGTAGGGTTGGAAGGGACCTCTGGAGACCTAGTCCAACCCCCCATTCATAGCGAGTTTCATTCAAACAAGTTAGGAGATTTTAGGAATGATTAGTTTAGATAGTGTTAAAAATGCTTTGATCTGTGCTGCACCCTGGGGATAGTAGCCAGGCGTGTATTTCAGTGTGAAGGGACTTGGGGTGAGACAATGGATGCTTTATCCAATTAACTTGAATTTTTTTGAAAACAGATATGATACCTTACATTCCCAGCCATAATTGTTGTTGCAAAACGGAAGGCGGATAGAATAGAGCAAAAGCGTCCCACACCAGGATGGACACACAGGAGTGTAGGAACTTCCTTGGGATGCGATGGAGCAGCCTGGGCCAGTTTTGGAGCCTGTGCAGAGGCAGACCTGGAAGCCAGCTCCTGGCCCCTGCCTGTAGGCAGGGAGAGCTGCCTGGACCGGGAGACGGACCCGGCTGTACCATGTGTGTTCCCGGAGAGCTGGGGTCTTCCTGTCCTATTAGTGCTGCAGGTGGGCAGAGACCATCTGCCAAAGCCTGAGGGAACCAGGCAGCCCCCGGGTGGCTCGGGGGTGGAAAAGTGCCAGTGGTGCAAAAAGAAGGTGCAGATGTGCTCTTGGGGATAGAGAGTCTCAGGGACTCGCTTGTCGATAAAGGTGTGCACCAAAGGGTATATGGAGGGAGGGCATGAGGCTGGGACTTAGTGTGGGGACTGAGAGTATGTGAGGAAGACAGGAGGAGAGGTGCTGCCTGCAGCTCCTGGTAAAAGCACCAGCATCATCCCCACACCAGTGTTGGCCCCGAGAAAAGTCAGCGCTGGAGCCGCTGGCTGGGACAGACAGACCCCTGCGCCCACTGGATGACTCCGTCCCCCACCTCCTCTAAGCCACCTCGTGGCACAGAGCCAAGCCACTGCACTATCTCGTCCTCCTTAAAGATGGCCGTTGCCACCTCAAAGCCTTTCCCGAGTCCCCAGGCAGATTTTCTGCGGGCACTTTCCCATTACCTAAGTGCACCTCAGTTGTATTGGATCACTTGATCTCCATCTTCTTCTCCAGAGGGCTGCCAGGGTAAGTGCCTGCATGAGCGTTGGTGCACTGCTTTCTATAGGAAGAGGAGCCATATAGCCATACTCCAGACACCCACTGGATGTCTCCGGTGGGACACAGGGACGGCTACATCCCTTCCCTGCAGTAGGTGATGGAGCTGTGGGCTTTATCAGGGTGCATTGCCTCTCCCAACGGCTCCCTCGTTAGTCGTGCTTCCTGGAGCAACGGTTGCATCTCATTACAGTTGGGAAGGGAAGCTGCTTTGCTGTGCTCCAAATGCTTCAACACCCCGGGGCGGGCAGAAACCGGGGAGACGCAAGGACACGGGGTGCTGGCAGCTTGCTGACCGATTGTCATAGTAACCCTGGTTAAAGTCCCACCAGGAAAACGACTTCTCCTACGGCACTTGACCCCGCTTGAGGTGACGGCTACCAACAGCACCCCTGGGAGCAGGGAGGCCCTGGAGTCCCACAGTCAAAGGCAGTGTAGAGCTTTCCCCCAGGCTGCAGTTCAAGGTCCCTGTGGGGTGATGATTAACCTCGGTGCCCATTTAAAAGCAGCACAACGGTGTTAATGCCTGCCCTCAACCCTGGCACCTTCCTCCCTGAAGCTATAAAAGCTCAGAGGACTTTATAAGTCACTTGTGGCAGCTCTCATGTGGAAAACAAGAGACGCCACATTTTTTTATTCTACAACAAAAAGTAATTCAGCCTATGGAAAGGGGGATAACACCTTTTCTGGCATCAGTTAGAACAACAAAATGAGTCAAACAGTGCTACATTGCAATGTATACTCTTTGGTTTTCTACTTTCCAACACAGGCAGGGTGGTGGCAAAGGTGGCTGGGATGGTAAGGGAGCTTGGCACAGGCAGAGTGATTTGTTCAGGACAATTAGCGAGCCAGTGGCAGGGCCAGGACCAGAAGAGTTGGATCTCAGTCCTAGGCAGAAGTCTTCCTGTTATACCATTAAAACGGACCAGCTCTTACCCAGTTACTCCCCCAGATGCCTGCTTTACAGTCAAAGCAGAGATTCTGTCTTTCATTTTACCTGTTTCTGCTTTTATTCTTCTTGATAAACAGTGAAGGAAGATCTGCCGGACTTTCAGGTGACCAGAGTTGCTCCAGCTGTGTGCTGGAGCTGGCGAGGGCTGGGAAACTTCACTGCTCTTCACAGCATCATCTGCCAGGTCCTGCACGAGAAAGAGCTTTCGTACAAGGGGCCCAAACACCTGATACGACATGCTCAGGAGGTGGACAACCTTGCGCCATGCTGGCTGGGAACAGGCAGGCACTGGGGAAGACAAGAGCAAAGAATGGGTAGAGAGACCAAACATCAGCATGTGCTCTTCAAAGCAAACCCATTAAAGTCACGGTATTTGGGCCAATTTCATGATGCAAAGGCTATGAATCTGCAAAGCTGGCAATGGCATAGCAGTACCATTGAGTCTTAGAAACCCTCATGCTTAAAAATACAGATATTTTTCCAAAAAGCCAGAAAGAGTCAGACTTTCTCCATGCCAGTTCCTTGGGGCTGGAAGCTGCCTGGTGGCAAGGGCTCCTTCATTACAGATAACCTGACAATGATGTGCTTTATCGGAAAAAAGACCAGAAAAATGCCTCCCTGACCGTGCCTGCAGGACTAAAACACAAACAGCTTCTCTGTTAAGGGCAGAGGAGGGTGATGCTGCAAATCCACAGCAACGGGGTGGGCAGAGACCCAGTCTGTTACTGCTCTGTTGGCAAAAAGTGCTGTGAGGCAACCTACCCTCGGGGAACCAAATTAAACCGCCTGGAGGGAAGCGAATTACTGCCTGTTCACTGTGGCACGTGCACGGTAACCGCACCTGAACCCCGTCCCAGCCAAGCAGCGTGCCCGGAGCTGTGCTGCACCAGCGAGCCAACGCCAGCAGCCAGCCCTGCCGTGTGCCTCCTGCTAAGCTTCTGTCAGGGGAAAAAGTAATATTTCACTGTTTCGAGGCAAAGACACAGGTCTGCTCCCTTCCTCGGAGAGTGCCAGGGGAGAGGATGATGCAGCTGTATCAGTAGCATCCCCCCGGCCCTTCCAGCACTGCTGAGAATGGATTAACTGCGGCTGGCTCCAGGCCAGCCCCCGACGGTGGAGCTGGCTCCGTGACAAATTCTCGTGCTATTTGTAGCTTCTCTCCAGTCCCCAGGGCTCAGGCTGCTGACTGAGAAACCTGCCGGTATCGGTTTTAGTTTGTTTCTATGACATTTCTCAGCATTGTGGTTACACAAGCAGCTGAAAAGTCGTGTTTCAAAACGCCAGCCAGAAGGACGGGTGCTGCCGTTGCTATCACAGCACCACCACGCTCGGGGAGGTGCGGAGGTGTCTCCAAGCTGGAAAGATAAACCCATCCCAGGTTTCCTAGGTCTTAAAGTTTCTATAATGGTAAGCAAGGCTCCTATTTGAGGGTGCGCTGGGTGGCACTGTTGCAGAGCTGGGTGCGGATGAGCAGAGCTACCTGCAGAAGCAGCGAGCAAGCGAAGGCGTCCTGCTCCATCACGCTGCCCTGGCTGCCGGCAGAGCGGCTGGGCCAGCATCCCACTGCACAAGGCAGGACCTCAGCGGCTTTCTGACCTGTTGTGGCTGTTGTAGAGATCTTCAGCACAGCTTCCTAATCTTCATTTGACACGTATAACGCTTCTTTATTTCTAACTGGTAGTGCTGATTGATGTTTTTCTTTGATTTCCCAAGGAAGACAAGGAGCCCCGGGGGAGGCAGCCCACCCGCAAGGTGCTGTGTCCCCACGTGGAGACCTTTGGGAGCAGGGAAAGGACCACTGGGGGAGCAGAGGTAAAGCCCTGACCTGGGGCAGAGGAGAGCTGCCCTGGGTAACCTCCCGTGCTGTTTTCAGGGCTGCTGCTGTGTGTGAAAGCACTGCCATCACTGGCCTCCTTTTCCCAATAGCATTTCTGGCAGTGGCACAGCTCCTCAGCTGTGGCTTCAAAGCCAGGCACGCAAGACGCGCTTCTCAAATCCTAAACTTTCCTCTAACACCTATCGACTCCATCCCAGGTGTCAACGCAGTAGGTTGGTTACACAGCAGACAGCGCCAACACGCCACGAGTCAGTCATATGCATCACCTGGCCAGACACAGGAGTATCCATTAGCTCAGGCCTGCCAGGCAGAGGAGAGCGTCCACTTTCCATCTCTGCATCCCTTCTGCTGTTTTTTTTTTGCTGGCGCTTCACCACCCAGACAGCACCTACAGGACCACCACTTGGGAGGAAAGCAGCACACAGAAATACCCTGACGGTCAGCATTACCTAAGAGAAAGCACAACCCACTGCCTACAAGCATTCCTCCAAATGCTGGGTCTTCCCCGTCAGCCCAGCAGACTGTCGAGCATAGCTCCCAGCAGCACTACACAGCTCCCATTTGGTACAGCAAACTGGGTGTACGCCACCTGGCCAGCTCTGCAATGGCTTGAGCAATTCTGCCACATCAGAACAGCAAACCTCGGACATCAGCCACTCGTGACAGCGCTAAACACTTTTGAGGCCCAGAGGAAGAAGCATACATTCCCATCCTCTGTGTAGCTCATTGTAGAGATAAACACATGCAGGACTATCAATGAGGGATCTCCATAGCAACTTGCTGCTTCTCGCCTCTGCCTGAAATGAACCACTTCCTCTGCAGCTCTTGCCACTCAGAAGAGACTTCTGGTTCCTCTTGGCTTTCAGAGATGATCTTTGTTTACTTCACCCACCATAAACTTTTTGTCTTCTAAACTCTCCCTTTGCTGCTAGTGGAAGTTTTGTCTTGGGGCTAAACCAGGAAACACAGGTGCCATGAGGTCTGGGACACACACTGGGACTTGCCACTGGTTTGGGACTTAGGTTTTGGTCAAGACAGAGAGAACCTGAAACTATCTGGAGTATCCAGACTCACAGTGCTTCCCTGGGAGACCCCAGGAGGCTCCTTGCTGTGAACAGAGTGAACACGACATGCAGAGGACCACCTCTTGGTTCCCAGTATCATCATAGAGAATCATGCTGATCTGAAAGGTAAAACAAACCCTTTACAAAGGCTAAAGGGTGCAGCAAGGAGCCGTACCATCACTGTCTTCCAAACCATTGTGAGAAACATGCAGAAAAAGGTAGGACACTGCCATAGCCTCAGCAGCTGGCCCTTGAGAGGAAAGCCACAAGCACCTTCGGCAGCCTAACTCCTCGCAGGATACCACAGCAGCAATGAGCATGGACTTCCAGGGATTTCACTGAACTTCCTTCTGTCTCCTCCATCCCCTGGCTTTGAAGGTCACTGTCAAATGGAATTGAGTTTTCTTCCCTCTGTTACTCACCAGCAAGACAACGATCTGCCCCCTATGCCTGCATTAATGAACACCACCATGCGAAACAAGGGTCTGGCTGCCTCAGGGAATCTGCCTCTCAGATGTCAGAACCAAGTTTTCACTGAAGGGCTGCTGGAAGCTCAAGATGGGAAGCGGCCTGCTTGGTCATCTTGGCTTTGCTCTGCTGGCTCAGAGTTCACGTGATCATCTGCACCATACAGAAACACTTGATACTTGCTCTTCCCACACCAGCACTCTGCTCCTCTCGGCCCCAGACACCCACCCAGAGCTCTCCACCCAGCCCAAAACCAGATCGGGCACTGACAGCTCACCTGAGCACATCCCAGGGGCAGAGGAAGGGACTGGGGCTCACACGCTGTGAAATCCTAACCCTGACTCGGCCATGAGGTCCTTGCATGGCCTCGACACTTTTTGGCTTGCAAGTCTCCGTTCTGTCTGTGAGAAGAGCTAATCCTAATTACCAGGCAGCTGTAGCATTTGGATTAGTTACATGCAGAGTGCTGAGGCAATGAATAATGCACAGCACCGCTCTCCCAACGCTCGCATTTGAGGGAAACCACATAAAATACAAACACTGACAATGTGTGTGTTTGCAGAGGGGCCTCTCTCTAGCTGCTTCCGCTGATGAAATGGGTTGTGCTGCCCGTTCTGCTCCAGGCAGTTCCCACTGAGCCTCCACAGTCCCACTACCTGCTGAACCACCGCCACCTCCTTAATTACTGAGCCCAATTAAATCGTGACTTCAGATTCAAAGGGGGTGGGAAAAACAATGTACAAATGAGCACTTGAGACACAGACATGTGCTTTACAAATCTCACAGTTTATTTTTTTTCTCTGTGCAAACCAGTGCTACTTGACATTACTCACATTTCACAGTGCAGGGGGCAGAAGTGACTACAACAATACTTAAGCGGCAGTTCAGGGGGATTGTTCTGAGTCCCGGATCCCACGCAATCTCCATGTGCCGATAATCTGAAACAGAAAAGAACTGCACGGCCAGCATTTCCAGTAGCTGTAACTACTGTAATACAAGCTACCTCCACAGCATCTCTAAGGGAAACCTGCTTTCCTCCTCAGGCATCACACAGAGCATTCACAGCTGCATGCAGACTCCAAGCGTTTACAGCCAGCAGCGTATAAAAAGTTTATGGCACAGCTTCCAAGTCAGAGCTAGCACAGACAGATGAAGAAAGAGCAAATGATAAGCTCTTCTCATAGGCACTTAATCTCACATAGGACAAAACAGAACAAAGTTTAGCAGTGGAAGGGAAAGCTGGTCCCTAGAGAGGTCCCAGCCTGGCCAGCAGTGCCCACAGTCCCGGCTGCTCTGCTAGCAGTCACCACTGGGACAGAAGGAACAGGGCGTGAAGCCAGGCAGCCCCAGCGCTTGGAAAAGCGATTGAAATCCCTCTATATAGCCAACAGGAGAGACCCTTGGGGACACTGTGCAAAAGTAGCTCATATCAGTTATCAAGAGGTTCTCTGAGGAGACAATCGTGTGAGACGTGGAAATTTCATTGTGCAATATTAAAAAAAAAAAAAAAGAGGAAACATGTCACTTTAAGCACCCTTCCAGAGCTCATAGTCAGGCCACGCTGGCTGCACAGTACCCCATCACTGTTCAAGTGCAGAGAGGATGAAATCAAAATACTGGTTTGGGAAAGCAAGAGCAGCTCCCTCGCTAGCAACAGGGAGCCTAGCACGGGGCAGTGACAGGAGGGAAGTAGGGGGGCAGCTGGACAGTGTCTGTACCACAGTTGAGTAGTTCAGGCACCAGTACCCAAGGTAGCAAAGGAGCCAAATTTGCCTGCTACATCAGATTCAAGCCTGGCTCAGACTTCACTCATTATTAGAGGGGCTTTTCCCTGCCCAGCCTGTCTGCAGTTGCTGGCTCTGGCAGCTCCTGGCCACAGTGCCGGGAGGGAAGAACCCTTCTTTGCAGAGATCTGACCCCTCCAAGCTAGGTAATGAGGCTGTTTAGAGGCAGCATTGCTGTTTTCCTGGAAAGAGCAGACAGTCACAGCACAGCAGAGCTTCCTAGCAGTATCACGAAAACAACAGAAGACTGTGACTGACCCATTTTCAATCAAATGGAAAACTCTGCTTTTGTTTCCCATTTTAGTTTCTCCCTTTGAGACATCTCATAGCAACAGCTTTGCTCTGCTATGAGCAGCCTGTCCTTGTAAGGAAAAGCAAGAGCCCATTAATGAGCCAAATTTATCACTGGGAGAACTCTGCTGACCTAATTACACTAGCCACATATTTGACCCATTATGTTAACCTTCCTCTGCGTCCTCCACAGTTAAAAGGAAAACACCTTTCGGCTTTAATCAGGACAGCAGAGAACACAAAGAACAAGAATTAGGAAAAAAACCAAGAATGCCATGCTGTTCTCAGCATCCTACAACACAAGACATGAAGGAGTAACCCAAAGTGAAAGCACACGTGTCTGCAGGGGAAACGCATCAGCTGTGGGTGCAGACAGGCTAAGTCCGCTCTAACCTGTGCGTACGTATGAGCACTGGAAGGATGCCTGAAGGACAGCCATTTACAGGGTGGCTCCGGGGATGTAAAGCCAGTCGGCAACGGCAGTGGGCAGGTGAGTCATGACTTGCAGCCTCACCCACCAATAGGTCTCCATAGGATTGTAACGGTTGTTCGGGCACGGGGAAGTGAGTGCATCAGTGATGTCATTCAAGACCAGAGACATGTCCTTCAGGCCACTGTTAACGAAAGACTTCATCAGGGCCACATGGCGAGTGAAATACTCCCTCCCATAGTCCTCCTGTACAGTGTCGCTGGCTCCGCTCCACAGTGCCTCAGCCTGCTTGTCGATGCCGTCCGCCGTCAGGATGCCTGTCGCTGCCACGAAGTTACTGGGCTCAATGAGGATGACTCTGACACCCCAGCGGTACATCTCCTGCCGGAGGCAGTCAGAGAAGGCTGCCACCCCAAACTTGGAAATGCAATAGCAGGAGCGAGACGGGCTCACCATCCGTCCCAACATGCTTGTGATATTCACCACACGGCCTAGAGAGAAAAGAGGAGGGCGAGATGACAGGATGCAGAAGCAGTAGCCAGAACATCCCAGTAAAAAAGTGCTTTGTTGGATGATGCTGATTTGTAAAATCTGAATCTTGAAGAGGTATCCAAATTCCCTGCCAAGGAGCCTTTCTCTCCTGACTCAGGCAAGGCTAGCCCCTGCTCTGACCTCCTCCGTGCATGGTACACATGCCTGCCTCTGTATTAAAAAAGACTTACAAAGCACACAAGACATTTCCCTCCTAATTTCCAAGTAGTGAAGTACCCAGATGTTCTGAGGCTACTACCTCTGTGATCTCGCATCAGTATGCCCCACTCCTGCATCTTGCTAGAGAAGCGTTCAAGCTCCCAGCTGGCTGTGTTACGAGCTGGAAAGCACACAACACAGCGTGATGCCATGCAAGCATTCTAGTTCTTTCTTTAAGCACGACAGCTCATCTGCAGCCACTCTGCCTAATGCAGCTACATGCTTTTAGACCTGAGCTGGATGGCAGAGAACCAGTGGAGGTTTCTCTGAACCTGCAGCATGAGCAGCACAGCCTGCTCACCCAGCACCTAGAATGCTACATGACTGGGACAAACGGAGAGGAGACTTGATGTGCTTGCTGTCAATGGGGCAACAAAGAGCAAATGTTCTAACTCCCACCAGGAGCCCATGCCAGCCCAACTGCAAAGCTCTGGCAGCTTGTCTTAGATCACGCGCTGCCTAGGGGCAGTGACAACAGTGGTCACTCCTCTGTGGGTGGCTCTGTCCTTCCCCAAGACAAGATGTGTACGATTATGGTTTCAGATGCACTTACAAACAGACCCTTGAAATCTCACTAGCTATTTTTACAGAGAGGATTTTCACAGCCGGGGAGCATGACACCCTTCTGCAGCTTGAAATTTTAGCTGAGAAACAAGTGGGTGGTTCTGCTCTCTCATTCCAGACCTAAGTGCAGCTTAGAGGGACTGTGAGAGAACCACCTGCTGACCTGACGGGTAAGCTACCTTTTGTAGTGAGATGGGGCTTGTTTAGTGGGTACTTACTTTCTGGAAACGCTATCTGAGCAATCTTCTCAATATAACCCCTTTCTGTCCTCAGAGACACACAGCTGTGCCAGCATTCTCCCACACATGCTAAATAAAGAAACTCTTCAGAGTTCTGCTCCTACTTTTTTTTTTTTTAATATAAACCAAAGACCTTTGATAATACTGTTATCTTGTAAGATATCTAAAATGGTTGTTTATTGACTCTGGTTTATTCCACCACTACCACTCTGCAATCATCTGTGAAATGAATAACACGAAGGGAGAAGATTCAGTTATCCAAACATAAGCACCTGGTGGACCCTGGAGGCCAGGATTATCTTGTCTGGCCTCCAGTAACTTTTTCTAAAGGTGGCCTGGAGTCCTGTGTCATATCTGCCAGCGCTGCACAAAGGCCTCTGATATCTTGGGATGTTCAAGATAGCACCTGTTGTGTAGGTGCCTGGACTGCACCAAGAGTGGCCTGTACTACCAAATGCTTGCACAGCATTTTGAACCTTGCTGTCTAGTTAGCCTGCATGCCTCGGACACCCTCCTTGGACTGCACAGGCATTCCTCGAAGCACAGCCTGAGTCATGATTTTTAGCTACATCTCTCTGCTGTGCTGCAAAAGCTCTCTGAGTCTTGCCACACTGCCCAGCATGTACCTTTAGCTCGGCGAATGAGGGGCAGGAAAGCCTTTGTCACCCTCACGGTGCCCCACAGGTTGATCTCTGCCACGTCCTTGTAGTTGTCTAAACTCGCAAATTCCACCTCTCCAAAGGTTGAGATGCCAGCATTGTTCACCAGGCCCCACAGACCTGCCAACAAACACATGGTTAAAGAGTGGAATGAGGAAGTGTCGCAGAGAAGCAGCTTTCCTTGCTGTCCAGAGTAACCCAACCCCTTGACAAAGAACGTGGCACTTCTGTAGAAAAAAAGTTGTAAAGAAAAAGCAAGGAGACGAAATACACTCTTGATGTACCAGTGGGGCTTGTTTAGAGCACCAGGGAGAGTGATGGGGTCACACAAGCATTGCCTCTTGGAATGTCTCCTCTAAGGTCAAATTCTGTCCTGAGCCTTTGTGCGGCTGGATCTGGCTGATACTCTTTTATGCCTCCCGTTGATCCCAGGTTTGTCTTCACGCAGTGACTTTATCATGCCTTTTGCAATTTGGAAGGGGTCAGCCTTTCCCTCAATTAAAAAAAAAAAAAAAAAGGAAGGAAAACAAATACCTTGGATGTCTAAATCCCCTTCACAGCTCTGACTCACTGTTTTGGAAAATGCACGGTATTACCCTGCAGTTTCACAGCCCAGTAGTTAACAGCGCCTGTATTTTAGCCCAGCTATTTTGTTTCCCTCAATCCTAACAATAACAGGACACAACAAACTTACAACCAAACCTTAAAACTACTAGAATTTAAAAATTAACATCTTTTGTGCGTGCAGTCGTGTCAAAATTAAACTGGCTGCACTTACCAAGAGCTTCTGCACTGAGCCCCTTACATGTCCAGGACTCAGCAGGCCATTGAGGACTTGATCCTCCAAAGTGATTACTGCAGGAATCCCAGAGGCAAACATTTGTAGGACTGAGTCTGTACTTTGTGAATTTGTTGGAGCACAGGACTATGCAGCCATAAACTGCACAGGAACAAACAGAGGAGCTGGAACAAGATAACAGAGTCGCTCCTCATTAGAAGTCTTGCTATACACCATGGTTATTTTTCACTGTGTAAGTACCCAGCTGGAGTCGGGGCCCCTTTCTACTCCCTGACCTTCCTCTCACCACCAAGAACACACACAGGGCTAAGAAGGAGTCTTCATGTACAGGGAGCTATGACATTGCTATCAAAAGCACCCACGTCATGCCACCCTGTTGATAAAACTTATCGAGCTCACTTTCAAAAATTTTTGGGCTGTTTGCCCTGCCTCTGCTCCATGGCTTCCCTGCCCTAATGTATGAAAATCTTTTAATAACTTCCAGCCTATATGTATTCATGGTCAGATAGTAACCATGCATTGCACCAAACACAGCTCTCTAGGCAAATTGGAATATTCTACCATTGCCAAATAAATACCAATGGAATTTATCCTCCTGGTGCATTTAGCGCACCCTTCCTAGACTGGTTCTCTATTCTCACACTGGCCCTAGTAACCCTGCCCTGTGCCCAGCTAAGCTCTTTTTCCCTGCAGGCTGTTGACCAGCTGTGTTCACCAGACAGGAGAAGATCATGTCCTACCCAGTGGTAACAGCGTATTAACCATTCTCTCAAGGTCTGTCCCAGAAGGGTTCTGCCTCTTTGCCTCTCATAGCTGCTACCGTTCTGGTATCTCCCAGCTCTCACATGCTGACCCCAGCACCCCTTTTGCCCTGCACACCTCTCTCTGACAGACAGTGGTGAATATTGCTCCAGTTCACTGGCCTCCAGCTCTACCCTCCTCCAGACAACCCCTTCCCAATCCCCACCGGGCCAAAAGAGCCTCAGGAGCTGTTTGGGATAAAATTAAGTCATGGCCTGCAGCAAAAGCCAAGAAAACATCTTGCTCACCCATCCATACTTCAGTTTTTATTAATTCAAGTTTCTAAATGCTGTAGTCAGGTAGTTCTACTCCTGCCCTGCCCAAGATCCCCTGTCTGTTGCTACTGTACTTACTGAAGCTGCCAGGTTTAATAGGTCAAGATAACTTCAAAATCCACACTCCTCTGGCAGCCAGCACAGCATCTCAGCCTGAACGGTGTCCCCTAGGCTGCTGCTAAGCAGGCTCTAATTGCTAGCAGAAGGACCATGGAAACAGGGCACCTTATGGTGTAATTTCACCAGTAACAAAAGTTATGCAGAGCAAACTTAGCAGGGATTTACCAAAGACCACAAAAGACTTAAACTCTCAGTTCCAAACTGCCCTCTGCAGAGTATTCCTGATTCTAAATTTCTCTACAATGATTTCCCATTTCTTGGGTTACGAGGTTAGATTCAGGGATGTTCGTGAAAACATTATTTACAATAGTTCATTCTTGGAATGTCATTGCTCACCGATCGGGTCATGTTATGTACAGAACAAAGTGCTGATAGGCACCAGTCACAGGGCTGTTTGCTGCACAGCGGTGTGTGTATCGAGCAGAGCCTTATCACTATTATTTCTTTAGTGTCAACAACAGAGTGGGAACTGCCTAAGATCAAAAACAAACATGGCCACTCCCATTGAAATTAGCTTAGCCTTATGTACACAGCACAGTGAGAAGAGGTATAAATGTACAGCACAAGAACTGTTCTACACTCGCTGCTCTGGGGACACGCTCAGCGTGCAACAAGCACCCATATGCGAGACACCTTAGTCTCAATGGTCTCTACGTTCCAGAGCTTTTTATTGAGCACTATTTATTGGTGAGCCCCAAACCTCCATCACACGGATGTGCCTCAAAAGAAGCCTATGCTGCTTTCCACACTGCTGCTGCAAACAACTACAAAATGAGGTGCTCAAGAGCAGGAGGAACCGGTCCAACTTGCTGATCAAGGATGCAAGACTTCTCTGTCCCTGCTACACACAAGTCCTTTGCAAACACTGCTGCATCTATAGAAGCAACAGAGCTGCTCCCTTACAAGCTTTCACTCAGTGGGAAATAGCTCTATGCCACCACTGCTGTTGCTGGGTTCTTCAGGAAAAGCCTGAGAAGCTGTGAAGTGTGTGATGAGGGCTGGGTGATTGTGTAGGAAGAAAAAATCATGCAGAGAGAACATGTGTGGGAACGGAGCTTGTACGTAACTTGATTACATTTCATAAGCTTGTTTTAGAAGGAAGGGTGTGCTCACATAATTTGCATGAAGATTGAAGCTACTGTTATTTACTAGCTTTATACCTACTGTGAACAAAGACAGGCCCATGGCAGTCTCATCCGTGCCTCAAGAGGAGCAACCACCCTCCAGCCACACAACCCACAAGTCCTGAAGCCACAGATGTGAAACTTCAATCCACCCTCAGCCTGGGTCTCCAGCTGCTGCCCAGTTTGCCACTTGCACAGAGGCTGCAGAGAAACCCAGGCGGGACAAGAAGCCTCACAACCTCACCGCATGGCAAGAGGTGAGGTGGTGTCACACCAGGCTCCCACTGTAAGCTCACATTCCATTGCCAAACCACGCACATGAGGAACTGCCTGACACCCAATCCAGGAGCCAAGCCGTGCAGGGATGCAATCAGCCATCCCTTCACCCAGGAACCTCTGCTCCACTCAAGCCCAGAGGTCAGTTCAAGGACAGACATGGAGCACCTTGGCACTAGCAGCATCTTGAGCTGGCTGGGCTGGTCCTGCAATAAGAACTCTCCTGCCTTCCCAGGCTCATGCACTTTTCTAAGAAGGAAGGAAGCATGCAGAAGGGACTCCTACCTTCTTTCACATGTTCATAGGGTCTGGGAGTTGGACTCAGACTTTAGGTGGTGTGTGGATTAAGGCGGTTTATGCTGAGCCCATCCTGGATCCTGTCTCGCATCACCTGGATTGACCTGGCTGAAGTATAATCCAGGTTTGGGAGAAGATCAGTTTTATGCTCCAGCTCAGCACTCAGTCACACAAACAAGCTGTACCAGCACAGCAGAGGGGACAGCAGTCAGCAGCCAAGGCCTGTTGGTGACTAGCAGAGTCCTACTACTTCTAGGAGGTAGTAGAAGTACCTACTACTTCCCTACCTACCTTCTGTAGCTTTCCCACTACAGAAAAGCCTGTGGGAGCCAGGATGCCGCAAGAGCACCAGGAGGGCCAGGCTGCAGCAGGAGGACGAGGAGGGAATCAGGATGTGCCCACACTATGCTCGTCACAGACGTTCAGGCTCATCTCACAGGAGAGAGAGACGAAGGCTCTTGCAGGCTTGCTGCCACTCATCACTTTTTTATGAGATGTAGGGTTAAGCCTCACCCTCTAGCCAGTCTTGGTCTCTTCCCATGCGGACATCACACAAAGTGCAAGACAGATACACACACACCTTCCTCTGGCTCCTTCAGGGTCCTCTTCACAAAATCCACAGCCTGAGCCACCTCCTGGTCACTGCACACATCCATCTGTAGCACTTGCATGCGATCTGACTTCATGTTCTTCAGCTCCCTGGCTCCATCTCCATTCTTGTCCTGCTCAGCAGAAAAGAAAGATGTCCCACTAAGACAGACAAAGAGCAGTAATGCAGCTTGGGGCCAGGAATGTTCACATGGGCAGGAAATAGAAGCTATTGAAATTGCACTCAAGAGGTGTAAACCTGGTGCACAAATAAGCATGCAAGCCACACAAACCAGTGCGCAACCCACCACCACCTTCCTATTCCCTTTAGCACAGCCCCTATACCTGCATCAGTGACTCACTGCCCTGAAGGGCCACAAAGCCCCTAAGTTAGCTCCTCACATGAAGCGTTTCACATCCATAATACTATCAAATATTGTGCCAGCCTGGGATAACCATGGGTGACTCTTCACTGCCTCTGTCTCCATGCTCTGCAGGTAACATAGCAAACACTTGTATAGAAATCAAAGTCAGATTTTCTAGTCTTAAAAGCATAAGGCTAATTAGGCACCATACTCATCCTATTCCAAAATAGTGCCTGGCTTCTAAAGAAAGCGTATTGTCAGATCACTTTGAAAACAAGACAGCAGGGACACCTTTGGCATGCCTAACAGCAAATGGTCTGATGCTACAGGATACAGTAGGAAACATTTACAGCTGAACCTATATAATAATAATAATGTGCTCTTACTATACAGCAGAACAGGATGCACAGGAATACATGCGCAGTGGGGATTTGCCACACAACAACAAGATTACAGACACAAGGCATAAAAGGAAGAGATTCTGGCTGGGGAAGCAAGAACAAGTTTTGTTTTTTTTCTTCACACCTTTTGTAATAAGAATGTGATGGCTCTGCTTTCTTTTCTATCCTTTTCGTTTCATTCCTCTTCCCCCCCGTCCCCCCTCATCATTTGAGATTCTGTTACTATTGTGGGGTTTTTTGTTTAGTCAACCTAAACACAGTTCAAATTCCAAATTTTACCTGTTCCCTTCCAGACAGGATTGCTGCCTAAGCCTTACAGCCTTGCTCTGGTGCTATGCAACAAATAAAAGTCAATAGAGCATAGATTAGCCATGTAGTTCCACAGCAGGCTGGAGATTTAATTCATCAAACTACTCCCCAAATCACAGGATCTGCCTTGTTAGGGAGGAAGAAGTTATGAATTGGTGAGTCACCATGCCTGGCTGCCACTCTGCCTTCAGCACTTGATACCAACTCCCACAGCACAAGGGCAAACAAGGCAAGCAACCCTCCCACAGTCACCTGCTCAGCTGCCTCTGCAGCCAGGCTCATGAAAAAAACATGTAACCACTTGGCTCTGCCATACGTATCTCAGGCTATTTAATGTATATAGCATACAACATCTCGCCTCCACCTTCGGTCCAGTGAACAATGATGTGTAATGAAGGAAAAGAGCTGAAATGTCCATTTCAGCCTTGAGCAAGACAGAGTAGCTCTCTCAAAAATCAATACATAGTTACACCAGACTTACGACATTAGTAAGAATAGGTTTCTGGCCCTATGGCTGCATAGCATTTCACAACTGACTTATGTCCAGGTATCACAAAAACAGCAAATAAAGACTTGAAGCTTTCTAATGCACATCAAACACAGTAACGTGCTGTGTCTAGCCCTCTTATCTAGCCACAAAACGAATCCCTAAAAGTGGTGTTACAAGTAGTTAATAACAGAGTCACTGAAATATTATATTCCCTTTGAAACAGGTGAGGGTTGTGTGGTGCCTCACTATATTTCTGGAAGATGCTCTGGAAGATGCATGAAAGTTTTAAAAGCAACTTTCAGCTACTTAACAGTGAATAAAGTGGAGCTAATTCAGCCTGTAAAGAGAGAGATTTACTGTATCTATAAAGGAACAAAAACTTAGCTATATCTGTACTCAAGTACCAGTTGTCATTTCAGAGCGCTGAAAACACCTTTCCTTGCATGTTTATTAATCTTTTATAATGCTTATAAACTAAACAAGAAATATTTCCACTGTTTTTTGAGAAACAAAGTCATAGGCCCACAACTTAAAAATCCAGTATAAATGGTTTTTGTTATTCATATTGAAATGAATTTTCCCCTATCACTAATGCAACTCAATCTGCAAAGCTACCTTCCCAGCTACAATTTATTCATTGTTGACAAAACATTTATTTTGGAAGACTGACTTCAACTTGCAGTATCAATTGGAACTACTTTGCACAGTTGCAGACACCACCTCAGCTGCTATCTAACTTTAAAACAAATTGCTTAACTCGTATGACTGGAAAGCCTCTTCACAAATGAAGCAGCCATGTATTTTTATGGAAAGAAGTGAACATCATCTTATGTTCTGTGGCCTCTAGGGGCTGTAAGCACGTCCCCTGTTCAGATACCCACATGGTACGTCCTCCTTGTTTTTTAAATGGTAGATTCGTCAGGAATACCTGGAGCAGTTCCCGTGTGAGCAGTCAGGCTGTCCTCCCTGGGATGGCTTTCATGGCCTTGGGACGCATCAGCAGGAGCCGAGAGGGATCCCTGGGGGGATCCAGGCAGCACTGGCCCAATTGCTCCTTCAAAACCCCTATTCCCTTCCTTTTGCTGTCACTTTCTTTGTCTGATTGTTCTCCTCTCAGAGAACCTCCCAGCTTTCCCTTTCCAGTTTCATCAGAGTCGAAAGTCGCCCTGCTCCAGCCCAGCCTGCTGCCCAAGTACTCTCCAGAGAGGCCCTTCAGTGGGACCTTCCCGTTTCCTCCCAGCTATCTCATTTCCCCTGGTTATCCTGCCCTCGCAGTCCTGCTTGGCTCTGGCTGCCCACCCCACCCTTCACCAAGCAGGGGCTGCTCCTGGGCAAGGAACCACACAAGCCCTCTCCACCCTTCAGAAGAGCCTTGCTCCAGCTTTCAGCTGCCTCCCCTTCCCCTTGCTCGCTCCTCTCCTGCTCTGGTTCTGAGGACCCCAGTGCAGCTGGTGCTGAGGGACAGGCACATCACACAGGGGCTTGTTAGCAGAGAGCCCTCCTGCAACAGACTGAGCCATGGCCTTCCTCAGGGAAGCTCATGGGATTGAGGATTAGCTCCTGGCAAGCACTTGGGCACACACACTGATATGTCAGTGGCAATCAGGAAGCCACAAACACAATGCTGAACACCCGTGAATCCGGCCAGCTTGCTCCATCTGCGTCAGTTCCCCCCTCGCCCTGCTGCTGCTTACCCATCCGCTCCCTTCCTGCGCTTCCTCGGCAGAACACCTTGTATTTGTCATTACTGGTTTCCATCTAACTGATTTCAGATGACATCTGATCTATCAGGATCATTTTGAACCCTATTCCCCAAAGAGCCTGCAATCCTCCCTGCTTGGCACCACGCACGTTTCTTTCCAAGTGAACTCTCTATTCCAGGGAGCGCTTCCAAGAAAATTTCCCTGGGACTGAACAGCAGTCACAGGCTCGGAGCGTTAAGTTTGCTCATGAGACTATCATGAGGGACTGTGTCAAAACGCTTATTCAGCATAAACTGATTCCTTCCCCTTTAACCACTCTGATGCTTAATCAGAATGAGCTTAGACTGATGTGGCACAGTCCGAGCCCAGTAAACTTCTACAGTTTGTATCACACGATCTAGACATTTGTAAGACTGACATTTCAGTGTGTTGCAACTTCATCTAGAGCACCGAAGGTGAGCTGCCTCGTTGGCAATTCCAGAGGTCTCTCTCTTTTGGGAAGGGAAGTAGAGTATCTGCCCTCTTCCAGCATTCTGGAAATCCCCTGGCATCCAGGCGCTCATGAAAATATCACTCATGGGGCAAAAATCACAATGGCTCATCCTTTAAATGCTTTGCAGTACATGTCGTCAGGCCTGGTGAACTTGAACGTATCCATTTATGTAAACATTCCTAGTTCTTTTCCCTTTTCTTGCCTGCGGTCCTCATGAAAACTGCCATCAGTAGACGTCTGAAAACAGTTTATCTTTTTTTTCAGTAAGAAAATAAGACAATGATTATTTCAACTTTCTCTGTACTTTCTACTTTTCAGGTTATTTTGTAATCGATTTCTGTGTATGTTTCCATCTTTATTCTAATATATCAACAGAAACTTCCTCTGTGGACTTAGTTGTCCTTGCTAAGTGAAATTCCATTTGCACTTGATCGTCTCCAGTTCTATCCCAGCCTGCTTGCAGTATTCTTGTTATTCCTGTAGCTTTACTTTTTACTGTCTGACCATTAAAAAGCTCTGTTAAAGTGACCCATCTTGTATTTAATGCAAGAGCTTTTTGTGGTGGCTAGTACATCAGGGATCCTTTAATTCTCAGTATAAAAGCATGCAAGTAAGTGATGATGGAGTAACTACGTGTGAACTAATTGCCTGGCATCTGCTCTAGGACAACTGCCCCCATACCTGCTCTGACCCTGCAGTGAACCTACAGCAGCTCACTCTTCTCTCATGACAGGGTAAGTTTCCTTGCATTTGTCATGTTACCACACGGTAGCTGCATCCTTAGCCGCACGTGCACTCCTGCACTTATCAGCAATAATCACTCATATGCTCATACCTTGTCCTTCTCAAGTGATCTGACCTAACAGCTCCCTGCCTTCACCGACGTTTCCTGCTTCTTTTGGATCCATCATCCTTTTCTGCAGTCACTATAAACTTCCTTTTCTCAAAGCAGTCAGCTCTAGATTTATAAACATTTTCATCCCACAGGCATTCTACCATTAGGTTTTCAGAAAGTTCCTGCTCATCAAATTTTAAATGTCTAGGCTATTATCTCCCTCATCCAACACAAGGCTGTTCCACAAGGATGCTGCCCGTCCCAAGAACCATAGGAAGCATTTGGCTGTATTACTTTTGCAACAGCTACCCAGACAACTGTGATACCACCAGACCCTGACCTTCAGATGCACCTAACAGCAGGTAAGACCACACTAACAATCCAGGGGAAAAAAAACAGGCACAAGTGAAATCCTAGGGCACTGAGTCCAGGTCTCCTGAAAATTTATTAACACACAGAACAAGAAAAATCACATTCTCCCACTCTCTGCCCCTTCAGGGTCAAGTGCTCAGTCAAGCTCCTGAAAGTAATCTGCAGATCAACTATGACTGACGATGCATTTTCCACTTTCATACAAAGTGTAAGTACTGAACCACGAAAGTTTTGGCCGCGGGTAAGAAGTTGCCAGGCCAGATGAGAGATGCTGAGAGCTTCCCAAACATTCTGGGACAGGTAATGTGTGAACAAGAAGCAATTTTTTTTTCATCAATAAAACAAGCAAACAGGGCTCACTTCGGGAGCATTTCTGTTCTTTATGTGGCTTCAGATGGAGTGTGGCCCTCCCTGCTCCGCAGTAGTGTGCTGCCTTCTGAACAGCCCTCTCAGACCACCCGATCTCCCCTCTCCTTTCTGTTCCCTACACCTGCTGCTTGGCAAAGTGAGTGCCTGACTTGCTATCACCACAGAGTCAGACATCCCAAAGCAGCATATGACATGATTACTGAAGGATTTACAGAGCCTGCACATGGAAATTTCCAAATAATGGCCGTTTTCCAACAGGACACTCTTGCTCTCAAGTTACACAATGTGTCAGCTGATAATAACTTTCCCTTCTGGTGGGGTGGAAGAACGTAACCTCCACTGAGATCACACTGGCAAGGAGGGCCAGGTTTTTATGTTTGTTCTCCCCCTCCACACTACTCAAGAATCTGTGGTCATCACTCCCCGAGCACCTGTGCCAAAATTAACCAATTTTGAACAATTCATGTCAGAAATTATATGAGTTTTGACAATCAAAACAGCAAAAAAAGCATAGTAAGGGTAAAACCCCAGCTGAGATGGCAGTGTAGCTGGCCCAGTTTTATGAAGAGCATTACACAACAGAGTTACTTGCAATAGCAGGGACTGAGATGATGCGTCTGCAACCCTTTTTGATTCAGTAGGCCTAAACTGATCTGTTACAAGAAGTAATCTGCCAAACACAGGTGACAGAGGGTGAGACCTACCAGAAACGTACAGTAAATTTGCTTATTCAGCTATCCAGAAACTGAATAGTTCTACAGAAGCTGTAGAAGCACAGTTTGGAGAAGACACTTTGGAAACAGAACCTGACCAAGGCAGGAGAGGCGGTTTGAAGATGAGTTTGAGGAGAGTGTCCCCGAAGGAAAGAGACAGTATGAAAGTCAGCAACCGAGATGCCAGGGAAGACAGGAAGCCATAGTGCCATAGCAATCTTGGACTATCAGATTTATTGAGAGTGTTGCAGTATTGCTGAGAGGCTTTCAGTAGTGAAAAGTGCCCTACCGCGCAAGCTGCTGTACACACAGGCAGCTGACAGACGTCCCTGTCCTAAAGAGCTCAGAATTACAGGAATGACAAGATGCAACAGGCAGATGAAACAAGGGAAGATGTAATGATCCCTGCCCACTGCACTTCCCCCAGATCTTGGACTAGGGTAAACGGAAGCTGCAGATGAAGAGGCTGTCACTTGAGAAGCATTTTTCTCCATTCACAAAAGAATTTTTATCAATATTACTACTCACCACTTGCAAGCATCCAGCAAAAACAGTAAATCCCTTTGAGTGGAGCAGTTTTGCCAAGGCATGTCCAAAACCTTTGTCACAGCCTGTTATTAGCACCGCCTTCCCTTCAGCCTGTGTGGGGAAAGACAGTAATACGATATCATCAGATACTGCAATGCCGCAGGCACCACCAGCACCCAGCGACATAGCACAGGAGCGGCCTTCAGCCCTGCAGCCGGGGCTCGGGAGGTACAACTCCTGCTGTAAGCCATGGTGGGCATGTACCTGTCTGCACACTAACCTGACTGCAGTCTAAACCCTGCAATTTCAGTGGAGCTTCTGTCAGGTCAACCAGCATACACAAGGTGACAAAATTCCTGTGCAGAAACACAACCAGCTCCCAACTACTGTGAAACCATAAATTTATTCAATTGCTGTTCTGTAACAAGTTGTGATGCCTTGATACCTGAGATAGGACAGTAGCTCACTCTTTCAAGCATCAGTGGGCAAAGCAGAACAGAAACATTTGAAAAGAAGTTAATGATCTACCAGCTCATAGGCATTACGAGAAAGAGCAGCACAGAAAACATCCAAATGATAGTATGTCACCTGCTTGAACCGCACAGCAGCTCTTTTAACTGCAGAGTGACTCTGTTGCCTGTTCTCCACCTACTCCCACTCTTTGCAGTACTTTCCATGCTGTATTTTAGCACACAAGAATGTGACTACAGGTTAGGGTTTCCTTCTGAAACACTGCAGTCTTAACAGGAACAATTTCTCAAATCCTACGGTTCTCTCCTACATTATTATTGACTGACGGATAAATTGAGAGAGAAGACTGATACTCCGTCTGATATGACACAACAGGCTTGCAATAGATCTGAAAACAGAATCCCAAATCCTGAAGAGAAGCATATATTGAAATACCGCACCTCCGCCCTTTCTCTCCTTGAAAGCCGTCTCTCCCCTGCTCTCCTCACCACAGCTCTGATGCAATGAACTCATGAGGCTTAGCCCAACTTGCAGGCACCCAGCTGCAATGCTGCACACTGCTTAAACTGAAACCATATCCGTGAGGCAATAACCTGATATAGTAATAAAGTTCTAGAGAATGCAATAAGGAAGTGAGGTCACGTCTATCTCTGCAGAGATATCTGCAACTAACAACCCCTGTTACTGTATAAACAGCTGGAATACGCATTCTTATTTTATACTACCTACATATGAATTGTGTCAGCTTGTCCAGCCACTTTTTCAGACATAAATGGGGCAATCACTGGTGCTCTCCGATCTCTCATTTTGCTAACATGCGTGGTAGTGGAGTAGCAATAAGGAATAATTGCAGGGTGATAGTGATCTGAGCATTACTGCACAAACTCAAAATGTGCAGAGAGCAATAAGCAAATGAGCTACACCCTGTCCTGCCCTGGATATCAAGGTGAAGCTACTGCTTTCAAAGGGGAGTCAGGATCTGAAGTAGAAATGAGAACTGGCTAAAAGTCTATCCTGCATTTATCATACAAACACCCACATTAACAACAATACCTACACTCAGGCGAAGAGCACCCAGCTACAAGCCAGCTCTACTAAAGCTCTGAAGATAGCTACAGCTGAAGGATATACCGTAAGTGAGAATTAAATATACTCCACTCGGTCTCAATCTAATTTACAGTGACACAACTCCAAGAGAGATGAGGATCAAGTATTAACCAGATGACAGAATTTGCCAAGGCTACCTCACACTTAATTCAGCAACCTGACCCTTGGAGAAGAAAGGATTTGACTTTTTTCTCTACCTCACCTCCTTAAACCCTTTGCCTCTGAATTCTAAAGACAAAAGGCTTCCCCAAAAGGCAGCAACTGAACAGGAGATAAGGAGTTGTGATCACTTCCAGAGACGATGGGTCATTATCATCCTCAGCCATCATCAGCTCCCTCATTAGCCGGTCTAACAAGGACAGAGCTCAGCTGCAGGAACTGAAAGCAAATCACTGGGCTGTGTTCCTGCGTGCATCTAGTTTTAGCTCTCAGCAGCTGGTTTGCTTTCTCAGGTTAAAAAAAAACAACAAACCAAACCCACCAAAATGTTCACAAAAAGGAGGAAGTTTAAAAATCCTCTCAGCTGTCTATAATGGGGAGAAAAGTGAGGAACAACTTACAGTATGAGAAGGTTCCTGTGATTATTTGTTATTTACTATTACCCTAATTTCTGGTAATAAAGCATGTGCTACAGCAGCATGGCTCACAACAGACTGAGGCCCCAGCAGCAATAACGAGCACGCAAAAACTCCAGGGATGTAACAGATCTCACATTGGTAGCTGCCCTCGTCTTTGTACCATGCCTGATGGACAGAGAGCTCCCAGGGATGAGAGCAGGGAGTTGACCCCGTTCCCAGCCAAAAAGATCCTATCCCCAAAAAACCTCCAAACACGGAAAAGCCCAATCAACCTTATCTTTTGAAAGTCCCAAGATAAGGCCTAATGGGCCCCATTTCTGGAGTCTGATAAGGTCAATCTGCAGCTCGCAGTTTGACACAGCGCTGGGACAGGCAGAGGACCAGCTATCACCCCTCTAGCAGGCATCACAGTGACCTTAATCAGCGTTTTGAGGAATTTCAGGTGCCTTACTTGCTAACGGTCATACGACGCTCTCGAGAAACACTGCCCAGGAGACGGCACTCATGCACAGTGCTGCCGGGGCTCCTGAGACCTGCTAAGAGTGGAGGGTAACTTCTTGTACTGGTGGTGCAGCTGTGGCATCTGGGCAGGGTAACACTGATCCACAGCACTGCAATACACACAGTTCAAACAGCCCCAGCGAGGCAGCCCGATTTTAACCTGCAGCTAGCTCAGGTGCACACACTCACTAACTTTTCTGACTGGGATATGATTGCTTTATTAAATAGTAGAACTTATTTTATGCATGCAGATGATCCATCAAAATTGTACACATTTATTGCAAAAGAGGCTAAGGAAAGTGAATCTTCTTTCTCAGTCTCTCCAGACAACGTGGGAACCCACCGTGCTTGCCTAGATTTTATCTTTTCCTACCGTGTCACTTGTTTTCTGGATCCTGTCCCCCTTTATGCCCTCCCCCGACCATCCGCTTGTTATCAAACAGACTAATTTGCACATGAGAGCGGTTGTGCAGTAAACTTTCCTTATTCCCTTTTTCCAGAGTCAGGAAGTCGAGGTTTTCAATCCCAAGAGAAGGAACTGAAAGAATTCACTAAAGGGAAGGTATTTTCTCAGGTGGGACAGGGATGGGGAACATCGGAGGAGCACAGTGGATGGAAGAAGAGCCAGGTGGGACTTGCAGAGGGGCTGGACTGAGCTGGAGGCCCTGGAGCAAAAACGTGTTCGCTTTCCTGCGGAAAGGTTGTGGAGCATAGGCAAGAGCTCAGTGAATGCCAACCCAGGGAAAGAACCCCTGACATTTTGTGTTATTTTTTAATAACACGTAGAAGTGACTGGTTATGCAATTCTGTTCATTCACAGGGCTTTTTTTCCTCCCTTTACTCACTTCCAAATGTAGAGCGCTGGAACAAAGCCCACACCCCCACCCATCCCCGTGCGATAAGGCGGGTTTCGCCCCCGCACGGCGGGGCCCGGGCCGGCAGCCGCTCCGCCGCCCCGGCCGAGCCCCGTCTGAGGGGCCGGCAGCTGCCCGAGGCTCTCGGCGTCTCGTCTCCCCTCTCAGTGCTCGTCTTAAGTCTGCACCAGCTCAGCCGCCCACCGGGGCACCGCCGTTTCAGCTGCCCGCAGCCACAACGCCTCCGCCCCGGTTAAACCGCAGCGGGCCTGAAGGCGCGGCGCCATTTTGGGCCCGGGGGGCGGGGGGAGTCCCCACAGGCCTCCCCCCGGCGAGCCCCAGTATGGCCGCAACCCCCCGGCCCCACGCCGCGGTACTCACGGGCAGGGCGCGGCGGGCCCGCCGCGGCAGGAGGAGGAGGAGGAGGCGGGGGAGCAGACACCGCCCGCCGCCCGCCAGCAGCAGCGCGGCGCCCAGCGCCAGCAGCAGCATGGCGACGCCCCGCACGGCCGCAGCCTATCGCCGCCGCCGCCCGCGCCCGCCCCGGCCCTTCCCCCGGCCCGCCCCCCACCGCGCCCCGGCAGCCGGGCCACGGGCCCAGCCTCATTCAAACGGCAGCAGCGCCCGGCAGGCCCGCCGGCTCCAGGTAATGCGCGGCCGGCCCGTTGCCGCCGCCGCCTCGGGGCCTCCACGGGAGGGGGGCGAGCGGGCCGGGAAGGGTGACGGCGACAACAACGGACTCCTGGCTGCTGGGCTGCCCGCTGACCTTGCCCGCCCGCGGGGAGGGAGGGGTCCATCCGGGCGGGGCAGGCCGCGGCGGGAGGCGCCGGCATCCCCCGTCCTGCGCGGCCTCCGCCTGCAGCCCGCCCCGCGGCGATCACGCGTGGGAGGCCGCGGTCGTGTCCCCCCCGCCCCGGGCCACCGTGTCCCTCCTCCGCGGGGCCGACACGCACCCGCGCGTCCTTGGCGAGCCCGTTGCCGGCGGCGGGGGCCGCGCCCCTGCGTGGGGCCTGCCCGGGGCAGGTCCGTCCCCCCGCCTCCTCCCGGCAAAATTCCTCACAAAAAAAAATTGCGTGGCCGGCCACCGACTTTGATCAAAACCGCCGAATTCCACAGGATTGCCGGAGCCAGCTGGTCCTCCCCAGCCTAGACCTCCCCCTTGCGAGCTCGGTGCCCCACCATTGCGTTTTTTGTGGTAATTTCGCAGATTTTCAGTCGAGGCCTGTTTCCCAGCAGGCCCTGAAGCTGCCGCAGCAGCTCTTCGGCAAAGATGCAAATAAGTCCTAGCAATTAGATACCGATTTTCTGATTATTTTTTTTGTTTGTTTTATCCAAGATGAATATGATTGAAATTAACTTTCTGGACTTAACTTTTGTTCTTGAGCTGTTTTCGCCTCATAGTGAGTTTAATGGTGATTCCCTGTGCATAGTCCAGCATCAGCAGCATCACTTAATTAGAAATGTATTTTTAAGCACATGGCTGTACTAGCTGTAAAGCCCAAGGATTGCTTTGGGAACATGTAACATCACCCATGACTTGAACTTATATTTTAGTTTAAAATTATTTCATATAGCTCACTTGAAATAATATATTCCATGTAAATACCTTAATTTTTAGCTGTTTCAGACAATACAGTTAAAGATATATTAAAGGAGGGGAAATTGTCATTTTCTTTAAATGCCTCCTTGCTTGTCAGTTTACTTATAATCTTTTTCCTATTTAAAAGCATCTTGAGGTGATTGAAGGTTGAGCTGTTTATCTCAGTGTGAGGGACTGCAAGGGGGAACGATGAGTTCCTTTGGACTTTATTTTCTTGTTGAAATACATGGAGTCAGCATGACTTACAAAATAATTGAGCAACCGAAACAGAGGTGCTATCTTGTATTGCAGAGCTAAGGAAGAACAGTCTTGCTGTTGGTAGAGTGTGTTAATTGAAAGCATGTTGGCTACCAAGTTGTCCCGGCCTCTCCTGAGCTTCTCTGTGAAAGCCCTGAATTTCAAGGACACACGGAATGGCTTTAGGTAAGTAACTTGGTAGAGAAGAAAGAGTGACATCTTGAGTAAAGCACACACTGAGGGCCCATTTGACTTTAGTGGGACAGTTTATTTACAGAATCCAGGGTGGCTGAGGTTGGAAGGGGCCTCTAGAGGTCATCTGGTCCAACCACCCTGCTCAGGCAGGGCCTCCTAGAGCTAGTTGCCCATAACTGTGTCCAGATGGCTTTTGAACATCTCCAAGGATGGAGATTCCACAACCTCCCTGGACAGCCTGTGCCAGGGCTCAGTCATTGAACAGAGCGCAGAGGAGATGGACTCTATATGCAAGGAGGGGTTGGCAACATGTTTTTTTTACACTTGGACAATAATCTGCAGTCAAAACATTCAGTGTCAAGTCAAGGATTTATTCCTGAATATCAGCAAGCAGGCCTTGCTGCAGTGCAAAGAACTGTTGTATATTTCTATGACTTCATTAAAGAGGCAATGAATCACATGAAATGAGAAAGTTGAGAGGGAGGGTTTTAGTGAGAAGTGGAGGTGGGCTGGGTAATGAAGATGTTTTTTTCTGAACATGAACAGAAAATTGCTTAATTCTAATTCCTAGCTCTGAAAATATATTGCTATATGATGGGAACCCTACTAGTCCAAACTCAAAGCAAGTTGAGTGCTTTTACTGGCTTTGCTTTAGGGCAAGGTTTCCAAACAGTGGAAACATTTAAACATTTAAAAGTGGCTCATGGCCTGCTAAGCAAGAGCTGCCACCTCCAGTGTTGTTCTACTGCTGTTGATAGTGGTGTCTGGCACCATCACCGTCAAGGGTGCTCCTGTGACCCTTGGTGACAACAAGGAAGTAGAGACCAGAGATAGCTAAGCTGCTAGAGATTTCCTATGCAAACAGACATAGGCCTTTTATCTCCTATTGACTTCCCCCACACCAAAGCTGCACTGGCAGGAGTCTGCTGTGGCCTTAAAAATACAAATTAATGCTTTATTAATTTGAGAAAAGAATTTTCAGCATTTTTTTCTTCTTCTTTTGCTCTGCTTGCTGTGTATTTGTGCTTTGTGTGTCTTGTAGTCAGGGCAAAAATGTGTTGAATTTTTTGAAGTACCCACAAGCTGCTAAACCTGAAATGGAAATAGAACTGTTCATCTGAAAGGCAGTGTTGTCACTATACCAGTATCTTAATGCACTGAGGTAGCATTTATATACTTGACTTTTCAAGCTGAGGACTGCCTTTTTTGGTGTAACTGAACAAAAGTGAATGCATGGTTACAAGCACAGATCCAATTCGAGGACCATCTGTGCATTTTAAAGCTCTCAGTTGTGGTCTCTGGAATTCAGTCATGCAGAATGACAAAAATGGCTCATGGTGTAGTAGTGTACTGCGGGGGCTAACATCGCGTATGCATCATAGCTGTTTCCTCTGATGACATTCCTGCTGATCAGCAGCCGGCATCTATTTTATGCCCTTGCCTTCAGGTCAAGGTAGGCAGAAATGTCAAGTAGTTATTCTCTACAGGTTAATGTGAATAGAGTGCAGCAAGTCAGTGCTCTGCAGTGAAATAACAGGACCAGACATGACACTGAAAAATAAAAATCAAGTTCATGCAACTAAAAGAAATGTTATGAACACTCCTGGGCACTTTGAGACACCCCAAGAAGCTTGTTGAGATAAAAGTTCCAAGCCAGGATTGCAGGTCAGTGATGTTAACGCAGACTTTGCTTGAGGACTGACCTTTGCAGCAATTAAATTGCTGTAGCTATTTCAAGAGCTGATTTGGCTTGTGACACTCAAAATTAGAAAAAGAGCTAAACTGTTGCAGAGAGGTGAGCAGACACTGTTGCCCGAATATAAATCAGCTCCTTTCCCATCTGGTTCAAAGCTTCTGCCCGAGCAGACCTTTTTTCTAGCCTTGTTTTCCCAAGATGCAGCTCAGAGGCCAGGGTGTCCGCAGATTGCTGTTCAGTGTAGCACAGGTCACTCTGGGAGTGCCTGTGATGTCTTAGCAGGAGATAATTGTGAATGATTATGCAAATTCACTTAGAAGACAGAAGAGCGGCCTGAAAGATAAGCTCTGCTGAAGGATAGATGTTGTTAGAGGGGCCAGAGGGTAGATGAAGTACAGCAAGTCTAGCGGAAGGCCAGAAGGCTCTGAGAGGGCAATGCCAGTGCCCGAAGCAAAAATGAAAAAGCTGGTATAATCCAGAGAGGTGGCTGGCAAGGACAGAGGCTAGGGTCACTCTGGTGTGTTTTCTAGGCCCGGTTTTGATGAATGATGCCAAGACCTAAGACAGCGTGATGCTACTGGTAGCATAGCTTTTCTAAATAGAATGTCACTGGAAGGCATTGTTGCTTTGCTCTGGTGTGTCTTTATGAACACAGTTTTTCTTCCTGGGAGTCAGACATACTGTGCAGAGGAGCTTCAGGTTTGCATGGCAGGTATGCTCAAAGATATAATGTCTCTTAGCTTAACGGTTGCAAAAAGGGGATATAAAATCTAAGAGTATCTAAGGCGTAGGCACTGCAGAGGGAGAAATGTCACCCAAGATGACAGAAGGGTGGACCTGTGTGTAAAAGCAGTGTGATAGATCCAAGCAGATTCAACCTTAGGCTAGGTATCAGAGACAATGCCACAGCAGAATACTTTCATCAGATAAATTAATAACTTCTCCTACCTCAGCTTTGTGCAACTCTAAGTGAGAGCGTTGTTGCTGTTGGAAATGAAAACACCCATTTTGTGGGTGGAAACAGCTTTGTGCCTCCAGACCAGGAGCTGCTTTGGAATTCTTGGTAATATCCAGACAGCTTCTGCAGCTGGAAATAGCATCAAAGTCTTCTGAGAAACAAATGTTTCATACTGTAGGAAACAGGCTCAGACTAAGGAGAACTGTAGACTGGATTCTGTCTTCTCAAATGACAGTCTACATCATTTATATAGGCAACACCACATTCCTTTTCATGTGTACGCTGCAGCACCAGGGTATGGACAAGATATTCCATGCCTGATTGTTCTATTGTTGGGTTTGTTCTTTTTTAACAGGCCTGTGCAAAGGTTTTGCTTCCCTGTCTTGTCCCCGTGTGGCAGCCGCTCTTATGCAAGTGAAGTTGATCAGGTGAGTGTGATTGTGGTTTCCAGGAACTAGTTCTGCTGAGCTGGGGTTTTAAAATCCCTGAAGCCTGTTGACTAAATTCTTCTTTCTGATTTGCCAGAAAGACTCTGAGCTGGACCTCTCCAACATACTCCACATTCTTTCCTAGCACAGAGCTGCCATTGACGTAGCACGGTACATGCTGCTAGGGATGGAAATAAACAATCAGACTAGTGGGTTTTTTCTATTTTTGGAACTCACTCGGCAAATGAAATCTTCCACCTTAGAGTGGAGGGAATTTGCATGACAAATTTTTAATAAAGCACACTTTCTGGAGTATGGTTGTATAAAGAGATGTAAATAAATTGGTGTGTCCTCACCTCTTGATCTGGAGAGTGGCCCTCTTCTTTAACAGCTGTCTCCTTGAAGGTGCTAACTTGCCAGGAACAGTGCCAGGTAAAAGAAAGGGGGATGTTTTGCCCTCTTGCCTGTCTTGTGGCACAGAACTCAGCACTGTAGCAGTGCTAGAGCATGCACATTTTGCTCCATAACCCTGGGTCTCAGGAGTCCAGATAGGGTCCTTGCATCACTGCTGGACTTCCAGTGTGATCCTGATCACACTGTATGATGTATGCTGGGGAAAGCCAAATTTCTAGTTTGTTAAAAGAGATGAGTTGGAGTGAATTGCAAGTAACTATTACCTAATCCCACCCACTGCAGCACTTTGCTGCACATGCACTTGTTTCTGGAATGTCTGACACACTATGCAGTTTTTAACATGTCACTAAACTGCTACCTATCTTTGCGTTAGAAGAAGGGGTTTGGAGAAGGAAGGAGGTGTACTTCTATTTAAATCCTAAGTTAGCAAAATAAGACGACCAAAAAAACCAGCCAAACAAAAAGACTGATGACCAAGTGGTCTTAATTTCAAATATTAAACCCGCTTGATTCTGCTTAGCTTTTAAAACCCAGTGCTAGAGGGTTTACGGGATAGAGAAAGATGAGGTCAGTAAGGTTAACCCATATCCTTTCTTCAGTCAACCTATCTTGCCCGTGCCCTGCAGGCTGCACAGCACAGAATAGTGGACTCCTGCCTGCTTTGAACATACAGGAACAGTCCCTGCTGATGGGAAGACATGCCTTGGGAACTGTCTGGTATATTTTCAGATTTCAAGATGGATGTGAACTGCAAGAGCATGGTGATTTGCTTGGTCTCTTTTCCTTGAGAGCCTGTTGCCAGAGTTGCTCAACTTCTCTTTGTCTTGTGATCCTGCCTCACTGGAGTGAACTTGATACGAAACCTTTGTTTCTTGTCTTCAGGAGGCACTGGGTGGCAGTAGCTGGCAATGAGTATAGAGAAAGTCCCTGGAACGGACTGCTCCTGGCCAAGGACATGGTTTTGTTCTGTGCACTGCAAATCACTGATTTCAAATACTCAGTTCCAGTGCATTTTGTTCTGTTTTGTTTTGCAGATTGGCAGCAGAGCTGTGCTTATAACAGGTTGTGACTCAGGGTTTGGATTTGCCTTGGCGAAGCACCTTCATGCCAAAGGGTTCATTATTTATGCTGGCTGCCTGCAAAAGGTAGGGAAAACAAAAAGTGTATTCTTCACCTATGGCACGTGGACAGACACATAGCAAATCCAGTCTTCATTCTGCAAAGCTTTCTGTCAAGGAGAGGGAGGGTGGTTGGTAGCCCAAAGGGAAAGACGCAGGTGCTTGAATTTCATAGAGCGTAACCTGGTCTAGACCAGAACCAGGCCTGAACGGTATCTTGTGAGGTTTTTATCTGAATCGCCACCTTGTGGTCTGTTCCATATCTGGTGGACTGGAACGCCAAATCTAATTTTATGGGCTTATCCATAAACAAATTTTGGAATCAGGTTGAGTCTGGACCTTTCGCCCTGCTCTCAGACTATACATATTTACGCAGGGTTTATTTTGATTAATTGTGACATACACCAAGCCACCAGTGATTTTATGGCATGTGGTAGGAGCATATTTTTCTATACGCATGAGTACAGCCATGCCTCAGTGTGTATTGAGGGTCTCCTGAAATCGCTGTGAAGGCGATAGAATTCCACTAGTGCAAAGGGAGCAGAATCAGGCCACAAATAGCTTAGTGACGTAGTCTTGATACACTCTGCAGGAGCGCTCTGTATGGCAGTCAGAGATGGCCTGGTCGTGGAGGACAGGAGAGAGGTTTAGCCTCTCTCTCCTTATGAAGCACTGCATTTTTTCAGCTGCGCGGCCATTTCCCAACAGAAACAAACTTACTCCTCGGGATATCCTGGGGTGGGTCAGTTATTTTGATCCTAATGTTTTAGCTCACTCATGACCATAAATGTATCTTGAATAGTTATATTATTTAAAGAGAACTTGCCACCTGTTTTTTAATGTTATCAATACTTCTTCTGCTGTTATTTTTTCCATTATTACTAAGTTTTGCTTAAATTACTAGTTTCTTTCTGCTGCGTTTTTTCAAAAGAGAAGTTTGTGTTTTGATGGCTCTGTCCCTTGTGGTGTCTCAGCTCTGGGTCAAGGGTTTATTTGTTAACCTGAGCTCCCTCTACAGGCTTCACAGCAGAACAAGACACTTAGACACTGCTGCTTTTCAAAAGGTGTCAAGAAGAGAGCGGGTAGATGAATACATTTTTGGCAGATGTTTCTACTCAGCCTTTATAACTGAAGATCAATGTTAGAGAATGTAAGAACGTTGCAGACTTACAAACCACTGTTTAGAATAATAGCCTGCCTCTATGTTGACAGGAGCCAAAAATTTCAAAGCTGCAAATTTACTTCTGGGTTTCACTTCCTCTGCCAGAAAGACACAATTTTCAGTGAGCATGTCTTTAACTGTCACTGAAACTTCTCTTCCATTTTGGTGTCTTCAGTACTCATTCTACTGAATGCATGTTAGTGGAAAATCTTGGCCTCTGACAATTTTGACATAAGCTGACATGCAGCAGCATGCCAGAACTCTTTTAGCCTTTGATCAATATTTGTTTCCTTGACAAAAATCATCAGAAAGCTTTGCTGTATCATTGTGTAATTAAATATTGCTTCTTTAGGTGGACTTACATCCCATGTTCCAAAATCTGTGTGACTATGGCAAGACTGGTAACAGCAGTTGTCATCAGAAAAACACTGTAAAATGCCAAAGCTCCTTAATTAACTGGTTGGCCTCCTATGTGTCTTCAGGCCATATACTTTATGTAGAACTGCTCTGTAGAACTAAAACAACTGCAGGAGACTGAGCTGATTTCTCATTGTGACACAGGTTTCACTAGCAACATCATAAGCAGAATTCTGATTGGAGTGTAATTATTACTGGTGCTGATTTTAGGGGCAGAAAAAGCTTGGTGTGGTTTTAGATACTACGTAAAAGTGGAGGTAGAAATAAGAAGCATTATCTTGTGCTTGGGTATATTTCACCTAGCCGTGACAGAGAGGAAATGGCTATGAAACTTCAGTGTTATTTTCAAAGGCTGTTTTTCACAGCACACCTGCACATCAGAAGCATACTCCAGCTTGGGGAGCCATCGTGTCCTCAGGGTATGCATTGTTCTTAGGAACGTCACATCCTTATTGCAGATTAAAAGTGTGTGCAGTGCTGACTCTTGACCAAGAAAGGTTTCCTAAAGTGGCCAGATCCTGAGCACCTGACTATTTTTACTGAAGGAAACCTGAGAGAGGTGTTTAGAGCCATGACTGAGGGGACCCCAAGGATGAATCTGTGCTAACAGTGTGCTATTTCACACACAGTTTCTTCCTAACGTTTTCACTGGCAAATATATTCATGTGAGAGTTGTGTTGATGCTTCATTGCCAAAAGACAGTGGTAGACTGGATCCAATGAATGATCACATTGCAGCTGTCTTATTTTTTCCTCTTTGATTAATAGCTGGAGGAGCCAGCTGACACAAGATGAAGAAGGTATTTTTCCATCAGTATCTGTTACCAGTGGACATATGTGATGTTTGTCACGGCTGTCAGGAGTGTGATGGAACCCCTGTTTGCTTTGCTTTGTGTGCTCGGGCCTGTTGGGGCTTGTAGGGGGAGGAGAAGGCAGAGGTTATCTGAGCAAGCCAGCATACAGGTCTATTACTGTAGGGCTCAACAAGAGTACTCAGAGCCACGGGGTGTTACATACCACTTCAAGGACACACTGATAAAGATACAAGCTGAAGCTCATGCGCCCCAAAGGGTGACCGTGGAAAGAGGAAGATGAGGCAGTGTTGTGATTTTTTGGTATGCAAGAGCTGGGCCCTCTTGTCATGGGGACAGTGGACCTTGGGGCTGAGAGCAGAGATGTATTGGTCTCTTGGTGTAGCATGAGAAGGTCCTTCCAGTGCTGTGTATGGGCCCAGGGGTTGTGGGACAGGCTGCATCCCGTGCCAGGAAAGCATGACACAATCACAGGGTGCCTGATTTTAACAGCACCAATCTGCCTTTTCTGAAGAGCCAAGGGAATGGCCCTGTGTGTCTGGGTTAATGCCCAGAGTCCAACTCTTGGCCAGGATCCCAGCCCCAAGGGTCCCTGTCCAAGTACCCACCTCCATGTGGGTAGGAGGGGAGGAGGGATGTTGGCTGGGGATGCTCAGCAACCATGTAAGGGAGGAA